>NC_092560.1:29408548-29738548 GCF_037038585.1 Patagioenas fasciata
TATATTGACATCCATTAGTAGAGGAACTCTGGAGATATCTGAAAACCACACATTTCAACTTGACAAGTGCCTGCCAGTATAGGGAGGATAGAGGAAATCTGTCCACAGCCTACAGCAGTGATTCCCCCATTATGTCACATAGAGTACAGATACCAAAGTAGCACAGGTCCATCGGCTGTATCTCAAGCTGCTTCATGACCTTAGCAAATCTCATGCGTCTGTGCCCATACATCTAGTGCCGTTTCCTCAATCACTTCTGTTTTCTCCAGGGACTCTGTTCTCTTCCTCCTCAGGGGCTCCACAACCTTATGTCGCCAAGATTTCGTACCACCATTGCATCATCAGAAAGAATTTTGTTTAAGAGATGGTGAAGTGACCTGAAGGTTTTCAAATATGTTTTTTAATTGCTTGTCCATTATTTTCCTCACTTTACTCGCAGAAAGATAACTTATCATTTCTGGATTAGTAAGATCTGGTATATACACCTTCAGATCCTAATAATTGCACCAGTTTCTTCCAACAAGGAAAAAAAAAAAAAAAGTGGATCAGGACTTTAAGAAGAACAGGGATAAGGCATCTTTGAGCTCTTGAAATCCTGCTCTATTTCTGAGTTGCATGGACATCATAAATGAAAAACTTTTTCTGGCTATAATTCTCCCAGCTATTATTTTCAATCATCACTAGTTGAAAATAAAGTTACAATCAACTTTTGTGTAGTCTAGTGGAATAGAAATATGTAAAATTGTTGGTAATTATAGTGAATAGAAGACACTTCACACATGCTAGAAAGATATTCCATTTTAAAAATGTTCGGTGTCATTTAGTTTTTGATTCTGTGGGTGGAAAAAAAAAAAATACAATGCTCTAAATGCATTCCATGAATTAACTAACAAACAAGAAAAATCTAACTACAACAATCATCTCTTCTTCCTTTAGTGAAATGAGTTTGACATGATTTCTGCATTATTTGTAGATAACTGCTAACAACAGGAATTGTTTGAAAGTACATTTGTCCTTATGAAAAGAGCAGTCCCACACAAAGCAGGCACCAAAACTGAAATACAGATAACAGTCCACTGAAGTGAGGCCACCATCAATTAGTGCCCAGATCACAAAACAGAAAATAGTTTAAAGTCAGTAAGCTGCCCAGCTTAATGAATAAATCCCCTCCAAGAAGAGTTATCACAGAGAAAAGTGAATGACTAAAAAGCAGTGAGGCATTCATCATTATTCTGATATTAGCAGTAAATATAACAAATTTACAAACAGTCTCATGTGATTAATTTTCCTGAAACAGCAGGAACATATTTTTGAAATAGCAGTCCTATATGCCACATTCAGGTTATAAGTATTAATATTTATCTAATAATTTTAATTCAAAATATGTAAATAATTCTGCCTATAAGAGCAGAAACTAGAACCCAAGACTTTCACTCCATTTGCTAACTAGACAGTCCCATTTACTACACTTGGTCCAATAGAGAAAGGGAAAGAGAGAGGAGAGAGACAGAGAGACAGGGGGAGGAAGAAGAAAAGTACTTATCAATGTATTGTGTGTGAGGCTTATTTCCATAGGTTTGTTTCAGAAGAGTGAAAAACATGCCTGCTTGACCAGGCACTGCAGGAGATGGTGTCTGGGCAGAAAGGTGGTGGAAACTGGAAAAGTTTTCTTTTTGAATACTGGTGAGACTCAGACACTGAGCATCTCTGCACGAAGAAGATAGGAACACTTCTGGGCAGACCTCTAAGGACTAAAATCTTTTCTTGCCAAAAAAGAAAAGATGACCAAAAGCTTGTGCATGGATTTGTGGATCACACTTTTGGATCTGATGCCTAGTTCTACTCACTTTCCTTCATAGGAACTAAACAGCTTTCTGAGAAAATAAAGCATCACAAATACAGAAGACTTGAATCCAGGTCTGCCACACACACACCAACCACTGGCTCAACTTTCCTGCTGTAAGGCTGACCTTACAGTGCCAAAGACAAACTTCAATTACAGTCCAACATCAAGCAGTAGTGTGGACATAGCAGCATCTTGTGGAATGCTGAACATAATATACCCATCGAAGGAAGGGGCATATTCAAGCCGATGTCAAACTCTCGCATTCAGATCCCAGTTTTGTCACTATTTTTCTGGACTTTGGAAAAAATATGCAATGCTTTAGCCTTAGTTTTCCCACCTTCAGAATTAAGTTAGAAACCCCATAAAACAGTTGAAGCTCAAAAGTGTTGTTTGGGGTGTGTTTGTTTGTTTTTTCAAGTATTTTTAGAAAACATACATGGAGATGTTTGTATTAAGTACTGTGATAAGCTGCAACATTTAGAGAGGACTAAGCTTGTTATGAAGATATAATTTGCTTTTTGAACAGCAAACTCATATGTTTCTTAACATCGTTCTCTAGTTATTCAATAATTTCCACAGAGATATCCCAGAAAATACCCTATGGGAATTTTGCTCTCAAGCCCTTGAACATTCAAGGGTCAGTGTAACAGAAGTGAAAAGATATTTTTCTTAAAATAATTTTAAAAGAGACAGTATGGCATTAATGAAGGAATTTTTTTTAAAAAAAAGGCTAATATTATACCTTCTTATTTCACCTCTGGAAGACCTATATTGTCAATAAAATAAAGAATCAGTTAATTAGATTTTAACTGCTGGTCACTTGAAGAATGTACCCATGTTTTCACTTCACTGAAACTGTGCTGTCAAACAAGTTCTACGAGTCTCCTTTTATCTTCTTTACTCATACAGTGCTTGAGATTGTGCGCTGACATACTTGAGAATCAGTTATCAGAAATATAACACATTACTGAGAACCAACTGTGCTTGTGACTCTGCCAGAACGTTTCTGTTCTTGAAGTGCTCAAATGTCAGGTTAGGGTAATGAAATACTCAACGGTCAAGGTAACTTTAGTCCAACAGAGAAAGCAGCAATGTTTGGTGGAGTTTTTTTTTAGCATAATCCAGAAAAAAATATTTTACTGGCAAATAAAAAAATACATTTTCAAACCAAACTTTGGGACAAAAAGGATGAGATGCATCCAGATTTCAGTTCTTCCAAGATCTTAAAGAAAATTTCCAGATAATCATATACATATGCACTTTTTAAAAATGAATCCTACTCATCAACAGATCTTGTCTGTCTGAAGACTTTTATGACAATAACTGTATGCAGGAGAATTGCATACTGTTCTCTAATAAAAATATGGTATCCAAAATAATGTCATCAGCCCTTCACTTTTCCAGAGAGTACTGAAATGTAACACAGTCAGTGCTCCCATCTACCTAAAGGGAAAGTTTACGTAAGTCTGTGAAGACCACAACCAAAACAGTAGCAGCAACATTCCCTCAAGTAGGACTGCTTCTCCCTTTTTTTTCTCTGCTTATTCACACGATTCTCATGGAGTTAAAACAAAATGTATACATACCCAGCATACTTAAATTATCTTGACATCGAACCACTGGCTTAGACCCTAACACTATAACTTGTACATGTAAAGCCACTGCACAAGAACGAGACTTCGATTTTGTGGAGATTTATGAGTTGGTGGCACAGTTAATTTGATTGTAAAAATAACTAACTTGGATAATACATACATGAAACTGCTATATTTTGGATAAAAATTACATTGCACAAGCAAGTGACAGAAAGCATCCTTGCTCTTATTTCAAACTACGGCTGCTGTGGCACAATCAGCTGAACTCTGTACACCGCACATCCCACCAAGACACTAACAGAAAATGATGAGGAACCAGTTGGCTGCTCCTCTCATTCTCTCAATTAGGCAGCTTAGATTTCAATTTCAAATTTTCAGCTGGCAGAAAGCCCGGAAGATTGGTTTAGTGAAGATCTGAAATGATGGGGGTCAGAATACCATCTCAGAATTATTCACAGTCTTCCATCATCCGTCTTGCAAGCACAGGTACCGTGTGCAGCGGCACAGGAGATGTTTTAAGTCCTAGAGCCTCAGACTGACAGCTTTTCCACAGTGTAACAGCCAAGTGTGAAATCATCACTTACTTCCACTTGCTCAGTTATTACCAGAGATTAATAAGGACAGCACAGAGGGTAGGCTGAGAGGAGAAATAGTGGTGCTTTACAGCAGGAGGGCCAAGCAAGCCCCAGGGCACCTGCAAAGCTCAGGCTGATGCATCAGCAGGTAATGGCAGCCGACTTGGGGCAAAGGCAACCTGAAGCTAGGATCTGCAACTATGGCATGCTTCACAAGTCAGTTTGATTGGCCTCTGACCTGAGAAGAAAATTAACCTACCATGACCAATTTATTTGCCTGTAAAATGGAAATGTTCTCAGCAGGTGTGTGGTTGGAAAGTCTTTTCAAAGTGGAGCAATTTAGACCCCTAGGTTTTGCCACAGTCTGAACCCCAGCCCACCGCCGTCATCCTGTATCAGCAGGATTCCCACCCCTTGTCCCACGCTCACCATGCAAACAACGCTGTACTTTCAGACAACCTGCTTGTTGTGAAAGCTGTCACAGTATCCTGGCTCTCTGTTTCTCTCTGTCTTTTCTTTTATTTCAAGCAATCCTATTTGCTCTTCAGTATCTAGAGGTAAAAGCTTAATCCCCAAGGAAACATATGGTACATATTTCCAATGGCTGCAGTATGCACTTATCTGTGAAACAGCCACGAGCTGTTTCATAAATCTCTTTCAGAAACACAAGGCTTTTCAGCTGATCAGGACGTATTCCTATTTAAACACTGAGTCGAAAACCTTGCCAAGTAAATCAGCAAGAGAGAAATTTTACAGCGCACAGAAAAGCAGCTCTGTTCTCCTCAAGTTCTGGTAACTTAACCAATTGTTTCTTTAAACAACAAGGAAGACAAACTAACTCTGTTTCATCACACCGAAGAGTCAAATTAGCTTTTGAAAAGGGTTTCCAGCAGAAGGCATATGTCACAGAATCACAGAATGTTAGGGATTGGAAGAGACCTTGAAAGATCACCTAGCCCAATCTCCCCACCAGAGCAGGAACGCTTAGATGAGGTTACACAAGAATGTGTCCAGACAGGTTTTGAATGTCTCCGGAGTAGGAGACTTCACAACCCCCCTGGGCAGCCTGTTCCAGAAGTTTCTTCTCAAATTTAAGTGGAACCTCTTGTGTTCCAGTTTGAACCCATTACCCCTTGTTCTACCATTGGTTGTCACTGAGAAGAGCCTGGCTCCATCCTCATGTGCACCAGGTTTTTATTTTACCATGTGAAGGGCATGAGAGGACATACAAATTTGATGACATATTACATTTCAAGACCATTTTGATACATGAAGGGACAAAATATTCTTAGCAGCTGCTTTAAAATTCCTAAAGAATGTCCAAGCAAAGTTTTCCCAACACTAGCCAAAAATCAGTGCATTAAAAATACCACTGAAAAGCTTTGAACTTTGGACCCTCTGATGAAAACTGGTTTCATGCAATGCAGGCTGGAAAACTGTAATATAAGTGAATTTAAAACAAAACAGAATATATTTTTATTTTATTCAAGAGGTAAATTATATAATTTCTCATAACAATTAACAGCATCTTGTGCTATTGTCTTTACAGTTACTTTAGCTGAATGTCACACACTTTTTGCAGCTGTCAGTTTTGAAATACAGAACCAATCTATTCAACTGGATTTTTTTCAGTCAGCTGCCTTTGCCATTTTGTTATTTCCACAGATACGTGCCGTCAGAGAATATGTGCACTAAGAAAGTATTACCTCCTACAATGATTTTTGCTATTCCTCTGTCCAGAAGTTTTGCTGGTAACAAAACAGAAGTAGTAATGAGTCACAGGTCACCAAATACAAGTCACAGAGAGAAGAGTAAAATAATCCAGGGCTTCAAAACTAGTAAGGGTTATATGAGCTCAGTGACATTTTCTTAAGTCAGGTCTGATTAGTGATTCAGCAATATGCACCTACACGAGTTTTGTATCATTTTACACCAAATGAACCTCATCTAAAGGTCCAGAAGCAAGACACCCATCTTTCATACCTCAGAAGCTCATTTGCCTTGAAGTTTCACTTTGCTGATCTTCTCCCTGTGGGCATACCTAGGCTATTGGTATTACCTACCAAAATGATGACTCTTATAAAGTTCTTTTAACAAAAAATGTACTTCCCTAATGCATTTAATACAGACAAAGTATATGGGGTTCAAATAGCAAGAACTTGCATCAAAGTGCCTTGAAATGTAGAGGAAATCCTGTAGAGGCCTTTAAAATCTTTCAGTCATCTCTGCTGATGAAGAGAGAGGCAGAGGAAAGCAAGCATATGGACTCACAAAAACTGGAGCCACAGCAATTCCTGAGATGCTGTTAATCCCACTTGGGTCGACCAAACCCTTCCCAGCAGAAAAGGAAGGAGTGTTTCCCAATGGTAGCCACAAACATGATTGTATTTGTACATGCACATGCAAAAACCTAGTTGTTGCCTAGAAAAAAAGATTAAAATACTCCACACATATTTTTGTGGCCCATTTGTATTTGTGGAAAGGTGTACCTGTGGATACACTTAGGAAAGATTTGCAGTGGGTGGCTTGACAGCTTACTCAGCACATAGACTGTGGGAAAGCGCAGTAGTCCTTGAATCTCTGTCCATAAAGCAAACTCAGCCCATGCAGATGACACATGACATATTAAGCGCTCATCTTCACAAAAGGGAAGTGGGTTTTTGCTTTTATTCCTATCCCTTCTGTGTGCTTAGGAGATGAGCAGAGCATCCCGGAGGACTGCCGTCTGCAAGCTCTGCCCACAACCAGCCCAGCAAGGCTGCTAGCACACCTGGGGAGACACTTGCATATTAGTTATCCTTCTGTTTGTATTTCCGCATCCTGCAATGAAAATACCTTTCCCTGAGGCCAGACTGAATCAGGCATCAATGAAACCATTGTCTTTGCACTCCAAGAGCATTGCACCCCATGACACTGGGCACATGAGGGGGCTGTGAGACCCACCCCGTGTGCAGCGCCCCTCATCACACAGCACGGAGCAAGTCAGGGCCAGCACTGGCCCAGGGAGCCCTAGGAAGCAGAGGCTGCTATCCTCCAAGCCTGGGTATGTGCCATATGGCGAGGCTGCAGACCACTCGACAGAAAGCTGGCAGGCCTCAGAGCCCTGGCTCTGCTTTCCTGCTCCCAGCTGTTCCCACAGATGTCCAGACTTTATTACGGAGATGAGCTTGGACACTTGCAGAAACAGCTGGAAGTGGGGAGCAGGAGCCAGCCTAATTGGCTCCAATACAGGCCATGTCTGTGTTAGAAGACGAAGCAAGAAGAAAAGAAAGCGAGCTGTCTTCAGAGGTTGCAGCCGCCAGCAAAACAATTAAAATAATTAAACACTTTTCTAGTCTTGCTTCCTTGCTTAAACTCCATTAAATGCCACAAGACTATCACAAGAATCTGTCTGGGGCTTCTCTGCAGCCAGAGCTGAGGAAGCCCAGGACAGACTGCACAGATGTCATCTGTTCTTGGGGAAAAATGCAATAGACTGGGTTAAAAGTTGCATCAGAATTCAGTACTCCAGGCAGGAGAAACAGCCTGCTGAATCACAGAATCACAGAATGGTTGAGGTTGTAAGGGACCTCTGGAGAACATCTAGCCCAACCCACCTGCTAGAGCAGGTACACCTAGATGAGGTTACACAGGAATGTGTTCAGTTGGGTCTCTCTCCAGAGGAGACTCCACAACCTCTCTGGGCAGCCTGTTCCAGTGTTCTGTCACCCTCAAAGTAAATAAGTTTTTCCTCATATTCAGATGGAATCTTCTATGTTTCGGTCTGTGCCCATTGCCCCTCATCCTATTATTGGGCACCACTGAGAGCAGTCTGGTCCATCCTCTTGACATCTGCTCTTGACATCTACTCTTGAGATATTAATCAACATTTATAAGATCCCCTCTCAGCCTTCTCTTTTCCAGGCTGAGCAGACCCAGTTCCCTCAGTCTTTCCTCGTAAGAAATGAGCTCCAGACCCCTAATCATCTTTGTAGCCTGCTGCTGGACTCCCTCCAGTAAGTCTTTGTCCTTCTTAAACTGGGGAGCCTAGAACTCAGTGCAGTGCTCCGGATGCGGCCTTACCACAGCAGAGCAGAGGGGAAGGATAACATCCCTTGACCTGGTGCAGTACTCCAGATGCGGCCTTATCACGGCTGACAGAGGGGAAGGATAACATCCCTCGACCTGCTGATCACATTTTTCTTAATGCACCCCAGGATACCATTGGCCTTCTTGGCCACAAGTGCACATTGTTGACTCATGGTCAACCTGTTTTTCACCAGAACTGCCAAGTCCCTCTCTGTAGTGCTGCTTTCCAGCAGGTTTGCCCCTATTCTGTACTGGTGTTTGAGTTTGATCTTCCCCAGGCGCATGACCCTGCACTTGCGCTTATTGAACTTCATTAGGTTCATCCCTGCACAATCCTCCAGCCTGTCCAGGTCTCACTGAATGGCAGCACAGCCTTCAGGTGTGTCAGGCCTTCCAGTTTGGTATCATCAGCAAACTTGCTGAGGGTGCACTCAGTCTCTTCATCCAAGCTATTGAAAAACAGGTTGAACAGCACTGGGCCAAACACTGATCCCTGGGGCAGCCCACTAGTTGCAGGCCTCCAACCAGAGTTGGCACCATTGATCACAACCCTCTGAGCTCTGCCATCCAACCAATTCATGATCCATCTCACTGTGCATTTGTCCAGCCCACACTGCCTGGGCTTACCTATGAGGAGGTTGTGAGAGAGTGTGTCAGAAGCCTTGTTGAAGCCAAGGTAGACAACATCCACTGCTCTTCCCTCATCTACCCAGCCAGTCACGCCATCACAGAAGGCTATCCTGATAACATTATATCCTGATAACATTATTTTCCTCCACTTGCTTGGAGATGACGTCCAGAATTTGAGAATTTGAGCTGTTCCATCACATTTCCAGGGATGGAGCTGAGGCTGACTGGCCTGTGGTTTTCTGGGTCCTTCTTCTTTCCCTTTTTGAAGACAGAAGTGACTTAGGCTTTCCTCCAGACATCTCTCCCCTTTTCCATGACCTTTCCAAGATGATGGATAGTGGCTTAGCAATAACATCTGCCAACTCTCTCTGCAGTTGTGGTGCATCCCATCAGGTTCCATGGATTTGTGGATGTCCAGTTCGTCTGAACGATCCCTAACCTGAGCTTCCTCAACCAGGAGAAAATCTTCATTTTTCCAGACTTTCTTTCCAGTTTCTGGGGTCTGCAATACCTGAGGGCTGGTCTCAGCAGAAAAGACAAAAGCAAAGAAAGCATTCAGTAACTCTGCCTTCTCTGTATCAACCATCACCACGGCACTCTCCTCATTCAGCAGCAGACCTACATTTTCCCTAACCTTTCTTTTGCTGCTAATGTACTTGAAGAAGCCCTTCTTGTTGTCCTTGACATCCCTGACCAGATTTTCTTCCAAGTGGAGCTTGGCCTGTTACAGCCAGAAGACCATCCGCAAAATCCTTTAGGAACACGCATTTGTCTTCCATTATATTCTGAATATATAATTATGTGGAGGGTTAGCAGATCTTTGAGAAAAAAACAACAAAAACCACTTAAATTTACCAGTGTTGTAGTAAAAGAGTGCTCAGGTATTTCTAATATGGGCAAAAACCAGAAACTTTGCTTCAAGCCTTTCTTAACATCAAAATGCAGTGCTTAGACTTACAAAATTTGATGAAAAGGCACAAGCAGTTGACTACTGAATATGAACAGTCCACAGTTACTAACTCTAATTATAAAACTTCCACTTAACTGTAACATGAATGAGACCTCTAATTTGCCACGTGGCATACAGACCGATTTTGCTACTATCTAGTAAAAGCTTTCACACAGAGTACTCTTACCTAAAACAATGAAAATTTAAGTTGCATGAACAGTTGCAAACATGTAAGTTGCATTCAAATGGCATGCAGGACTTGTGAGAACTTTCTAGCACCTAAGCCAGATGTGGCCCCAGGGAAGAACGTCAAGATGGAGCACAACTAAATGGCACACAACCCTGAACCCCCTGAGGAGGAAACCCAGGCACACAGACTGAGAAGAAGCTATGGTACACCCTGAGGTCATCTCTTGTTTCGTATAGCAGCAACAAAGATATCAGACATCATTACAAGTGGAGCAGCTTGGCGATAGCCAGCCAAGAAATGACTTCTGCAAGGATAACCAGCAGATTAGGACAAGTAATGTAAGATACGAATCACAGGACCATGTTACCCCTTTACTGTTCTCTCACCTTTACCATATATCTCTCTTGAATAGGCTGTTAAATACCAATTATTTTTCTTCTCTGAATTAAACAACTCCTATCTGTGATTATTAAGAGGTGTCATTAAATTTTGCCAATTTCATCATTATTTGACTTCTGTAAGTTATCATACTGATTGGAATTCCCCTCCCATCCAAAACAAAGCCAAAATATCTCCAAGTCTCTCATGTGTCACTTTCATTTTAATTGTAGACTAAATAATCTTGCAACACACTAATATATCTCCTTTACCACGACTAAAATATGTGATATAGTCTAGAAGCATTTGTATCAACTATGCTAGAAGTATAATGCATTTTCATAATAGGAAAAACAGCCATAATTTATAATTTTTCTTGTCTTCTAAGCAGACATCTTCAAAATTATTTCTAATGATCCAAACTACAGGAATTACAGCCCCATTTTTTGTTAGTCCTGACAAAAGTTTTGTAGCTGCAAAAGTTTAAACTCCAAGTCTACTGCTTTACTCCAGGTAAACCTGCTTCAGCAGGTGAGTTGGACTAGATGATCTCCAGAGGTCCTTTCCATCCCCAACCATTCTGTGTTCCGGTCTGTAGAACGTTTTGCAGCCTCTGATGGGTAGCTCTTGAAATTGACTCCAGTTGAATACCACCATTTTCAAGTAATATAAAAAGCAATGTCCAATATTTCTTTGCATTTGCTGTTAAAGTAGTGACTGATCATCACTCAGAATGCAAATTACCAGACGGATCATATCAGAGTTGCCAGAAGACTGAATTCTTTTGACAAGGGAACTAGTGAAGCAGCACTTGGTTCTAGACCAGCATGGTTTGATTGTGGTGCTCTCACTAGTATCCCATACAAAATTCCTCACTGACCTTGTTATAAGATATTTCACTGTTTTAAAAGCAAAACAACAACCAAAAAACCACCAAACCAAACAAACAAAAAACCAAACAAAACCAAAATCAACAACAACAGCAAAAAGAAAAGAGTTATAGACTACTACTTAAAAACAAGACAAAAATAATCAAAAATAACTAGCATTTTCCAAGATGGGAAATAAATCAAGTGCACGTCATCAAACAGCTGTAAAACTTGCCACTTGCTTGATTGGTTCATTCTGATTTTTCTCTGAAGAACCCAGACAACATGGAAGAGGAGACCATTTTGAAAGAATTAGTCTAGGAGAGTTAGTGTTACTACCATGGGAAGCAGAAAAATGAAGTAAGCAGGATAAGGTCAACACATTAACATTTACATGAATTCAGATCCCACATAACTTTAATCCTCTTCAGTGACAGGCAAATCATCAGACACATGGAAATTAGACTTCAATATTAATTCAGAATGCCTGGTTTAACCTTTAGAAAATAATTCAACTTTCTCTTTCTTTCCCTTTCTTCTTCCCCTGTTTCCATACACCATGAAAGCACGTCTCTGTTTCTTCAAAATTATTTACGTCATTTTCAAGCTTTCAATTAAATTTTGGAGAAACTGTCCATGTGCACTTTACGAGACCTAGAGTACACATGTGGGACTTAAACTCCTTTCAAATTCTCTGTGCCTCTTTCCTGTAGACTTAACTGAACTAACAAAGAAGAATTAGTCAGGATTATCTTCTATTCACCAAAAATCCCAGTGGACAAATGTTAGCAGTCACTGCTTGGGAGTTCCAAGTGAACTTTTCAGTAATGAATCACCTGACAACAGATAAATGGGACTAAAGTTACAAAGAAAGGTATTCACCAATTTTTTTGGAAAGAGGAGTTAAGAATTCATGGTCTAATGGAGGAACAGAAAGCAGGTAGAAAGAGGGAGGGAGGGACTATCCCGAATCTTAAGTAAATGGGACTTGAAAATAGAAACAATGAGAAACTAATGTTTTAGAAATAATTTTATTTTATATTGCTCCATGGGGATAACTAGGGCAACAACATCCATCTTCTAGGGATCCTTCACATTTCCCCAGGCAGGTGGGCAGCAGCTTGCGATGTCTAGAAAACTGCAGCTCTGGAAAGGATCAGTCTAAATAATCTGACTGTCCTAAATCAGCAGGATCACGATGATAACACAATGTCTTTGCCTCAGGTGGCACATCGAAGAGGGTAAAATATACTGCCCAAAAGGACTGAACATACCCAGGCCCAGATCCAAACTGTTAGGGAGCCAGGTTGTCTTGCTGAGAGAGAGCCTGCAAAGATTAAAATTTTGCCAATATGGTGATATTTCTATCTCTGACCACACCAGCACATGTTCTTCCTTTCATAAAAGATTTCTGTTTACTTTCATGTACGTTAGTGTGAGAGCGCATTTGAGACTGTATCACTCTCAAAACATAAAACAATAGCTTCAAAACAGCAAAACTTTCAATAAAGACAAATATCTGTTATTTCTCTTTAGATAGGGTACTGCAATTGTACATATGGACAAAAATTAAGAGAGATAATCCCTACATAGGACAAGGCACAGGAACATTACCGAAGGCAAACACATGCAGGAGTTCTGGAAATGTGATCATGCTCCCTGAAGACACTAAACTGTTCATGTAGGGACTTCAGAGAGCACCTTCTCTGTAATCCTCCATGCTCCCAAGGGGAAAATGAACTTACCCTGGTGATGAGGGTTCAATGGGCACAAGTGGCAGTGAGTTCCAGGATAGCCCCTAGAAAAATTACTAGTGCTTTTGTATATTTGTCCATCTGGCATCACCTCCAGGTGATGCAGAATGTCATCTGAAGCAGGACAACAGTAAAGTAGTGGTTCTTAAACTGGAAGGTGCATGACAAGAAAGAAAAAAAAAAAATCAGATATCCTGGTTTACTGGTTCTTGAACAATAGATAAAACTGGTTTTTTTTCCATTCTATTTATTTAAAAAAAATAATAATAATCTTGAAGCAAAAAATTAAAGCCTGAATCAAAGCAATCTTTCTTATTTTATTTGCTTCTGTTGTCACTGTGGTCAAGGAAGTTATACTCTTCTCATTTCTTGCCTGGCACTTTATTTTAAATACAAACCACTAGAGTACTTGGTTGCCAAATTGCTGCATTTTTAAACATTCTAAATAGGACATTAGTTCATAGCATGAATGTTTTGAAATCTGATCAACAAGCCGTTTCTCAATACATTAAGCAAAGCAAGCAAAATTAGGCTGTTTTATGTCAGGTACTTAGCACAAATCCCTTAATAATGTGTTTGAGTGCAGAAACCATTAATAAAGGCATAATTCCCTAAGACAGGCTTGATTAATTAAGTCATATGTGTATCCTTCTAATTAAAAAAAGAACATTAGGCAGATGAGTGGAATTTCTGAGTACAAAATTCAAAGGCTGTTTTGCTTTTATTTGAACGAGAGAAAAGCTTCTCGTTAATATAGCTGCCAAAAAAGCAGCAAGAGTGCTGACACAAACCCCCCAAACTCTGACTTATTCAAAACAACTTATTATTTATTCATTCATTTGTAGTCAAATTTTTAATCAGGTAGGTGTTTGATTAATCCAGGCAGTACAGATTACAAGGGCAGCTGGTGCTAATATATACATAAGTAGATGATATGTTGGTTGTATTTCTTCTCAAGCAAATTGCCTAAAACCAAAGCCTTAGAGGTTTCTCAGGCAGAACTATTTTATGAAAAAAGAACAACCTAATGGTCTGCTCCAGCCCCTTCACAAGCACTTACTTTCCTGTTATGTACAATGCAAATTTTGATATCATACCATAATTTGCAGCAATACAGAAGTAATAACTGTTTTTAAATGCATTACTCTTCTGTTTAATCAATTAGCTTTTTGAGGTTCCTTTCTAAAGTAAGTAAAAAAAAAGAGAAAAAAGAAAATAACAGAAGACATAATGTTCTGAGGCATAACAGGAACATAAATAATTCTGCTAAACAAACAGATACCGTTAAACATCACAATTTTGCCAGGGTTATTTTCACTGGTAAGTAGGATTGATAATAGTCAGCACAATTTAGTGTGACAAAGCTAGTGCATAAGCCCCACATGGTGAGGCATGAGTCTCAGAAACAGGGACCTGTTGAGGGCAAAAAGGTAAAGTTGATGTCCTGCAAGCAGGCAAGCCTTGTACCTTGCCAGGCACAGAATACTGCACTGATCTGCAGTATTAGTCCTAGCCGGGGAAAGCACTCCACTGGTTTGAGCAGGGAATTGAACTATGTGATCTCCAGACACCACTTCCAACCTAAATTATTCTGTGATGTGGGCCTGTAAGGCACTGACCTGCTTATAGGAACAGAGTGTCCTGTGGCTGTTTAATTACAGGGAAGTGCTTTGATTTTGATGAGAAAACAACCAGGTGTCTTAGAACAAGAGTGAAAACAGTAGGCAACAATGAGTAAGAAACAGCAGCTGGTAGACTTGACTCAGGTTTGACAAAATACACTGCATTCATGGGACAGGGAGAGGAAAGCTGAAACAAAGGCACAGGAGTGTTATGTCAGTGTCCCAAGAAGTGCTATTTGAGCTCAAAATAGCTGACAAAGTTGACCTGAATCTGCTGACTGAAAGGAGCTAGAAGCAAGACACCAGATCTAGTTACAAAGCCACTGAATTTGTTTCCCCAAAATCAACTCATGATTCAAAGGGATTATGTCTGTTAGTTGTTCAGCTGCTATATCCTAGACCATCAACATAACCAACACTTCACAATAACAAGCAAATCAGCTCAACATAAAACCAGCCAGACAGCTACTGTGTGTAGTTGTAATTGGTTGGTGCAACCAGAGATCCAGGCCTTACGTCTAGGCAATTAAATAACTCCCAACAAGAGAGAAGGCTGGCCATGACTGCAAGTCTTTCCCCTCAGTCTTCTTTTAGAAGAGAGTTGGCTGCAACTAGTGAGAGAGTCATCTGAAGTTTAGACAGAGTCTGCAGCTATGAAGAAGCCAGTACATTACTATCACATCAATGAGTGCATGGTGACCTGCTGCATTGGATATGTGAAAGAAGTTGCATGAGGGCTCAACTTTGGTGCAACCTAAAATACAACTTTGAATTATACAACACGCCACTCTTTTAGGCAAGTAAGAGCTGCATGCAGCTCATCATTTCAGTCCCAACTTCCATGTGCAGAGGCACACATGGAGAGGAAAAAGATTTGTCTGTTGTACCATTTATTCAAGATAGGTGTTTAACTGAACACATGATACTTCCAGTTACAATTCACAGACCTTCAAGAACTGAATTGCAGGACAATGCAATTGGCACCTGCAGTCTCCTTGAGTTGAGGGGAAGTCTGAGATCTCTACAGAGAGAGAGACATGCTTAAGTACCTCTGTCCACAAAGAGGTACAGCACTGCACTTACCCTGGTCATCTTTCGCCATAACATATATGCAGTCACCTACCAGAGACTCTTCTTATTAGTATGACATAAGGCTATCACTCTTCAAAAAAATAAAGAAAACTTAATCAAACAAGACATCCAGTATGAGACAACAAATCTTGTTCGTAAAAGATTAGAGAATTATGGCAGATCTTCAAAGACAAGATGCTGGAAGGGGCCAAAAAGAACATGTACCTTAAAAGTCTGGTTGGAAAACATTTAAATTGAGAGATAAGGAGTGTTGTTCAGAGAATCAGACTTGAAAATTGCTTGCTCAATGGCAAGGTCAATAAATACAACAGAAATGACAGAGAAAACAAACACAATCCATCTGAATTTAAGTGTTTAATAGTAAATCCTGCTACAATAAAAAGGCTCTAGCTGGGCCCCAGCTGGAAATAAAAAAGGGATAATAAGGTCTAAAATGGTCTGAGTTTAATGAGTGGATTTTTGGCATGGGAGGAAAAAACATCCATCCTACAAATCAGCCACCTTTTCCACCAGTCTTACTTTCCAACACAAACTCTTGGGGCCTTCCTAGACTGTAATTCATTAAATGCGAATGTTTCTTCCTTCTAGGAAAATGGTCTTCTTTCTAAGTTTAGCTACAAGTTCAGATTCTCCTGCTGTCCACAATCTCCCATGCCCTTTGTCTGCTGCCCTCCACCAGATTTCCAAGCTTAGTAAGCTCTCAGGAAGCCTCAGTCTCATCTGACACTCACAGTCTTCCTCTCCTCTCTTTCTTTCCACTGTTCCATCCACAAGCTTGTCAAAAGCCTACATATTTTGTTTGGATGTTTTGGGTTGTGGGTGTTTTCTTTGTGGTTTTGTTTGTTTTCAGAAAAAACAGAATCAATTATACTACATATTGTACACATGAAAATGAGAGCTAGAAGTATCTGGCACTGGACAGTTTGACTGATGAGGCTATTCCAGGTTTATATTATTTCAGGATTTGATTGAAATCATCCTGATATCTAAATGGAAATCAATATCTGGCCTTGCTCTGTGAATAGGAATTGCAAAATCTCCAGTATGTGGATTTTTGTCAATATTGTTAGTTTTCCCTGAGTATTTGTTTTGCAGTATTGCATACCCTTGGCTAATGGTTGCCAATACACTAGAGTGCATGTGTATTCCCTAAAGATCAGCATTGCATCACAGCTCATCCTTCCTTGGGACTCGAGTCAGATTAACACCTAGGTCTGCATAGTTTAATATTTTAAAGTTAAACATCACATCACACTAATTAAAATAAATAGATAAATAAATTGTTGATATATAGAAGTTTTCCTCTCTTTCAAAACCTTCCTCCTTCCACTGTTTATCTCTCTTTCTCTCCTGAATCAAAAATATGAGTAACGTGGACAATTTGAGAATACATCTTATAAGAAACCACTGCTTTTTCCTCTCTTTTTTTTTTCTTTTTTAAAAATCTTATTTCTCTGCTTTGTAGAAAATGCTTACAGTCCAAGTTACACAGCCCAGGAGACCAAGATGGCTCTTGTTTCTCCCTTTCCAATTAACAGATAGTAAATTAAGCTATGCATGTTGACATGCTTCAAAAACAGAGGAAAAATATTTGTCAGTCTAAAACTTCACTGAGAATAGCACCTTCATCTTTCTAAGGCCTCATTCTGGTGGATCTCAGGGACAGCTGATAGAGCACAGCCCTCTAGAGACAAGTGTCCTTAATAATTACATTTCCCCCCACCTTGTACCCAATCCCAATGTTATTAAATGTTTGCAGACCATTCGCTGCAGGACACAAGGACACAGCCAATTCGGACCAAAGCCTGAAACACGAATAAACACCGAAAATCTGGAACCCACCTGCGGCCAAGGGTCTGGAGCCAAGGCCAGGATACAAGCTGAGGCTGAAGCCAAAGACAGGAACTGAACAAGCTGCCAGGAGGCAGGACCCAATGCCAGGATCTGATCCAAGGGTTGGGAGTCAGAGCCAAGACACAAGCCAAAGGTCAGGAACAGCTGCCAAGGGCTTGGATCAACAACAGGCTTCAACCGTTCAACAGCTGAAGAGCAAACGTAGACACTGATTTAACACCCAGCAACTAACTACACAGGATGGCCACACATGTGACTGAGCTGCTGAAAAGTGCCAGGTCTGCCTCACTCAGTAGTTTCTAACAGGCCTCAGCTAGCAATGAAGTCAGGCCAAACCCAGCAGTCCAGACCTAAATAAGCTGTCAACTATTGCACCACAGCAAAATGTTAGTACTGGGGCTCAAGGTAAGGTCTGAAACTAGCATCACAGTTTTCTTGCTCCCATAGTCCTGAATCAGCCTGATAACGTGGTTCATTACAAGTAATATACACCCTTGGTGTTGCATCCTTGTGTCTTTGGCAGGGTAAACAACTACATACATTACTGCCATTGTGCATCAGGAAATGGGATTGCTGGATGACCAAAGTGGTGATCAAAATACAGACAAGTTATAGCTACAAAACTACTTCTGAGGGTAATCAACAAACTTGTGGCTGTGAAAACATATTCCAGTAATGCCAGTTGTAAAGCTGACCCCTTTATCAATAATCAGGCTGTCCTACTTTCTAAATCAAAATTCAGCAGAATAGGCAGTGTATCAATACATCCTTGTGCACAGCCACAGAAAAATAGCCACAGCATCATAATTAACTCACTCTCTCCTACAAAGTCTGTGAAGTCTGAACTGAGCATTAGAAGCTTCAGAAGTCAAAGCAGAAGAACAGCATGAAATATTGCAATTTTTGGCTAGCCAAGGGAAAAGAAAACCATTAATTGCATCCAAGCTGTAGATGTGACACGAGTGCTTATCTAACTAGAAACCTAATAAGCCCAAGTGGTGGAGGAATGAACCACGACAGATAATCAGAGCCCACTGAACTGATGCATTTAAAGCTCATTCAATTAGAATTAGAAGCACTGATAAAATAGAGTTGTCTAACTTGATTAAATACCTGGCATTTCCCAAAACATCATCCTCTCTGTATCATGTTTTACACAAGTTTTAGTGAGATGCGTACCTTTTTCTGCTAAAATAGTCTTTAATTTTTATTTCTGCAGATGCCAAATTAGAGGCTGCATAGCAAGAAACAAGTTTTACATTATCAGTATTGAAAATCACCAAGAGTCATGGTCTTTATACTCTCCCATACTTGCATTTTACACCCTGCTGACCCACATCAGGCAAATGCCTGCTTATGAAGGAAAAAGGTGATGTTTTCACTTAATTGCCTTTAAGAATAGTTTGTAAATGCATGAAAAGCTGAATTAAGTTTGATTTAGGGTTTATATTATCTTCTAACCTTTGCACTCATTATAAACACATATCTGTATGTGTGTGAAAAACTGTAAGAGGTGCAAGACAGAAAAGGGCTCCTAGGTAGGAAGAAAGTGAATGTTAGGGTTCACACTGAACTTCATAATAAAGGCAAGTCCAACAAACCTGTACTCACCCTGATTATTTGACATGGCCCTTCTTTGTTGTAGACGATACAAGTTATGCCCTATGCTGTCATATTATGTAATCAAATTCAAACTCATCCACAGACATTCTTTTAAGAGTGTGTGTGTGTGACCGGTTTTGGTGGAGGAAAGGAAAGAGAGGAGGGAAAAAATGAAGAGTGAAGACATCCAGCTTTGCTTGTAAAAAACACACTGCCAAAACATAGATGAGTTTCCTTTCTTGATGAAATACCAGTTTATGATACTAACATTTCCCTGTGCCACAATCCCTGTAAGTGCATCTACTCCTAGTTAAATTCCAAAGATTGAACATTATTTTTAAAAGAAAATTCTATTTTTGGAAAGCATCAACATTCCTGTGGGATTACAAAATCTGCACCTTGGTATTTGAGCCCAAATCAATTTCCTTTGGACTGGAAGAGTGGAACATGAGTCAGTGATCCCAATTAACTGCATATTTAGGTCGGAGGCTAAGAGAAAGGGAAACCAAAATACCATAGATGTATAGATTGATCTAGGAGAATCTCATTGCTGACACAGTGAGATCAAGAAACAATAAACTTCAATGAACACAAAGATTGTACCATTTAATCGAGTTTAAGTTTACTACAATATTACTTTTAAAGAGGTAGGATAAGGAAAAAAAAAGGTATGATACATGGTTTCTAAATGTTTTAAAGCATATCAGTAAGTGCAAGTGACAGGGACATATCAATCCAAACTTCTCAAATAACAGCTGTTTCTCTAGTCTGTTAAAACAACAACAACCACCAAAAAAAAAACACCACCACCAAAAGCAAGCAAACAAACAAAATGAAACAAACAAAAACCACCATGCAAACATAATACTTGAGGCTTCAGGACATATAAAACTTTAGGCTTTCATGTGGCTGTCCTCACCAGGAAATCAGCACATACTCTAATACAAGTATTCCTCAGTGAAAGAGGCTGTGAAATGATAGTAGAGAGGTTTCCAGCTAAAAGCCAGGGAAAAGAGGGTAGATAGGTAAGAGAGAGGAGGGCAGGGAAAAAAGAACAACAACAACAACAACAATCCCTTCTGTAATTTCTGTGGGAACTGTGCTGAGGAGATTGATGTAATATTTCTGAACATTGCACAGGTACCATTACTGAAGTCCCTTTCTTTTCTTTCCTTGAAGGTCTGAATCTTTCTAGTCAAATACTGAAAAATATCTATTAGTAGTGATAATTCATTCATAATGCATCATTTACTTATCAAGTAAGATTGTTAAAACTTAATATGCCTTTCTTTTCAGACTAAAGAAATATCTATTTATTGATAGGGACAAGTTATTTGAAGTTGGTAATATACTTTAGAACAGCTAGAAACCATTCACTTAGACCACCTCTAAAGCCCAGAAAAGTAAAAATAGATTTCAGACTGTTAGTTAGCCTGAGATCTAAAAATACTTTGTGACAAGGTTTTGACATATGTCCTACAAGTAGAAGCTCACTTCTCTACTGGGGAAGTACCTGGCTGCTATTAAAGCTGGATGGGTTGTTAACAACACAGGTGTCCCTGTAATTTCACAGCTGCCTGAAGGGTTCATCAGGTATCTCTTCACTTAAAAATCAGCAAGTGCCTGGAGGCAAAACCACATGGGATGAAAAGGACTCTCCCAGTAAAGTAATTTCTTACTTGTAAATCCTACTAATTTATGACCCTATGCTAATGCCTCAAGCTCTTTGAAGAACTATTACATAAATCTTTTTTAACTGCATTATCATCTCTTGCACACAAACCACAATTTATTCTAAGGACTTCAAAGGTCATCAGTTATCCTGGCTGCAGCTCCAGCTTGGCATGGCAATCCATTACAGAGAGACTTTTCCCAACAAAGTTTTTCAATTTAAATTGCCAGATAACTGAAACTGTTAAGTGCTCACTCTCAGACAAACAGTCATCATATTTTTATCATCTTTAAAAGCTTCTGTTCAACTCTGCTGTCTATTAGGACATTAGCCATCATACCCATGTCCTGTATTTTTCACAAATTATACAACATCCTCATTATGATATGTTAACGTGTATTTGACCTTCATGAGTTCCATCCACAGTATTATTCCAAACAATCTCTCAGAACACAGCACACATCAGAGAAAGAAGATTCTGCTTTGTAAATATATTCAGAAGAAAGGCACCCTTTTCCAAGTATTTCAAACAGATTTGTTTGGTGTTCAATAAAGATGTCCCTGCTTCACATCTGCTGATACCCCTGGTTTGAATATCCTCTCTATATCAAAAGGATAAAACTTCTGTAAAAATTATTTTGAGTGTTTATCACAGAAAGTCCAAAAAACACCTCCAGAGAAACTGCAAAAATACACAACTAAAGGAAAAACAGATGGAAAAGGCTTGAGAGCCATTCAAAGAGGGATTTGTAAAATGCAAGAAGGCAGCTGTAATGGCTGAACTCTCTTTATCAGTATTCTAACCAATAACACCTCCTGTGCTTTAAATATTTAATGTGAAATCCATGGATTTATATAGCTTACAAAACGCCAGAGGCTTATTATCTTTATGGGTTGCTTGACAGGAATATTCATATCATTTGATTCCACTGTTTAAGACAACAGGAATTCCTCCAGGTGCTAATGGTAGATAACTTGTGTGCTGCTTCAATAATCTACTAATTACAGAATCCCTCAGGTAGAACAATATCATTAATCTGATTAAATTATTTATATTTCTGGAAAGCAAAATCTTATTAGGTCCTTGGCATTTGACTGTGTATATTATGCAGCTGTGTTTATAGTTTGTAGTGTGGAGGAAAAGGTCTGTATTTTACCTAGCCATCACCACAGCTGGAAGACGACCAGAGTGTCTTATATCCTAACTTACAGTGCCATTCATAAACCCCAGAGCATGCTCTGAGCTGTGTAGGTTGTCCATTTAGAGCATTGTAACAGTTCTGAGAGTGAAGGTCTGTTGCAAGGCATTTATCAGGCTCCTCATCTTCTCAAGAGCAATAAAGCAACTGATCTGGATGGATTCTTACCCACCTGCTCCAGGGCAACCATTTTAACACTAATGAAATTATAAGACACACTATTGCAAGATCAGAATCAAACCAATTGCCAGATTTAAAATGAGGATTGTTTTCTATTAAATACAGCAAGAAAAACACAAAGGCAGCTTACGTTTGCATAAAGCACAATCGGATCCCACTTTAGTAGTCATGATTTTAAAACAGGATGTAGCACAGGGAATTGGGAACTCATATCTACTTTAAATCGTAACCTAACACATAATAGCAGCACTAAAAATAGATGCATTGTAAGTAAGCAAAACCAGAAATTTTGCTAAGTACTTGCAGCACAGAAGATATTTTCTGCAGCAAGCACTTTCATATCACATAGGGTAACGCGTTGATTGCTTATAGATATGCAACAAATTCCACTGTCATCTCTGTACACCATTGCACAGTACCTCTAACTTCTGTTCGGCCACATAGCTCCATTTGAAACTTACCTTCCACATTTGCACAACAATTAGAACTATAATCAATATAAACATATTCCCATAGTAAAGAAATAGAACTAACAGCACATTTTTAGTCAACCATTAAGGTATTTAGAGAACTCTTAATGATATGATTAGATATTGCACTTATTTTAGTTGCCATACCAAACAACTTACACATACAAAAATTTACAGAATAATATCAAACTGCCTCTGTAGATGATGATTCTGCTAACATTTACTTACAGTCAACTTAAATTAACATCCATTTAGGGCTAAGAACAGGCTAAAATGTTAGTATTAACCCTTCAAGATTGCTGTTCTGCTTTTACAAAATCATTAATATGATTGTTTAGCTTGTTTCCCTTCTAAATGTCTAGAACATTTAAGTACAAAATAAAAATCATGGTAACAGTTGTGAACACCAGCATCCCACTGGGCACATATTAAAATACATTTCTTTAAAAATGTATGAACTTTTACACTTAAGATTTTGGTCTGAAATTCAGTTTTGAAACTAGAATTAACTCCTATAGTGAAAACTATATGTAGTTAGCCACTCTAAACATTATAAAGCATTTACAAGTACTAACATTACTGGGTAAGCTACAGCTTTTTATTCCTTCATACAAATTACTAAAGACTCCTTCCAGTGCATTACTGGCCATCTATCAAATGCAAAGGGTATTGAAAAGGGATTAGAATGAACAGTTTAACATATTCCACTGATTCTTCTAACCAACAAAAAAAAAAAAAAAAAAAGTTTTGTGAATCATCTTAATTTCTGGCAACAATGAAAAGAAAAGTGATAACACATTTCACCTCTGGCCTACGCAAATCTGCTCCTATAAAATGTAGGACGTTCGTCAAAGTGAAAGTGTGAAAGAAGAGTTGTCTCCACCCTCCAGTAACAGTTCCTGCAATGAGTCATAGCAAAAAGTCACCTTGTATAAAACACAGCATTCCTCTGGGGTTAAATTCTCTGCTAGTTGATCTGGCACAGTATAAGTGAAATTAATGAACGAGCAACCATTTGTGCCATAAGAAAATTCAGTGCTCTTTTTGTCAACAGGTTTCCAATGTGCTTCTTGAGAACAGACTTTCCGAGGGAAGTCCAATTTACATGGCACAGATCTCAGTGATAACACACGCCTGCTGACACTACCAAGTCAGTAGACTTCCTTAGAGTGTCTGAAGAAAGAAAATGTCCATTTTTCAAGACACATTCCCTTGAGTCACTGCCAGAGTAAATTTACAGGCCATCCTGGAGATGTAATAGCAATGATTCTTCTATCTGCCTTAAATCAGAGGGATACTAAGCATGTTCCCACAATCAGTTCACTGCTCAGCTGGGCAATATGCTCAAGGTTTCTTATGTTTAAGAAAGTCCTCTGTGCAGAATGAGATATATAGATACAAGCACAGTTTTCTTGTGACCACCCTCACTGTTCCTCAGGCCAGGGAAATCTGACGCGTGTTTACTAAACTACTATGCACCTACTAAATAGCCAAGTTTACAGAGAAGATAAAAAAAACCTGCAATATCTTACTTTCAAGCTTAAAGACCTCATTTTCTCCTACTCTAGAGCTGCTTTTGTATCACAAGGCATTATGCAGCATATGTAACGTTCCAGCAAAGTTTACGATACTGGGTGATAAAAATCCAACTGGATGGAAAAATAACAAGATTATTCAATGCTGAAGGAGCAGCAAACACCTGTTACAAACTCTGTGCTGAAGGATTTCAACATTTTCTCTAGAACATACTCTGATTCATTTTAGTATGTCCACTAGCCATCAAACTGCAGAGCAATGACTCTTTTTTCACCTGTAAAATGTTATGTCACACATCAAAAGCCAAATCTAGATTCAGAAGGCAGTAAAAAACCAGCACTGGTTCCTATACCTGTTAGTGTGAAGGAGAAAGTGAAAAAAAAATGACAGAATCAGCTGTAAGTAATGCTGCCACCTGATAAATAGTCCTCAGTGCACAAAGTCACCATGCCCACATATATTCAGAGTATATTATGCATTGCTCAAGGATGCGAGGGATAAGAAATGGCTTAAACTATCATGCCTTCACATCTGATGCACGATGGGTCTCCTTGAGTCTTTTGTAGGAGAGATAATAAACTTCACTAGGAGGGCTAGTACGGGAACCCTGTTCCTTCGAAAAAACTTCTACAGGTCCACTTTGAAAATTAAATTTGTTTTTGCTCTACACAAAGGACAGATTCTACTTATCCCCCAAAACCAGAAAAGTAGTCATAGAAATTGTTAAAGATTTAATTCCCATAGATTTTTTTTTCACTACAATTTAAATAGGTCCTAAGTTCTTATGGACGTGTACTGCTTTCCTGCATAAAGTTAAACCACAAAAGCAGAAAAATGGCTCTGCTGAACCTGATGCAAGTAGAAATACGGAGAGAGTAGAGCACGTATATGGCACAAAAAAAGTGAAGGAATGCAAGAAAGAAGAGCAAAGGACAGGAAGAACAGATCATCTGCTGTTGTAAACTGAAGAAACTCCTCTGGCTCCAGCAGAGTTGCACAGAGCTGCCCTAGGATGAGAGGCAGGGAAGAGAGATTAGACAGAACAACAGTATGTCATAAGGCCTGGGTAAAACTGGATTTTAGGTGTTACCTTTCACATTAAGAGATCATTTGTCTTGAGACTGTCCAAGACAAGAGGGTAATGCTGGTGACTAGAGAGATGAGCAGGTAAAAACATCTGCCAAGTCAGAAATGTCCTTTTGCAATATTAACTGTCTACTCATAGTGGGTATTATAGATGCACTGATAGGGTGTGGAGGTTGCTACTAATTTTTTCTACATGGTTGCATACTTGACTATGGTTTTGTGTTTACTATTTTTTTTTGGTAGATTAAATAATTGTGTATAAATAGGGGATATATAGAACTGTGCATTTAAAAAAAAAACAAAACTATTCTTACAATATCCACAATAGGCACATGATTCTTTTACCTCTTGCTCATTTAAAATTATAACCTCAGGTACAAAATAATTCACATTTTATTCACTAAAAAAAAATAAATCCAATTCTCAAAATTGGAATACGATCAGGCAGCTTTGCTGTCTCCAGCAAAATGACACCTGATGTCCTTTATAGGATTTAACAGCAAGTATCTCCAAGCATGAATGAACTCATTAGATGTCTGACTTTGTTCTTTTCTCCTCCATCGTTCTTCAGGTTTCTTTTCCACACAGAAAAACATTGATATCAGTATCACTCAGACTTGCTCTTGGTTTTTGTGGTTTTTTTTTTTTTTTTTTTTTTTTAAATCCATAATGTATATTGTACCTCAGTCTACTTGATTGTTTCTTCAGATTAAACTGGTATGAAACACAGTAAACACGTAAGTACTGGGAGTCCTAACTAAAAAGTGTTGTCATCTCAGATAGCCATAGGCTGTTACCCAAAAATCCACCAGAATATATATCCAATTATCATTTGTGATTAAAATCATTATATCACAGAATTATAGAATTATATAATGCAGAGACAATGCATCACAATACACATTGTTATGCAGACTTGTGTATAGTGGGTAAGGTAGGGACTCTTAGTTCTAATATCCATATGTGCAAACTCAGCTCAAAAATGTTTCCCTAAGCAAGCTTATAAATTAGAACAGCTTTGCTGATAGCTGTGCTTTTAGAGAAAATGTTAACATCCAGATATCTATCTCGCTGAAAAATATCTCATTTCATTATACTATCCCCCAATTTACATACTTATCCAATTCACTTTTGAACTCAAAGGACACCTTTTAACCAAGAACAAAAGAATGGGCTTCATTTCACTGTTCTCTTTGAGCACAGACACAATAGCCTACATATTCATCAGCATGCAGACATGTCATTCTAGAAACATGCAGTACTACCCCAGGCTCGTGGAAGAGTGGCTGGAAAGCTGCCTGGCAGAAGGGGATCTGGGGGTGTTGATAGACAGCTGGCTGAATACGAGCCAGCAGTGTGCCCATGTGGCCAAAAAGGCCAACAGCATCCTGGCTTGTATCAGGAATAGTGTGGCCAGCAGGACTGAAGAAGTGGTTGTGCCACTGTACTCTGAACTTGTGAGGCCCCACCTTGAATCCTGTGTTCAGTTTTGGGCCCCTCATCATAAGAAGGACATTGAAACACCGGAGAGAGTTCAGAAAAGGGTGATGATGCTGGTGAGGGGCCTGGAGCACAAGTCTGATGAGGAGCGACTGAGGGAACTGGAGCTGTTTAGCCTGGAGAAAAGGAGGCTGAGGGTAGACCTTAGTGCTGTCTACAGCTACATGAAAGGAGGTTGTAGCATGGAGCGTGTTGGTCTCTTCTCCCAAATAGCAAGTGGTAGGACAAGAGGAAGTGGCCTCAAGTTGTGCCAGGGGAGGTTTAGATTGGATATTAGGAAAAAATTATTCACAGAAAGGGTTGTCAGGTATTGGAACAGGCTGCCCAGGAAAATAGGGGAGTCACCATCCCTAGAGGTGTTTAAAAGGCATTTAGACAAGGTTCTTATGGACATGGTTTAGTGCTAGAGTTAGGTTAGGTTATGGTTGGACTCGATGATCCTGAGGGTGTCTTCCAACTGAAATGATTCTATGATTCTACAGCACACAGGAAAATACAGCTCTTATCATAGGATCATAGAATGTCCTGAGTTGGAAGGGACCCACATGGATCATCGAGTCCAACTCCTGTTCCTGCATATGACAACCCACAGTTCACACCATGTGTCTGAGGGTGTTGTCCAGTCTCTTCTTGAACACTGTCAGGCTTGGGGCTGTGACACCTCCCTGGCATGCCTGTTCCAGTGCTCCACCACCCTCTGGGTGAAGAGCCTTTTCCTAATGTCTAGCCTAAACCTGCCCTGACTCATCTTCCTGCCATTCCCTTGGGTTCTGTCATTGGTCACTAAAGAGAAGAGTTTGCCACCTGCCCCTCCTCCTCCCCTTGTGAAGAAGCTGTAGACCACAATGAGGCCTCCTCTTAGTATCTTCTTCCCCAGGCTAAACAAAGCAGATCTTTTTATTGATTGATTTAGCCCCCTTACTGGCTGAATGTAACACTTAGTGGGCTTTGAGAAAATAGAGGGACTAGTCTGCCACATCTGACAAAGCAAGGAAACAATTCCAAAGCAGTAGAAATGTGAATTATGTGTATTCTTATTATTTTTTCTATGATTTTTTTTTTCCTCAGAATGCCATCAACAACATCTAAATATAATTGTAATTGTAGAATTCATTCTTGGTATTTCAGACAATTCAGCAATACTTCAATTCCCAGTCCTCCTTGTGTCACCTACAAACCTCCTCCAGGGGACTGCAGTATATATACAGCATACAGTTGAAAAGATGAACTCCCTGCACTACTACCACACACAAGGACTCCACCTAGCCACCTGAATTATTTTCTAGTACTTCAAAGTAAAGAAGCATAAATAAGGATGATAAATGAAACTGAGATAAGCAATGAAGTTTAATTCTCTGACATTAGTGCTCCCTGAGGGTGCACTATCACCATTTAAAATAAGTGTAATTAATTCTAATTCTAATCCCACTCAGAATTTGCCTATCAGGAACAGGTCTAATCTACTCTGGAAAAACATAACAAGCCATATATCTGTTGGTCACTATACATCTAGCGCTCATTTTGAACCAGTTCTATCATCTTGTTGTATGTTTAAGTAGATAAATCATAATCAGAAAATAAAGAGCACCATAGAAAACAGTGAGCAGTTTCTATGCAAACCACCATTCTGTATTCTCTCACAGGTCCATTTGATGTTCTCAACATCAGAATTTTAACATGGGTCAGACCACACCTTTCTGATCTTCTTTACTTCCTTCTCAAGGTTACCTGTTTGGTAAAGGCAGCTGAGTCCTGAAGATGCAATGGGAAACTGGAAACTGTTCATCTGCAATATGTCTGAGTGTGAGGGAAAAGTCAGATTTTGCCTAGGTGACGTGGCCCAAGGCAGGCCAGCAGCAGCAATGGGTGTGCCACCAGCACCAACAGAACAAGAGGGAAACACACAGACCACTCGTGCAGCTCAGCTCTAAGCAGAAAACAACGTCTAGCTCATCTGGCTGCACTACCAATTCCCTCCCAAGCTCCCTCCTGGGCAGGGAAAGTGGAAGCCCTCCTTGAGGCTTCCCATAGCTGCTTACATCAAGCTGGTGCAACCAGTACACTCACCTTGAGAAGGGGCATTTTAGGCAGCAGCCACCTCACAGATGGGGTTGCCTCACTATGGAGCATAGAAACACATAGTTATATATTCTGCTCCCAGTCTATTTTCTGCAAAAGATCTTTCTGCTGCCCCACTGCTGCTGTCTATTGTGCATCCTAGAGGAGATGAGAGAGCTGCCAGCTGGCACTAAACTGATTTACAGTCAGCAGTAGCCACCTGGGGAGATAAGAAGATCCAGGGGTAGCTAGATTTAGTTATAAGATAATTTTGGTCTTTATGATCATATGTCTGTGATGTACTCAGAGGTACAGGCAGTGCCAGAAGGAGATCAAGATTACCGCAAAGCCCAAAATGATAAAAGTAAACCCAAGTTTGTGGAGGGAGATGCACACATTTCATCCTCACCTAGACATGACTCCTCAGTACTCTCCTCTCGATGCAGCCTGAAGAGCTGATCCAGTGCTTCCCTCCCTCCTCATCCAGCTTCTCCTCTGTTCACTTACAAGCCACAGCTTTACAGCTACATCACTTTCCCTGCACACAACTGGGCATATCATGCATAAGAATTCAAAGACTACCTTTATGCTACTGTTAACTTTTTGTCTGCTAATCAGGATGCAATGGGATTAGCTTTCACTGCCTAACCTCACGACTTCGCTATCCAGCCACTTCTTCATTTCGCTGCTTCATTTTCATCACAACGTTGATGCAACAAGGAATTATTATAACCATTTTATAGAGGTACAGAGTGATTAAGCTGCTTGCTCAGTCAGCAGCAGAGTCCACAGCCAGAGTCATAAAACCCTAAGTCCCACAACTTGAAAAAGAGAGTCATCCATCATCTGTCTCCTTGATAACTCAGATGCTACATGGGAAAGTTTCCAGGGTTAGTCATGTTCCACTGCTTCCCTCTGACCTTAATGACCATTTCCCTGATTTTCAAGTAGTAGAACACGAAAAGGGAATTCTTATAGAATAAGCTCATCTTTAAGCTTAAGAAAAATCTGCATACTAATTACACAACAAAACTTCAAGGGATTATACAAACAAGTAGCACATTGTATATATTGAAGCAGAAAGGAAAACAGTTTATGTACAAAACAAAAATACTTCAAAAATACAGCTATGGTAAATGAACTACAAAGAAACTTAAAGATATTTATCAGGAATCTTACCAAAATATTTTGATTGCTCTGGAAATATCATCTTAGTGGAATCTCTATATTCCTCTAGCCTTTAAGAGTAGTCCTGATCAGGAATTAGGAAGAGAGTGAGGCCTTTAAGTGTATTTCTGCTGCTTCTAAATTCCTCCACCTCTCACTCCAGCCATTGACAGTACACGCCTTCCTGTAAGACACCTCCCAGTCCAGAAGAACACGATGCCAACTCACTGTACGTCTATTATCTCAAAGAAGCAAGTTTAAGCACCGGGACAACACTTAGTTGCCAAAGAGAATCTTAACCCCAAAGAAGCTGTTTTCTAGAGAAATGCATTAAATGTGGGCTGGAAGGATCATTTCTCAGATATACAGGGTCTAATTTGAAAACTCCTGCTGTTATGCCATGTCTGAGGAAAAAAAAACTTCTCTTCCTCTTTTTTACTTTACAATTAGAAACTGTGAGATGAGGAGTTACACATGGACCACAAAATTTCAAAGCAACTATAATGTAAGCAGAAGAGCTTCAGTCCTCCTTTCCTTCCTTATGCTGTATTCAGATGAATTTCTCAGTTTCTCAGGTTCATTATCTCTCTCCCTGTTTCTTTGTGGTTTATCTTTAGGTAGACAACTTTGAACTGTTTATGAACTGGCATCCAGAAATCTTTTATTGTGTCTAAATATCTACAGAGAGCAATGATTTCTGGAAAACAGCTTCACAGAAGAACAACCTAGAAAGAGCAATGGAAAAGACACCATAATGACAGTCCTTTCAGTGAGACTATTTTCATTATTCTTGTTTGGTGATGAAAAATATCAAGATTTATGACAGGAAAGGAATCCCACTTTCTGCACAGTTTCACTGTTCAGAAGTAGGTTCTGCTGTAAAAGCAAAAATAGATGCCTCAGATGGTGTGACTTACACATCTTCAGTACAAGCCTCCATCTTTTCTTGTGTGAAATGGTTTTCTCTGCACTCTTTTCCAGTAGTTATGTCCAAACCATACTGTAATCTGCAAACCCTTCACAGTGTATTTCAGAGCCTGCCTCTTGGTTTGCAGACCATTCGCTCACCTCTTGTCTTTAATTTTTCTTTCATTGTCCTATGCTTGTTCTGTAGCTGAAAAATATTATCGCCACCCCAAACACCTTCTGCAGCTTATCATACAGGGGATTTTCATCTTCTTGGAGACACCAGCGAGGAACTTGTTCGCTCAATGATTCTTCAATACTTGGTGGACACCTTGGTCTTTCATGTAATTTGACATGGGGCAATTCAGTATTTTCCCATCTTCCATAGAGAAAACCCAGAGGTAAAAATCAGTTGAAAATGTTGCAGTTTCTCTTTTTTTCTTTTAAATTGGAATTTATAAAACCCAACAAATGCCTCTGCTTACAATGGACACTGAAGGGACCACCTTTCAGTATTGCCATGCACAGAAATTCCCACTCATGCTAGAAAAGGGCATCACTTCATTTTGGCAACACATCAACTTGAGAATAGTTTTCTCTTCCTCCCTCTGGCTGGTCTCCTTCTCACATAGGTACTTCTCTTGTCCATAGCACAGATTTATCAGGAAAATCTCATGGTAAGGGACACTCACAAACAAAGCTATGCTAATGCATAGATCTTGGTGCTTTGGCATTAGCTTGTTTCTTTTCCAATAGGAAGATCAACATATTCTTACCCTACTGTTTCCTTCATTTCCTCCAGAGAATAAGTAGTGTCTGCAGGTCCCAAAAACACACATATGCATTATCCCCCAAGCTTCTAAATAAATAAATAAATAAACAAACCAAACCAACCAAATAAAAAACAACAACAAACAGCACCACCACCACACACACGCACCCCAAAAATAAACAAAAAGAACAACACCAAAACCAAAACCAAACAAAAAAACTCCACATTTGTCTTTTTGTTTTGGATCTCTGATGTAACTTTTTCATTTTTCAGGTAAAAGTAGACTGAGATGCTGTAACTATAGACCTCAGATGTCCTCAGGAAATTCAAAGTGCTTCAGCTAAGCTGTTCTCAGTTTCAGCAACGTGGGTGTTTGGAATTAGCACTTGTCACATTTATCTTATGTTAGAGTGGTTACAAATGCATCACTGAAACCATGACACTTCAACAAGCTGCCAGCATAGATTAGTACTACCTTGCTTTTACATGTCATTTTAGCTGTGAATCTCAAAGCACACTACAGAAGATGGTAAGCAACATGCCATTTAGCAGACAGAAAAGGCTGAGAGACAGAGCGGTGGAACAGCCTGCCAAATACTGCTCAGGAAAGCAGTTCCTGGCCACGGAAACTGAGGTCGGTAACATCCTGAACAAGGTGCTCCCTGACTGCCTGCCAGCAAACCTTCAGAAACTCCTTGCAGCCGTGGGTAGAAAGAGCGGGGCTTCCATGCCAGTTTATGGATGTTGAGATCTTGTTGCTGCATCAAACAAAAGGCAAAGCACAAGGCTCCCTACCGGAAGTCATTTCCAGAGATCGGGACATTCCCCTAATTTTTTTTTTTTTTTTTTTGAGTTGATTTTTCACCAGGAGTGCTTTTCCTTGCTAGCACAATCCAGTGTCACATTTAGAGTCCATGCAAACCCAGTCCTCCTACTGAAATCTACAGAAATCTTCCCAATTTATACCTTCAAACCAAAGCAATAATTTAACCAAAGTATGCTTGCATATGAAAATGCCAGTAACCATTTTAAACCGCAATGTATTTCTTTAAAAGATTACAAGCAAACTGCCCTTTGGCCAGTCACTCTTATCCACTCTTATGCTGTATCTTAACCTTCCTTCACTAGAGCACGTTGAAGCTTTTTTTACTAATCATGCAGTTGCTAGCATTTACAAAAGACAGGTTAAACAGGAGACCAAAAAAAAAAAAAAGAGCATATCTAAACATCCTTCTAATAGAATAGACCAAAGGTAGTTTATGCCAATTTAGAGGTAAGGTGACAAAACCTGCAGGACCCTAGATTTCAAAAGCGAACACCTTTTTTAAACATCTATCTCAAAAAATCCTAGTGACAAGGCTATGGCTTGAACAAACAAAATTCCAATGACAGCTTTCAAGAAAGAGAAATATGTGAAGCAGAACTGGATATCCAGAGCTGAAATACTTGGCTGCTTAGAGTAGGAAAAAATGTACAGCATGAACAGAAGACCACGCTTAAGCAGCTTAGAATTTCTATACATCTGACATGTTTGAAGAACACTCAAAAGACATCTCAGAGATGACCACAGCACTATTTTAACATCGTTACATAGAACTATGTGTGCATCAGAACCAACTCTTCTTTCTCAGGAACACCTAAACATTCGCTAATGTTGGAAAAGGGATTGGTGTAACCCAGTATAGGCTTTCTGTTGCCTATTCTTTCTAAGTCTTTTTGTACACTTTGATGATTGATGCTGCTTCAGGCCTGTAATATGGTTTAAAAGTAGATGAAGTGAAAATTAAAATCCTAATTTACATACTCAGGGTGCAAAACTCAAAACATAAAGTGAAAAACAGCCTAAGATCTACTTTTGAGTCATTGCACTTTCACAGCAATGACAGAATTCAAAAGGGAATTCATGTTTCCCCTATGAATTTACTCAATATATTAGGAAGAAAGGAGCAAGGAGGAGACAAACTTTTAAAGGACAAAAAAAAAAAGTTTTAAAAATATATCTCAATGATATTACATGGGACTTCTAGTTTGAAGATTTCATATTCTCCTGCACAGATCAGGCTTTCCAGAGAGCCCAAGTTCTCCTGTGGTGCATCGCTTGCAGTTCACTGTAGTTCTGTTCCCTTCCTTGTTCACCTCAGTGAAGTCCAGAGTCAGGACCTGTGAGCACTAGGGAGAAGAGGAACCTGAGATCTAGAAGCCTGCATCATCTAAGAATAAAAATAATTACCTTTTCAACAACAAAAATAGATTTGCTGTGGAGAAGATAACACGATGCTTGTAAAAAAAAAAAAATTAAAAAACAAATCAGATTTTCATTCAATCTCAGTTACAATGAGCAATTCTTTTATTATTATTATAACAACAAATAATAAATTATCTAGTTAGATATTGATGTGGAAGTGATATACAATTCTAAATGAATTACTTTGCAAGTGAGCAGGTTACTTTTTTTTTGTACTATAATTTTCAATTTGCCAGCCTGACAGAAAATGCAGAGAGAAAATTATGAATTTTGATACGTGAGTAATTCTGTCCCCCTCCTTGACATTCACTGTATATACAAACAAGTGCATGGAAGAAGTGAATTATCATTCAGTAAATCATGCTTAAACTTCACAACCAGAGTATCCAGTATTTCATATTAAGCACGAGCTCTCAAAGAAGTAGTAAAGATCTCTATCGATATTTGTTTCTGTGCTTTGGTAAGTTTATGCATTTGCAGCTGGGTGAAAGGTTTTTTGTTTTGATTTGTGTAATGTAATTTATTTTTCTTAAAACTCTGAGAAACTGGCAATAATGCTATCATTTTTGGCTAAGAAAGGAACTCTCCATATTGTCTAGAGGAAGAGATGAAAATACACAGAAAATAAAATGAAGAATGTGATATTCAAAGGCTACATGTTATTCAAACCATATCACTCAACCTTATGAAAAAAAGAGAGAATGGAAAAAAAAAACAACAAAAGTATTCACAATGACTATATAGGGTTATTTATTCCAGGAAACACTGAAGTTCACAGCCATCTTATTCCCCGGGCTAATATTTGGAAAACACTGTATTCTAAAAGCAATTCCTAAAGCCCTCTACATCTGAAGACAAAGGAGGAGGAGGGAAGGGAAATTTCAGTCAGTTTCATGACCCATAGAAAAGAAATACAGCAAGTGAAATTACTAAAATTATACTCCAGGGATGACTACACTAAATAGATGCTCACATAGGCAGATGTCAGACTTTTTCTTAAAGAATCAGAGTTAAGAAAAAAGGTTCCAAGCTCACAGGATAGCATCCACCCTGCTCTGAGTTACAAGCCCCATTTTCTTTCCGTTGTTCTATAGAAATGTTCAACTTTTCATTCCTAGTTTCTTCTTCATACTCTCAAGGCTGCTTTTCTCCTTCCAATGAGTGGCTTTCTTCAGAGGTTGGTATTGGCACTGTTGCTGTTTAAGGCCTTTTTCAGTGACATGGACACTGGGATTGAGTGCACCCTCGGTATCTTTACTGACGACACCAAGCCAGGTGGTGCAGTTAACACACTAGAGGGAAGGATGCCATCCAGAGGGACCTTGACAGGCTTGAAAGACGGGCCTGTGCAAACCTCAAGAGCTGAAACACAGCCAAGTGTAAGGTCCTGCACATGGGTTGGGGCAATCCCAAGCACAAATTACGAGTAACCCTGAGGAGAAGAACTTGGAGGTGTCAGTTGACAAGAAGTTCAAAATTACCAAGCAATGTGCACTGGCAGCTCAGAAAGCCAAACATGTGCTGGGCTGCATCAAAGAAATGTGACCAGCAGGTCAAGGGAAGTGATTCTCCCCTTCTACTCCACTCTTGTGAGATCCCACCTGGAGTACTGCATCCATCTCTGGGGACCTCAACATAAGAAGGACATGGACCTGTTGGAGTGAGTCCAGAGGAGGGCCATGAAGATGATCAGAGGGCTGGAGCATCTCTTCCACGAGAGTAGGATGAAAGAGTTGGGATTGTTCAGCATAGAGACGGGAGGGCTCCAGGGAGAACTTAAAGCAGCGTTCCAGTACCTAAAGGGTGCCTACAAGAAAGCTGGAGAGTGACTTTTTACTAGGGCATGTAGTGATAGGACAAAAGGTAATGGCCTCATACTGAAAGAGGGTAGATTTAGATATGGGGAAGAAATTCTTCATTATAAGGGTGGTGAGACACTGGAACAGGTTGTCCAGAGAAGTTTTGGATGCCCCACTCCTGGAAGTGTTCAAGGCCAGGTTGGATGGGGCTTTAAACAACCTGCTCTGGTGGAAGGTGACCTCATGGCAAGGGGTTTGGAATTAGATGATCTTTAAGGACCCTTTAAACCCAAACCATTCTATGATTCTATAATCCTCATCTTTTTTCCTTAACAGTTTCTTCAAATCCTACTAGAGATGGTTAGGAAGAAATTATTTTTTAAGCTGAACTAAAAGTTGGAAGCATTTTTTTGAAGAGAAATGACAAATTTACTCTCCACAACAAAAGGAAAACAAAAGAAGAAATTCTAACATAATGTGCACTTTGTTTGCCAAAACAAAACAAAAAAAAATTAAGCACATACTTTCCAGTGAATCTTAAACTTTCAAACAACAAAAAATTCAATCAATCCATAAGAGACTAAAAAGTCTAACAAATCCCACCAAAAAAAAAAAAAAAAAATCACATGAATCTAAGAACTTGCCTTCATGAGAACGTAACCATCTAAACAGCAAAGTAGCCAACAGAAATCACTCTCCTCCAATTTCTTCCTTCTGACTGCATAAAGAAACCTGGTATTTGGTTGAGTGTCCTTTCTTCCCCAGCTCTCTCCTCATTGCCTTTCTTTTCCTGCTTAGTTTCAGCTCAAACCATCTAAACAAAGTTGAGAGTAGACTCTAGAGCGTCACACCTGAGGCTCACTGCCTTCAGAAAAACAGCTAGGACAAAGTGAGTCTCTTTATTGTTTGGAAATATTTTCAAAGTTTTAACTTTTAGCTGGAAATTAGGATGGATAGCAATGATAAGAGTGATCTTCCATGTCAAGAGTGACCTGTTTTTTTTACCTTTTTTCATTTTTTTTTTTCCTTTTTTAAGCCCTTCTCCAGCTGTGGTGAAGGGATGCATATGGGGAAGGAAACTTTGTGCCACACACCTGTAACTTCCTGGGTAGGTAGTGGCTCAAAGCTAATGCAATCACCAAAAGTGGCAGACACTGAATTTCAGCTTTCTGGCCTTTCTGACCTCTGGGAAGGGGTAATCCATGTCCCCTGCTCTTTGTCTGCTTCCAGGTAAGCTCTTTTGCAGAAGAGCAGTCTCTAGGCCATGGAACTTTCTCCTGTTCCTTCACCTCCCATGTGAGGCAGCAGCAGTCATATAAAAACCTATATTAAAAACAATCTTCAGATAAGGAAGAATTGAAGCATTTACACAGTCCACATTCCTGCTGGGAGTGCCACCTTCAAACAGGAACACAAGAGGTTCCACTTAAATTTGAGAAGAAACTTCTTCTCAGTAAGGGTGACAGAGCACTGGAACAGGCTGCCCAGTGGGGTTGTGCAGTCTCCTACTCTGGAGACATTCAAAACCTGCCTGGATGCCTTCCTGTGTAACCTCATCTAGGTGTTCCTGCACCAGCAGGGGGATTGGACTAGATGATCTTTCAAGGTCCCTTCCAATCCCTAACATTCTGTGATTCCTAGCTTGCTTTCAGATATCATTAAATACAACCCATCAGGCTGGTTTTGCATTGGTTGTAACAAATTTTAATATGTATTTTAATTATTAAAAATCCTGTATGTATTTCTGGTTTTACTTAGCCTTGGTTTTGTCAAATGTGGCTAAAATAACACACACAATCACTATCACATCTTTGTTCCCGAATTATTACATATTTATTTGGCAATAATAATTCTTGCCTTTCACCTTATGTTATCCTCAATGAGAAGTATGGTTGTAATTAGCAAAAGACTTGTGAAAGCAGAGCCATACCCATCCAGCTTTTGAAAAACAAAGCTGAAGTAGTACTGATGCAATTTAGCTTCCCTTCTGAAGGCTGACAGCTGTGTAAGAAGCCTTTCAACACAGTGAGAATAAGTATTTCCCCTCCTTGATCGTACTGAGTAACCTGGAGATGTAATTTCTGATGGATTCACAAACAAAATGGTCAATGGTTCAGTACAAACCAAACATAAGCAGACACATTTCTAAACCCATCCGTCATGCTGCTTACACAATCTGTTGATCCATTGAACAAATATATGTTGAAAGATTAGGCGGGAGTTGACTGCCATTCAGTAAGATAAACGTAGACTAGACTCATTTTCTGCCTGACTTAACACTTAAGGATTTGTATTAAAAGGGAGGGGGAGGGAATTCCAGCCACCTAGATCTTTGGAATGAGATTACCCTGCCAAAGACCTCACACAGAGGTCTCTACCAGCCCTCTTTCACATACTGAACCATCTGTTTTCTGAACAAAATTGCTAGGCAAGTGAACTGGTACTCAAGGAGCAGTAATTCTGGCTATTCACATTTTCTTCTTGGCAGAAGAGAAAAAAGGCAGAAGGATGAAGTTTTATGGGGTAGAGTTGTAAGTTAAAAGCATTAGCTGTGCTGCCATGGTCTTTGTTGTACAGTTGCTTCAAAAAAGAGTTGCAGGCTATCGAGCCAGAGAGAAAACTGGAGACCATTAAGTGGGGAAAAGCATTCATGCTGCCTAGGGCCATCCCCTGGAATATAGTAAACCTAAACTTTTACTTGGCTTCTTCATGACAGTCCCTCTGAAAGCAGCAGCTTTCCTAGAGTAAGAGTCCTTGGGTTTTGACAGAAAAATCCTTCACCAATAGAGTTACTGATGTTTTGGAAGTTGGATCCGTTAATTCCATGACAGCTGAAATGCACTTGTAAACATTTTGGGACAACTGACAATTTTCTAAGCATCTTGATTCTAACCTCTAACTCTTGCTCTATTTCTCACACAAGGCAAGATTTGTCAGAAGGAGGTTGGATACATATATCATTACACAACCCCTTGTCCTGCAACACTCTCCTGGGCCAACACTAGCATGTTCCATTTGGCTGTTTAGCTGCATCACAAATAAGAACAAAAATCTTGCATGTATCAGTGCCTATTTCCCTTGTGTTACAGAGAAGCTACTCTTCCAAACTCTTTTTTTTTTTTTTTTTTTTTCCAGAGAGATGAATTTAAGAGTGCTAAAATATGCTTAACCTAGGCCACCCCTCCACCTTTCTCCCAGTGTGCTTAATTTACCCTTTCTAAAGCAGATCCTGTGGTCTTTAGCAGCCTTTCTGTTTGTTTGTTTCAATGAGAGAGCTAATGGAATGCTAAGCCCTACTGGACACTACTGTAATACTGAAAGCAGCACCTTAGAAAAATAAGCAAGCCCATTGTACCAGATAGAGCAAACATTGTTCTAACATTACTATGGTTGATTGTGTTTTACTGCCTTGTGCAAACACTAGCCTCTGTATATTAAGTTCAAATTCACTCTATAAATTGAAGAATAGAAAACAGAGATGTTTTTGCTTAATAATCACCTAACACATATGATAACAAACCCAAGCATACTCACTTTTTGAATACATTTTATATTACCGTGGTACTCCTACCCCACTCATAATCCTTTGATCTTTGACTTGCCGTTGTGGTGCCATGTACATGGTAGATGGTTTATGCAATCCTGGGTACCACTGTGCTTTATTTTCCAGCTGTGCTGGTACCACAACACAATGCAATTCTGCAACAGAAATAGATCAGACTTTAGCCTGTTACTAGGCCATGAGTTGTCCTGGGATGACGATCTGCTGCACGACTATTATTACAGTGCTTATCTGGCACCGCAGCTTTGCACCTGGTATATTCAAGGGCATTCAGTGAGAAAATATAGCGGACAGTGGCCAATAGCCAGAGTTCGAACTAGACAGACAGACACTTTTGAAGAAGTCATGTTATACAGCTGTTGCACTTGTTTTGAGAGGGGTAAAGCAACTGTGTTTCCAGTACCGAACAGCTTTTTTTGGAATCTGGTCTACTTAAGTAAGAAAATGGAAACTTCATCCTATGATTTCTGATTTATATATATTCATTTGACATTTTGTCAAGGAATTAATTAAATCAGATTGTGTAGTTCACAGATCATGATCAATTTGAATGACACACCCCTCTTCAGAATTACTTCCTTACAACTAAACAAAGATCAGGAAGAAAAAAATGAACAACCTATTGCCTTCAGTTCCTTGTCATGCTGCATTACACAACATCAGTTGACTTACTCATAGAGCTTGCCCCATACTTGGAGGGAATAGTCATACTATTTAATGCAAGCAACTTAGAAAATAAGTTCCTAAAAGAAATTAAGGCGTACAATACTATTTACAAAGTGAGAACTGCTCACTGTAGGAGCTCTTTTCTTTGTGAATGGACAGAAATAGAGGGATGAAAGTGATTTTTAGTTTAAAAGTTCTAACCCACCCCGCTCCCTGCAAAAAACTAAAAGGTAGGGATGCCTGGAACTATCTTTTCTAGTCAGTTCTTTACCAAGTGTAAAAATAAACACTGTCCTTTTACAGATGAGTCAATGAGTATCCTATTGTTGTCCCAGTAAATGCTTATTCTGTTTCATTAGAGATTTGATTTCCTGGTTTCTCAGTAAAATCACGTTCAGAAAAGATCAGTAAATAACACCTAGTGTTCTTCCATGAAACATTTGCATGCCAAGCATTGACAGTTTTGTGTTTTCTTGGTTTTTTACTCAGATGCAATTTTTTTATATCACTAGTAGTAGGTATTAGAGTTTCTTTAAGGATTTAATTCTGTCAAAATCAGTTTGTACAAAAACGTTTTATTCACATTCTCAGGATTGCTTCAACTTTAGACTACTTTGATTAAATGACTAAATAAGAACACCTGTCCTAAATTTTGGATACTTTTGCGAAATCTGTTAACAAATTAAAAAAGAAAATTCAAAACAACAAAAAGGTATGGGAAGAAACAGTCTGGAAACACGGGCAGACAAAGACATCTAGTATGTTTAGGAACAGTGTTTCTTATTCAATAAGTAAGCCATCCGTGGTTAGAACAAGACAGTTAGCCTGGCTGAATACATTACAACTACAGCTCCCTGTTATTCAAACACCTAGATTAATTCCAGGAAAAAACAATTAATTAGATACCTCTAGATAACCTAAGCCAATGATTCACAAGGTTGTAAGTGGTTTAAAACCAACAACAACTATCCAGAAAAGGGAAAGAAAGTGAGCAAAAGAGCAGAAAAGAGGAAGAGGAGGGGGGAGAAAGGGGGGAGAGGGGGAGAAAGGGGGAGAAGGGGGAGAAAGAGGGGAGAGAGAGGGGGAGAAAGGGGGAGAAAGGGGGAGAAAGGGGGAGAAGAGGGAGAGAGAGGGAGAGAAAGGGGGAGAAAGGGGGAGAATTGTTGAACAGTTTAAGTTCTTCAGAAATAAAAAAATTAGGCACTTGAGATTAGTTTGGCAATCCCAGGCTTTTTAACCTAGCTGTTAAAATTATACAAGAAAAGAAAGCTACAATATGGTTCTAATGAATTCACTGGAGACAGTTTGCATTTTAAAGAAAACATAAACTTGACCATCTGGATTAAGTTACGGCAGATTGCTGAGTATTTTTCTTCCTTCAGTCCCACGTATATGTCTAGCAACATCATATTTGGCACAGCAGTAACCTGTGATAGGTTACATGGCTCTTTTGAAAGCCTGCTGGTACCTGCTCCAAACTTGAGAAGTCAAATGCTAATCTTCATTATAAATGACAGTCAAGGAAAGCCTCATTTTGTCTTTTCTTTTGCTTAAGATAGACCCTACTATTACTTTTTATTTTCTTGATGTCATAACAAATACTCAGCAAGTAGCATCTACAGACAGCCAGGTCAGTATATCAGAACAGTTAGTGTTTAAAATGAGTGCTTTATACCAAGAGGAAAAAAACAAAAAACAAACAAACAAAAAACACAAATGACCTAGGACCCACTGTTATTAATGAGCTTCTAGGAGTGCAAAACATGCATAGTTCAGAAGAATTTATTTGAATTCATTATTTCCCCACTCTCCTCAAGATAGATGCATGTTCCAGTTTTTATCCGCACTCAGCTGAAAGGAAGAACAGACAAACCATATTTTTTATATTAGAAACAACAAACACCACCACAGAAACCAGCAAATAAAACCAGACAGAACATAAGTACTGAATAGGAAGGAAAAGGTTCAACAGCTACTGAAGTAGCTCAGTTCTTGATTCAGCACAAGGTACTTGCTCTTCACCAAACACATTATGTGCAACTTACAGCTGGATCAAGCTTCTCGCTCTAAAAAGCCTTTAATTTTACTTTGTCAAACTGGCAGACGGATTTGCCAGGTGCCAAAAGCAGGAATTTTACAAGCAGACCCTTATATTGTACTACACAAAGACTTTGAAGTTTCGAACACACTTAAATGCAACTTTTCAAGGATAATAAAAAGAATTCTGCTTGAAATATAAGAAGCTAGGACTCAAAGTTTTGCCCAGAGAAGGAATCCCACAATGTTTTAAAATACCTGATTCATCAGAAGGTAAGCAGCAGCACATAGAATGTATTTATTATGTCCTGAGAACACAGCACAGGTCATCCCTGCTTTCTGTTTACACTGCAGTGACCCCTGAAGCTTCTGAAGCAATTTGTTCAGCTGTGTCTACAAGACACATTGTGCACCACATTTCATCTGGCAGGCCACATTTTATCTAAACCATCAATATACACACATTTTTGATCTGTGGTCATCACACTGGAAAAACAATGTTTCTGCCTCACAGGAACTTCATCTTACAAACGGCAACTAGAAAATATAATCTGCGTATCTCAATGCCATGGTAGAGTACATGGTGTCTAATTGGACAAGAACACAGTGAGACTTATACAATAGCTAAAGCTGCAAGTAGTTGAATAAAGAGTAGGAGAAGAGTAGCTCTCTTAGGATGTCTGGTCCATCAGACTGCATCTGGCGACACATGCATACCAAAGAGCACCAACAACAGAGCTGAGTCCTCTCAGATCTTCCTGGTACTCCCAGAGTACAACAGTCCCACAAGGATTGGTATCCTTTTGAATCCACATTTTGTATTGTTATCACTAGTCAAGCTCATTCCAGTGTAGAGAATGTTCTTTTGACTGCTCAGATTATACAAAGAGTTTTTAGGACAACTTGGACACAATAAGAGCACATAACAACTTTCTAGTGCTTTTGCAGCTCACCCAAGAATAAGACATCCTCCATAAAGTCAGTGCTGCATACAAGTGCTGTGCTTGCAGTTAAGAAGTCATCTCAGCTACCGCATGGGAGGGAGTGATTTATATACAGAAGAGCTTTAACAGTTCTCAAGGATGAAAACCACAATGATATTTTTAAGGTATAAATTCCTTCTTGTATAAGGAAAAGGGAAAAAAAAATATGACAGGATTTTACAGCCCACTCAAGACTGAGTCATACCCATGGAGGAGTTAAAATTAACATTTCTTTTTTCCCTACATAAAGTTGTCTTTTCCAGCTTCTCCCATTGCAGCTGGTTACCACCTTCACCACTGTTTGCTTATGCCCATCTAATCTTCTCTCCTTCTACTTCATCCCATTTGTCTCCCACCAGTCATGATGGCAAGTGATACATCTTGTCATAATTAGTGAATTTGAGTTACCACTTGTCTCACTCCAGTAGATATGAAATACATAATAAAAATTGAACAAGAACTACAGCTGGAATGATGAAGAGAAAGAAGACAGTCTCTCTTCTCTCTAAGAGCCGTAAGGAGAAAGAACAGCCCACAAATCATTCTGCCACATCAAACTATTTCTGCCTGTCAGGACAGTGCACAGGTCTCTGGATGGCACAGCCAACGCAGAAGAGGCAGTAGTCCTTACAGTTCTTATTTCATCTGGATTAAAAAAAAAAAAAAAAAAAATGGTTAGGCACTGAAACCTGTTGTCCAGAAAACCTGTGGTATCTCCATTCTTCAAGTTATGGAAAACTCAACTAGACAGGTCTTAGGCTGAACTTAACTTTGAACCAGGCACTGTCTGAGCAGATGTTGCACAAGACATACAGGTATGCTAAATAAATTTTAGTCAATGATTCTATGACAGAAAGACTGCCTGAGACTTTCCAAGCTAAATCAGCAACTTTGGTAGGAACTGGCTTTGTGGGAAAAGAGTTAGCAGGTCAGAAGCCTTTATGATAAACAACTTCAACATAGGGATTATGATGTTTCCTCTTTGGTTTTACTGAAGAGGTCATGAACAGAGAGTAGGGAGCAAGAACAAGAAGATATTAAGCTAGAGGCCTACACTAAATAAATGGGGTAGTTTTATGGAACAAACACAAGAGAAATGGCTGAAAAATAACTAGATTTTAGCAAAGGCTGGTATAGATGTATAATTGAGAAGATCTATGGTGGATGTGGATGTATCATGCTCCCCTCAGTCTATTACTCTAAGTGAAAGGCTCTGTTTTTCCAGTTGGTTGCTTGTTTTTGTTGTTGTTTTTTGTTTGTATGTTTGTTTTCTTCCAGTAAATTTCCTACTGGATGCCTGAATTGGTAGTTATGAGACAACCTCCCTCCACTCGCAGAAGGAGATCAAGCACATATTGATTGCCTAACGTGACATTCATTGCAAAGCTAGCAGAAATAACAGAACAGCTCCTTCTTCCAGCACGATGAGATACTAAACTCTGTAGCTTCCTAAGCTGTCAAACCCCAGAAAACTGCAATTTAACACTATTTTTAACTAGTTTAATCTAAGGAGGTCAGTCCTGATTTACCAGTTTCTGCAGAACAGTTGAGAAGCCCAACCCACTCACCACACTGGTTCCTCAGAACTGAATAAAAGAGAAATGCATATTTCCTTGTGTTCCATCCCAAGATAAACAAAAAATCAAGGGGAAAAGTGAGTAGAGGGTTACAGATGTTAGGCAGGCCTTTGAAATACTCCCCATCTCCACTTAGAGACATTAAAAAAGGAAATTCTTCCTTTAAAAAGCTCAAAACAGCAACAGAAAATAAATCAGTGAAAGTAAGATCAAATTAAAGTTCTTCTAGAAGGAGAAACTTGATTGCTGAGGGCTACTCAGACAATTGCTCAGAGCTGAAGCTGTTCTTATTGTTTAATTTCTGATTTCTTTCATTTTGCTTTTGTAACATGAATTTCTTCACACTGGCAAACCAGCACGCTACCTTTCAAGGAGCTGGAGAGACAGACAAATAACTGACCATGTTTTACTTTTGATTGAATGTCTTGCTTGAGGCATATTTTTAGGCTTTGGATGAAAGAATGTGAAATTGCTATGATAAGCCTGAGACTTTAAAGCAGTAGTGTAGTGGGGAAGACACTTTACTACAACACACATTGTGGAACATTTCAAAGCAACACAGCAGAACACTATTCTGCTACTGACAGAAGATTCTATCACTATGTATGAGATTAACAGAACCCACACAAATATAAAACCCACTTTTAAGGATTTCTATAGTACCAGCAACAGTGATTTTGAATGATTGGATGCAATTTTCTGTATGATTTGCCAGTTTGAAAATACTAGAGAGCAAAGAATTTTCAGTAGGATTGCCAAAGGATGCCATACAATGTTCAGCACTCAGCACTGTATTAGTTGCAAATCAGAAGCTATTGATGTCACACTATAATTGCCAATGCTTCAAAAGGCAGAGGTTTCACCTAGCCAAATACTTCATCTGTTTCCTGCCCTATATCCAGATTCCAAAGCCTCCAGCATGACTGATCAAGAGTTAATCATCAACATTTTTGCACTGAGAATTTTTAGTGTTTTCTAGATACTGTGTTCCTGAACAGCAAGGTGAAATTTCTTACAAGTAAGATATTTTCTTGGGAACAGAGGGAAGGATCTCTAATGGTACCTATGTACAGCCTATTTCATTAGAACAATTCCAAGCAAGCTGGCTCAAAGCAGAATGTTGAGGTCCCTGCCAAAAGCACATTACACTTTAACCACAGTGGTTAGCCACTGCCTAGTTGAATAAGAACATTTCTCAGGAACTTATCAAACATGCAGATAAATATTTGCTGGGATATTTGTTCTTCCACTGCCTTCTTCCCTGGGGGTACTAAGAAAAAAAAAAAAATCAGAACAACCAACAACCTGTTCTGCCTTTGCTGTACTCAGATAAAACAAATGTAATATTCCACCCAGATCTCTTCAATCAAGTATAGAGTCTTGTCTTACCTTTCTGGTGTTACATCTTCATTGCTGCTCAAGTGTGCTATTTCTAATGTATTTCCATTTCCTTTGTAAACGGAAAAGTCTTCCCCTGCTGGCAGAAAAATTATGTTCCTTTCCAGTCCAATCCACAGTCACCTTCCTTTCCAGTAAACAAGCCCCAGATAAAGCAGTTCTTCGTCCTGTCTGGTGGGAGGCAGCAGGACCAGGGTGTACAATTCCTTCCCCTCAGGTGCTTCAAATCTGCTGCAGAGCAGCTTGCTGCAGGGAGGTGAGGGAGATGACAAGTTCACTGTTAATTTAGTGGACACTCCGTAAGTGGAAGCAGCCACAATCAACTAAATACTTGATGCAAGCCACAAATCCCTTTCTTCCAGGTATTTTTTTCACTTGCCCCCCCAAACCATCTTGGGCAAGCCTAGACCCCAAATAACACTTAGTGATAGGGTCATCAATTATTTGTTCACAAATTCATTAGCTCATCCTCATTCATAAAAAAACTTATACTGCATCTTTTAACCCTGATTTCCCACTTTCCATACTCTTCTCCACTAAATTTCCCACTAGCAACCCTCCTCCTAGCAAGCCACAAATGTCAGTCCCCCTCCCTCAGCTCCCCATCACTCGGCTCCTTGCCCAGCACCCTATCTCCTTCACCACACAGCACTGGGGATGGATGGCAAGCTGGAGGACATACTGTACCTCTTCACCTTGTGTGCATCCCATTGCCCACCTCCCCTTTTCAAAAATTCCTGCTGGTTCACCAGAATATGGCACCTGGGCATCTCCAAGCCCTTGCTGGCCCTGTCAATGGGGCCACACGCTTCACCAGCCTCTTCCAACTCGCAGCCAAGCGCTAATGAGAAAAACCTGGTCAAAAGGGAGGCTTTGCTCTTCATCTTACCCCCTCCTCCCTATTTCAACCTGTCCTCCACCCTGTCCTGGCACCAAAAGCCTTAAGAAGGGCTGTGGTTATGCTATAGCCCTGTTTAGTGCCTTTCTGTAAGCAGAAAGCTGAATCTTTATTAGAGTATATATATATATATATATATATATAGAGAGAGAGAGAGAGAGAGAGAGAGAGAGAGAGTATATTTGGATATTTCATAGAAAAATAAGCTCTTTGGCTAACTGGACCAAGCACTATTGGATGTCGCGTCACAGTGTTGGGTTCTTAGGAGCAAATGGTGGCGACTAGGTTGCTTTACTCTCAGCTGATGTATCAGAAAGCATATGGTGCAGAAGGAAAGATATTTTGATAGAACCTGGGAACGCTCAGATCAGCTATTTCTAAAACTTAAATAGCCTGTGGAAGCGATGGATGGAGAACTCGAAAAAAAAAAAAATGGAAATTGTTTCAATGAATGACTGTGAATATGATTCTGGGTAAACTATTCATAGCTCAAAAAATTTTGCTGGAGCTAGCAAAAATGACACCAACAAAACACTTGATATTTCATAGGATACTGAAGTAAATTAGAACCATTTTATTACATTTGAAATACTGGAAATTTGAACAAAGATGGGCAAAAAAGCTGCATTTCCTAGTGTGGCAAGTGAGAAGTGTTACAAAGGAAAGCATAAAAAAATAAAGTCAGGTTGATTAAAGAACTCAGATTTTGTTTTTCTGATGTGCTATTGGATGTAATTATGCAATATGAAAAACATGTCCTGACTAAACTCAGACCCACCAGAGTTTAGATTGACAACAAACTCTCTTTGAACTACTTACAGAAAAATAAAGCAAGCACAGCTTAATGTCCTGTCTTTTGCTGGAGCTTATAAGCTGTCACAGGATGAAGGGTGCTACTTATGGCTTGCACAGCTTTTCCAGCCATTAAGTGTTGGCTGAGGAACAGTTTGTCCAAGTTGTTTATTCCCCCCCAACCCTCTCTTAAACCATCCAACTATCCAAAGCAACATTTGGTACACTCCAAATCCCTCACAGCCCAGTCTGAATTTTCGTTCTTTCCATAACAAAGCAAGAACTTGCAACTTCAAATTTATGACAAGAAGCTCCTGCTTTTCACACAGGAATGACTGGTTACCTCCTTGCTCTGTGAATACTAATAGTCTTGGCCACATTAAAGCCAGAGTAAGCATGCAGGTAACAGTTTTCAGCCAGGATACGCTAATTTCTGCATAGTATATCAAGTCAATTTATTTTGTTTGTTACAAGAAATGGCAAATCCAGTGATTAGCCAAGGCAGAATTTTTATGTCCTCTAAATGGGCCAGATTTGTGTGTCCTCTACATGTTCTTTGCTCATTCCAATATAGGCATTGCACTATACAAAAAAACCCCACATTTGTTACTGAATGGCAAGGTTTATTTTGAGAATGCAATTAGTATGTAATACGCTGGAAGATGAACAGCTATTGTAAATACAGAATAAAGGCTCAAGCACCATAGCTCTTCTGTATTTGTGTTTTACAAGAAAAGACACACAGCACTAAGCTGCATAACTTCCAGAAAAGGTGCTATAACTGATTGAGAAAGACAATGCCTCAACAAATTAGCATTTCAGATTGACAGACATGTGCATGCATGATCATAAGAATTCAAAACATGGGCCCAGAGCCCTGTAACATGAAGTGCTCTTGATCCCCTTCAGCTGTGCTTTGAACTTTGCTTTGTCATCCTGCCCTATGCTCAGCTCCTCTGCCTGAGCTCCATAATGTAGGCCACTAATTTTCTCTGATCAGTTGTGCGAGTGTTAGTACATCTTGTCAGCTCATTTACATCAGTGAACACTAATACGATAGGAAATGAACATATTGATTTAACTCAGATCCCTGGGCAGCCGCCACTTACCAACATACTCAGCCGAGTTTGGAAACAGCAATGCTCTTGATTGCAAAATGACTTTTTCCCTGCTGCTGCCCTCCCCACACTCACTTCTGATCAATACATCATTCTGATTCACACACACATCTTCCTCAGGAGGCTTTGAACCAACTTAGTACAACTGCAAGCTCAGATAAAACATTGGCATTTATTTTCTATGTTGCAAACTAATTCTACATATCTCCTCTCTCAGGATTCACAGAAAAGTTGACTCTTATTGAAAGGCCCTGTAAAACTGAAGTAAAGTACAAGATTAGAAAGGTAGAAATAACAATGACAGAGGATGAAACTCATTGCGTATAACACCCTAAAAACACATGGCAATTTGTTTAAAAAAGACATGGGTGAGTTTCCAAAAGGAAAGGAATTTAATGCTAAGATCCATCAGAACTAATGTGTCCCATCACTCTTGCATTCAACAGTTACACTATAAATCAGTTCAATTTCACTGTAACTGCCCCAAAATCAAATGTTTGTTATGGATATACACCGAGAATGAAAAAGCCAAAAAGTTGTTCTTCCTCTGACCAAGGCTAGACCAAGTAGAGGCAATTTTCAATTTTTTTGAGATTAGCTTCAAAAATTACCTTTCAGTTTTGTCATTAAACCTTTGAATTGCATATGTATTAACACCATTCAAATACACAGTGGCTTTTGCCCACCTGTACAATGAAATAAGGCTCTAACATCTCCCACCTTCCAATAGGAAGGAGTGGGGGCAGCAAAACCTATCGTTAATGCTTAAGCTTCCTGGAGCAGGCTGGCTACAAGCATAGCTAAGATAATAATTTGTACCTCCTTCAACGACACATAATACAGTCTTTATTCAGCAAATAGCAAAGTCGTTTCACACCATGCCAAAGGTCAGCTTTTCCTGTACTAATAGCTCCTCTGGGAGGATCAGTGTTTTGCTATCCTACATTTTTTCCGGGGCCTGGAGATGCAATTTCCTACAATCTGCAGGCAATTTCCCACCAATTTTCTTGGGGAGCTAATAGGCTGTGACAGGAGATGGAGCTAGCAAGCAGCAGGCAGCTTCAGAAAAGACAAATTGCATCTCTGCCACCTAACTGGGCAATCTAGAAGGATAGAGTTTATAGCTTTGTAGTGTTATTGGGCCCCATGCTAACAGCAAATCATTCAAGCTGCTACCTGAATTTCATATTCTTTTCCTTCTGAATTTGTTATCACCACATCTTGCTTTGTAGCAGTTTTTCTACAAATGACAGTTAAACACAGATCATGTATGATTACTAGTTTAACTGCCTTTTAACTAGACAAGCCTTGCTAAATGCTATTCACACTCAGAAACAGTGAAATATACAGTCTCACTGTCAAACACAGTGATATTTTTGATTATTTTCATACTTGTCAAGGTATAAAGCAGATGCCAACAGAAAGGGATTGATTTGTAAGCTAAATTCAAATGAACCACACAGTGCAAACGATGGGAACATTTTAAAAAGCCACTACAATGAGCACACCTATTGTTGTAAGTCCCACTGATCATATACAGTACAAAAGAAAAGCATTAAAAAAAGCCAAATATGACAGCTAAGTTCTCCCGCTACTCTAGCGGTGCTTGAAACCTAAGAAGTTAAATTGAACGATCTACGATCAGTTCAAAACCATCCATACCTTACAGATTTAAAATTATTTAAAGTCAGTAAAACTAGTAAATCTCTAAGAACGATTCACCATATCCGTTTTAATAGAAACAAAACTGAGTTAAAGCTGCTAACCTTCAGCTAAGATATATAAAAAAATAATGAATTTAAAAAAATTATTCAAAGGCACATAACACTAGCAACTATTGCAAGTCATATCTGTCACCGTACTTCCCCTTACTATTACAACAAACCTAGGGGATTAATACTGTAAACACATTCTACTACAGAACCCTGTATATCTGTATGTTTTTCTTCAAAATACAGAAGAATAAGTTTCTGAAAGCATGGAGATTACTAAAACCAACTAACAATGAAATAATTGTAATTAGCAAAATTTGCAGGCTTAATGATACCTTCCATAAGAATAAATTAGGTAGAGTAAAAACAATCCCATCTAAATTATTGCTGTCCACCGGGAGACAAAATTAGAACTGAGATGTATAAAATTTTGCTATAATTCAACCCTAAGGATTTTTTTAATTACTTAAGTAATGAAAAAATGTAAAATTACAGTGAACGAAGTGTTGAAATCTAACATGCACTTGGAAACTCGCACATTAAAACCACTTGTCATTAATATCCCCATTTCATATTTGTGGTTTTTAATAAGTTACAGCTAGATAAAATGCTGAAGAACCAGGCGGAATTATAAATAAGAGTATCAGGTCAATAACTTGCACTCAACAAAGAAAAGTGCCTACATAAACAAATGAAAAAAACTATGAAAACCATACAAAAACCAGAAGTACTTCCTTAAACAGATTCACTGATTAAAAACACCAAAGAGTATCAGGACTTGAGAATCTTGAAATTAACAAATGAAAATTAATGATTTCTCAACACAAGTCTATAAATTTCTTGTAGTACACATTCAAAAACTCAGTTATATCACTCATTAGTGAATATTCACTCAACTGCTGTCAGAAATACACATCTCACATAATAAACAATCAGAAAGACAGAAAACTAGAAGCATTATGTATGTATAATGCATTAAAATATCTCTGTAGGATTAATACATATCCAGGAGGAAACACAGGGGACTACAGTAATAAACCGGTCCCTGTATGAAAAGGAAACTTGTTCCAGGAAGCAAATTTAGTGTGGCCGCAAAAGCTGAAGCACTGAACTCCAAAGTTTTGTAGCATGCATGGCATGCGAAGCAAATACCAAACTGACATTAAGGTCATCTATATACTTAGCAGCAACATTTGGCTGATTCATCAACAATCAAAAATATTTTGAATTTGCAAAGCCATCAGATTGTTTACTTCAAATCTAATTAAGAAAATGCTTAGGTCCAACTGCAAAAATAATAATAGCTAGATTATTTTTTAAGAATAAAGGAAAGGAAGCTTCACTGCCCTCCAAAATATCTTGCTACATTAAACCACAAAACAGGAGTTACTAGCTTACTTGTAGCCAATTTTTAAAGTAATGGAGTAATCCACTGTGGATTGGTGTAAGGAAGTGGGACAAAGACTGAAATGAACAGATGGATTTTATTTTAAACACATTAGGCTCACTACCAGGAAAGAAACAACTGATTTCTAAATTTCGCAGTGCTATGGGTTAACTTCCATTTATGTCCCCTTCATTCTGCTTGTGAACTTTATAAAACTGCCATTAAAATCAGTCCTTGAAGAAAAAGCAGCATTACCTGTAGTTCCAAGCTATCATCTCCACTCTCTGTGCTAATGATAAGAGTATACAAAAGGGATAACGATAACAGTATGTTTGATTGCTTAATCTCCAAATATGTGTTATCTTCATCTCTAACTCATTTTTGGCAGAAAACTGATAGAAATTAGGTTCAAGAGATACTATACCTTTGTACTGTGAACACAGAAAAGGCAATCCATGCCAAGCTCTATGAAACAGCAACTGCCTAGTGCTCCTTGCAGCGTCTCTTCCATGAATTAAAATAACCTTACTGTGGGCAAAATTGCATGTGAAATTTCAGGAGAGGAAAGATCTCAAAATTTAAGTTTTATCTCAAAAGCCACCACAATTTTTCTTTTTTTCTTCTCTGGCAAGTCAACTACAACAACCACAAACAGTAAAAGTATGACTATGGAACAATGATGCTATCTTATCTCTGGGTGCTTGCTTTAGTAAGGGAAATTATTACAACATAACACTGGCTGATATTATCTATTCAGCTATTGACTAAAAGATTCAGTCAGATTCTCCTGTGGTGTGCATATCACCAACAGACTTGTTAGCAACAAAATTCTTATTAATACTTGAGCGAGAGAGGACATAGCCTTTCATTCAGCTTCTAGGAGTGAACTGTGGCTTCTGGCAGTAAGGAATATGGTGGGGAAAAAACAAAACAAAACAAAACCCACACACACTCCAAAACTCTGCTCAGATTCACAAATAACTAACACTGGTCCCCACATCATCAATTTTTTTGATATTCAGTTTTCTGAGCAGCTTTCTCAATAATTAATATATCATAGAAGCAGTAGGTTCTTTTGTTTTGAGATATAGCATCTTTTAAAGAACATTCTGCCCTCTAAGAGCAATTCATTTATCCTTCATATTTTTCTTTGTATTTTCTTATTGTATTCCATGTATAGATTTACAGTTATGTAAGAAGAAAAAAAATGAAATCAAACAACCAACCCCCAACACCCACATGCTTAAAGTGTGTTCAAAGCAGTTTCTGCTGGTTTAGAAAATGTTTGAGTGTTTGTGCTCTCCTATATAATTTAACAGAAATTGAGTACACTTCTCAGAAATGTCAAGTAAGCTAGACCCACGGGGAAGATTTTTAGAGCACCCAGTTCCTTCATGTCCAGTTTTCCTAGCAAAATCTACCATGCTGCACTAAGCACTTAAGCTGCGGTGGGACATCTGGGAGCGTGTTGCTGAAAATGGGATTATCAATGGCTGGAAAGCTGATCCTGAGCTAAAAAAATATTCGGTAATGGGAAATCCTGAGAACTGGTTGTTATTTAACTCTTTCCTCTTAGGATTAGATGACTGTTTATGATGTCAAAGAAATGCCCACTTGCAGTTCCAATACCTGGTTCAGGTGTCCTTGAATTATTATGCAGAAACACCTGAACAACTTTTGGAGAAACAGAAGTCAGTGAAATCACTGACTGGAATCTCAATCTAGGTGAATTTTGTAGATTACATGATAGACTATGACAAAAATGTATGTGTGTGTATCTTCCTGTTCACCCTTGTCTTTCTCTGTATTCTCTGCCATGAACTCTTTGTTCTGATGTTCATCAGGTCCTACTCTGAGCAGCTTCACCTTTCCCATTCCATAAAAAAAGACTCTTCTCTGGCAGGACACCATGGCTGAAGTCTTACATAGATCCACATTCTCACTTTCTTTTCATGCAGTTGTGGTAGGAAAAAAAAAAAAAAAAAAAAGATCTTCAAAAAGCACACAGTTGGAGCCAGTCGAGCTCCTCCAGTAAAGTGGCTTAAGGGCTAAACACTTTATCAGTAGTGCGAAATCTGAATTCAGTGTTCTTCCTTAGCCTGAAAACATTAAAATCCACCTTTCTTAATTACCACAATGGTGGAACTTCCCCATCGACTCAAAATTGCACCCACATAATACAAAATATGAAGAACTACTCTAACTAGACTACATGATCCCACAGGCTCATAAAATCCATTTGTCTATATGGATTTAAGTTACTTAAGTAACTTATATATTTCTGAAAATTATACCTGCATCACCAATGCAAAGATGTGACAGAAATATTACGGTCAATCATTTATATACAAAACTGTGCAGGTGACTACATGATAGATTCTACTGTTATGTTTATATTACAAAATAACACTCTTACTTTAACAGTCTATGAGCTTCATATTCATTTTGTGCTCTTTCTTCTCTTTAAAGGAATAAAAGCTTTTAAAATGCCAACAAGTTTAAAAGAATTTATATGGATGAAAATTCTCTCTCAGGGACTCACAGCTTGTGAGTTGATATGAGGAATTATCTTTTCCTGGAACTATAATCAAAAAGAGGTACTCTGACACACTGACAAATGTATTGTGTGGAACATCATCACGATTTTCTGCACAATTGATTTATAAAATGTTATGCCAAGTGCACATACAGAAAATATACAAATTAGGGCTGGCAAAGGATTTTGTTCACTTGAATTGATATTATCACAAATCTCCTCTTCATCAGTTATTGTTTGCACTGACATCCAAATACGTCATTTGTAAGGACTCCCTGCTTCTATCTGGCACCAGTGTTGGCCAGAGTGGCACTGAGACATCTCTGAATACTGAGGGCCACTCAGTCAACAAAGACTGTCCCAGAAAGGGGCTAATAAAAGGAATCTTTCAGGACTGTAATTAAACTGACAAAAAAAAGTTAATTACCTACACCATAGCTACTGCTGTACTTCTTTTTCCATGTGCTTTTCCCAGTGCCTTTTATGTTACTGCTGGTCTGGGTCGATCTGTTTCTTCATTCAATATGCACTTATTTCCAATCACTACTTTACACAGGCCAGAAGAACTTACAGAAGTTTTAAGCTCTACTAGTTTTAAATCTTGTAGGTAATAGAGTAGGCAGACATGCCAAGATTTCACCAAATGTATCTTTTAATTAAAAATTACATCTATTGGTGGTATAGGCTTTACTGTTTGAAAAATGAAAAAAGTTTCATAAACTATAAGTGGAATCTGGAAAAAAAATAATTGAGAGGACTATTGTATGATGTGTCCCCAAGTTTTCAGATCCAATGCTTAAACTAGATCTGATTGGGGAGAAAAAGAACTGTCTCCTTAATTACAACCAAGAAACATATGGTACAAATATGATTGAATTAATTCACGTGCATAAACAATGTCCAATTCCATAACTGCTGACTCACTGTGCAAGAAAACAAGAAAAGACCAGGTATTTTGGTACTTTCCTGACATCGTGATTTTGAACCTTCTGATTGATAAGAATGTGGTCTTACTAGCAACCACTACATTGCAACTTACAGCAGACCCATGTACATGTGTGTATTTTTTTTTTAAAGTTACACGAATGTGCTAAAATACTTGCATTCTTGGTTCCTCTGATATCAACTTTTAGGAAAGGCAAAAGAACACCTATAAAGTAAAAGTCAAGGTAATAGTAGTTTGGAAGAAATCCAAGTGTTCCTAACTACAGCAAATTTGCCAGTTTTGCTGAACAAAACCCAAACAAATAAATAAACAAACAAACAAAAATCGATGATCATTGGCAGAGTCAGACTTCAGAAAAATTTCAGTACGAAAACAGGGTTGGCATAAAATTCAAGTAACCTAGTACATACTCTTTTTTTAAACTTTATGTTTTTAAAATGGCATAGCACTTCACAGGATTTCAATGTAATAAATAGTATTTGAAAAGCCTGACAATTCTGCTTTTTTGCCTCACTCTGAGAAAGGAATATAACCATTACCTAAGCTGGTCTGTTATTTTCATACAGATATTCACAACACAGCAACATACAAATATATAGATACACATGGATAAAACACTAATTTTAAATGTCTACGAAACCAGATTATCCTGAATAGTTAACACTTTAGATTCCAAATGCAAAGTTAATATATTAAGGCTATGACAATTCTAGATGGTATAGAATGGTTTCAGTAGAATGGTCATGTAAATTGAAAAGAAAAGTGATGTCTCCTCAGACTGGAAATCGAGAAAAAATTTGCCCCAAGATGAGAAATTCCCTATCCAGTCATTGCATCTGTCAGTCAAACTTGTTTCTTTCTAGTTACATGTCTTTGAAGGAGCAGGGATATAGGTCATGGTCAAATGCTAGCAAAATGAGAAAGTAGTTCTTCACAGATGAGTCTTAACCTGTCTACCTGTTTGCATAATCTGAATTATTTGCTCAAAGATATTCTTCTGTTCATCTGTACTCTGCATTAGCAACATAAATTCTAATTAAATTACAGAATCTAGGAAATGCATGGCTGTCACTGGTGCAATAGCTACGTTTGTCTAGCGCACAGTGGTAGAACTTGTTAATCCGAAAAAACATAGTTAGAATATAATGCAGACATTCTCTCCTCATCCATTTCTCTTGAGTACACCAAGAAAACTTGATTTGAAGATGCATAGCGTTGCTAACTGGCTGCTTAGCATGGCTCTTCACAGATGTCACACACCGATGCAACAGTGGAAAGGACTCAAAGATTTCTCAGTATGAATACATAGAACCTATAGGCCTGTGTAGCATGGGACACTCAGGAAAATTAAGTCTAATTAATTTGTAGAGTGGATTAGTTAAAAATCAAAATATTCCTGTGTCAATATTGTCACAAGAAGAAGCGAGTTTAACTTAGTTTAGATTAATTCACTTCACTTGCAGCCCTGCAAGTATTCATAATAACATTGTTTAAGTGATCCCCTGTAAAATTTACACTTTTGGTAATTTAAATTTACCTGAGTATCTAAGCATAGACAAGACATTAAAAAGGAAATGGTCATTAACTACCACTTCTCTGTAAAATACAAAGGGTACAACTTATCTAACTTTGCTTAATCCTAGACATCCTCAGTTAACGAATAAAGGCTCTGATGTACTTAGCTGAAAAGTAGTCTTGCATGAATTCTGTTCAGCTGGGTGATGAAGGAGAGGGAAGTCACCTCTTCTTCTAGCAAAATGACCAAATGACTTATGATCAGGCACATATTACTGTATTTGCCAAAGAACAGATGCATGGGACATCAGAATAAACTTAAAATAAATGGCACAACTTTATGAAATGTTCAATTTTTATATTTACACTATAATTAGTACAAAATTGCCTTTTTTTCTGTAGCATAAGACAGTATCTACTGGACTTGGTACCCTAATATGTCAAAACAACTACTTTGAAGTATGATAAAGGAATCTAGGAAGAGTTATAAAGAATAAGACACCATTTTCAAACTATACATAGTGTTTGCTTTTGCTTCTAAAAAGGTTCTTATATCCCCAAAAGGTTTTTACTTTTAAATAAGCAGGGTGGGAAGGGAAGGGGCGAGGGGGAAGACTGGTTGTTGGTACTAAAGCCTTTACTGTATTAAACTAAATATATTTACAATTTATACAAATGTTTGACCTTCAACAAAAATACAAAAACATATCACAAGATGCAAAACCAGCAAACAAGTTCATCTGAGACACCACTGCTTTACACAGGACAGAATGCAATTTGAACTGCAAGGAACATAAAGGTATTTATCCCCCATATCCAGGCAATGAGAACAATTTGTATGAGGTCACGAAGAAAGAAAAAAATAAAAGGCTCCAACATTCTTCAGTAGATTCAGCTTTTAAAAACTATGTCAAAAACCTAGGCTACATCTGTCCATCTTGCCTCTGTGTTCCGTTTGGTCCATGTAGCCAGTATTTAGTTGCTGGATGTTGCCTTCTATTTGGAAAAATCGGAGTAGTTTCATGGCAAGGTCTGGAACCTCAATACTTTTGCTCCTTTTTAAAAGGCAAAATCTTTCTACTTCTACAATTAAGAACAATTTTGGCCCAGTTCAACTTCTAAAAGTTATATCCCCATCATATTTTTCAGTAGATAACTTCATAGACTGTAGCCTTTTTGTCTCCAGAGCCAGTGACTATGTACTTATCATCCACAGAGATGTCACAGCTAAGCACTGATGAAGATTCTTTGGACTAGAAGAAAAATAGAAATATATTACATTACTTAAAAACCAAAATCTGTTACCCTCACCTCAGCATCCCATTTTGGGTAGATCACATAGGTGAAGAAATCTGAGTCCACTCTTGGGACTCCGGGTGTCCTAGTTTTTTCTTTAAAAGAATCACCATCCTCACCTGGAAGATACTGGCCCCGTATGGAGTTCTCCATGCATTAAGAAGGTTGTCTTTCCCAGTACTCACAAACCATTTACCTAGAACATAAACCAGAAAGACTATGAAAACACAGGAAACAGACATCTGACAAATTTCAGGTTTTCAATTCACATCTACAAAATCTGTTAAGCAATTACCATTATAAAAAGTTCACCACTAATCAACATAGTACTTTTGCTTAAAATCAATGTGGACACTCGTGATTTTGCAGTGTGTTACATACTAGGAAATCTCTAGACTCTGCAAGTACATATAGCTTTTTACACACAAATCAACACTTGCAAAAGCCTTTAGACAAATGGGTGGTTGGTTGTAGATAAGTATGTTTGAATTTATAAAGCAGAGATACTTATTCATAACAATGAAATTGAGACACTAAATACATTTTGATTATCAAATGAGCTATGACTATGTAATAACTGATCAGCAAAGCATTAATTAGTGCTCTGACCTCCAGTTCGGTTTTCAGGGCAACTTACCACAGTAAGCAAACTTGAGTGACAACACACAGCTCTCATGAAGGTGCAGTTGATATTTATCTGGTTTATTTACATGCAGCACTTCCACATTGCTGCTCTCCATTCCCACAGCTAGCCATTCACCAGTAGGACAATAACCAAGGGAAAATATCTGAAAATTAAACAATATTTACACCTTTTATTTTTTTCCTACACTTTTATTTTTTTTTCTTTTTTCTGCAGTGGTTAAATTAATCACGAGAGGGAGAGAAGGAGAAGGGCCAAATAAAATTCACATAGTTTAACAGCAAGACTGCTGTTCAAAATTGATGTGACTAAATAACCCCTGTTCTTACCATTAACTTAGAAAAATAAGAAAGGATAGTAGTGTCAGGCTATCATTTTGTTCTGGAATTTAACCATACAAAAGCTCCAAACTATTGGGTTGTGAGCAGCCAAAAGGAAGAGAAGGAACAATCTGCTAGTTGCACTGGGCTCAATCACAGCTTTCACTTTAAATGCTTCCACCATACTACATTCCCCCCAGCAAGTTGTAGGAAAATCCAGTTACCTGTGATGTGAAGTCATGCTGTTGTAGTTGTCTACCCTCTCTCAAGTCCCAGGATCTGACAGTGTTATCCAAACCTCCTGTCCAGAGCTTGGTACCATCATTAGAAATGTCAATACAGCTGGCTCCGTCTGTGTGGCCCTGGAATTGCCTGATAAAACAAACCAGATTGAATAATGATTTCCTGCCAGAGTACAAGGTAAACACTGTTCTGGTGTTAGTTTTGGACTCTGGATGTGCGTGTCATCTCTTCTGTGTCTGCTGATGGGCAAAAATCAGCCCCTCCCTCTTACTGAGCATGAAATACAACAGTATTATAAAAAACACCTTTTGGGTGCTAGAGAAATGAATTGCATCATGGCCAGCTCAACAAAATGAAATACTTCCTATCAAGTTTAGAAAATTTAAAAAAAAAAGCTTGTGAGAACATTAAAGTACAGTAACTATAGTTAAAAGCACTAAGGACAATGCAGATTAAAACAAGTGCCGAAGGAAGAAAACTCCTCCAGTTTCAGAAAACAGCTTCTGTATTTTTCTTTGGCTGCAAGTCAAGATGATAAATAATAAGCAAATATTAACAGGAAGGGATCCAAACAGAGATCCAGACAGTTAAACACAAGCATTGCTGAGTCAGCAAAGTTGCATTCTCTATGGCATGAGATCACGAAAGTCTAAATGGTGCACTTTGTTTTAAAACCTTCTCATTAGTACTTCTCAGCTTTCAGCAACCAGAAGGTCATCTCAAGTTTTCCTTAATCTTTTTGGCAAAAGCCTTCTGAGGCTCCTGCCTTTTTCATCAGCAATTTGCTTTTAGGGAAGTCCTGTGCCTCAATGTGAAAGGTGGAGGGCGGGGCAGGGAAAGACAACTAGCTTGGGAATGAACGGTATGAATCACTGGGAGCTGACACAGAAAGGTCATGCGGCACATTTTGTTTTGTAGCTCTGGTCTCAAAATTCCACGTGTTATCCATTAGCAGGATCAGCCAGCAAGTGGTGGGAACATATACAGCATACATTCAAAATGCAAGACAGTCATACATGGGGAGAGTGCACCTTTACTGAGACTAAGCACGCATAAGGCAAACTGACAGTTTTATATAGCTAAAATATTTGTTGATCTAAAAGTTCAACAAGCAGTAAAATTTGCCTGCACATTAATATGACTTTGCAGATAAGCTTATCCTAATTATTGATACACAGGAAGTTTTACTGAAACAGGAAACTAAGCAGACTTTTTAGTGTTGTATTCAGAACTTTTAAGATATCATAGCCTTTCCGAATTTAGGCTTTCTCATAATATTCTAAGCCACCACTACTCTGGTAACCATAAACCAAGATTTAACATCCAGTAAACCACACAGCTAACTGCTAAGAGCCATTTCACATATGGCTCTATTTTTTTTTTTCCTCATAGCACTATACCAAATATTGACCTGCCAGACATTTTATTCTTTTACTGATACATTCATTAATCAAAGATCTAATAAAAGATTTTAAAAGTAACTTACATGGCAATCCATGTATTATACTGTTTGCAATATGTTCTAAAAGTTTTAGAGATCAAAATCCCCACCCAAAGACTTTTCTCTCATGAATAACCAAACATCAGTAGTCCTTTATGCTTTCCTAAGAAACTGAGAGGATCCAGACTTTCAACTGCTTTTGTAAGATTCACTTTGTTACTTTTCATCACTAAATAAGAACTGAAAATTCTCTTTATCGCTTAACAAGGCCTAAGACAAAGGAAAAGAACAAACCTCAGAGTTCCCTAACAGGCACATTCATTGTACATCAATCACAAACCAGCAGAAACGTTGCTTGTAGAAATCTGCAGGCAAATCCCAACTGACTGAAAGCAATAGGAACTTTTACACTGACTTCAGTAGGTTATGGACCAGCCCTTTAGGGCCTGGAAGCACACCTTTCAAGACAAGGTTGAAGCTACCAAAATTAGTTTCTGCCCAACCCAGGTGTAAACTGTAGTCCTTGGATAAGAAATACAATTTACTTTGCTGTCATGAATTACTATTCAGGGAGACACATGTTTATGTAGATATCCAAAGAGTAACTTCTATTAAAGTCTTCTGTTAACAAGTAATGACTCACCTGACCAGCGTCTGATTGTGCAGATCCCACACTGCGATGTTGCCATCACTGCAGCAGGAAAAGCAAACCTTGGAATCAGGGCTGATGGCCAGAGCGTAGCAGGCAGGGGCTGAAGATGTCAGCTCTGCTTTTATACGAGGAGTTGGTGCTGCCAGGTCCCATATGGATAACGTGCTGGCTTCCCCGCCAACTATTAGGGTACAGCCATCAGGCAGCAATTTACATGAGCGGATGTAGTTATCTCTGTTCTGTACAACACAAATCAACTCAGTTATGTTAATACATGCCTGCTAATAATGACCACCAATATGATTCTGACTGCATCCAAGTTTTAAAACAGTAGGCTATTTTTTCCACTATCAAAGTACTGAAGAGGAACCAGCAGATCCTAGAAGGTTTCAAGCGCTTACAATTCATCACTAACCAGAGACTGCAGCTGCAGAAATTAAACCGCAGACTCCTGTTGCCACAGTCTACTCTGTTCTAAACTTGATGAATGCCAAGTCTTCCAAGTCATTACATAAAAACAGAGCCAAAGAAAGCTTGCATTTCTGCAAATGCACTCCCATCAGCTAAGGTCACCCAAAATAGAAATATTAAAGCAAATGACCTTTCACTTGGCATTTAGGCAACCTTATACGAAAATGCAGTTCAAGGACCATGCCTTTCAGGTTTGGGAGGTTTTTTTTTTTCAAATACTATTTTGCAATCACCATTTTAAAGTTAAAATATTAAGTACTCCCATACTGGTCCTTCACATTTGTGATACTATTGCTGATTGTGAGGTTCTACAGGGGATTTAGAGGTGGAAAATATTTCAGCCTTATTACAAGCTTGACCCATTAAGTGTATTGGATGTCCATTTCTCTATAACAGCTGCCAAATTAACATGGTAACAGTTGTTTAAGAAACGGAGGGTTAAGGTCTGTAACTCAAAACATAGAAAAAAATGCTGCAAGAAGTATTCAACAGCATTACTACTACTACCTTTCTTTTTCTTTTCATTTTTTTAATTGAGAGCAAAGAAGCAGTTAGTAGTGCAGTGGAAATGTTGGCTTACTTAATCGGCCATTACTGCTCCATAACTAAAATGAAGGCAGCTAGAACTGTGCATCCAGACACAGACCTTCCACAGAACAGAATACATATTCAACCATACTTTTACTACTAGACAACATAAGGGTAGTAGTAAATAAAGGGTAAAGGGTAAACAAACAAAAAGCAACATCAAACAAAAAAAGCCACCACATCTAATTGGATCAACACTGAAGCTAGCATTTCAGAATGTGTTTCACTGTGCTTTACAATATTAAATCTTCTCAGTTAACAGTTCACAAATATCTATGCTGCTTCAAATATGAGCAACATCTTTTATTGAGGCATTAACTTTTTTGATTTAGCTTTTCAGCTACCTATACTACCACACACAGTCCCTTTTATAGCCTGCAGATGTCTAAACAACCAACCAAAATGTATTAGTTGTGGATTACCAAGAAAAAGCATAGCGAGACTTAAAGCAACCCTGGTACCCTGTCATATGCTTTCATTATATGGTTGTCACACTCTTACAAAAAAAGAGGTTATTGCTCCTGTTTTGAGTGACACACCTATGAAGGTTCTGTGCAGCCCTGTATAATGCAGGCCACATTCCTTCTAAATCGATGCACAAAAATGACTAACACAACCAAAAGGAAAAATAAGAGAAAAAAAAAAATCAGGTACACTCTATACTCAGAAATCTTATCTGTTATTTCACCCTTAGTGACAATATATCTCCCTAAACAAACATGCACTCTTCTCTGTAACTTGATCTGTTTTGTGTTAAACAAACCCAGCAAAATATGTAACACAGGAAAACAGAACTGCCTGCTATTTCCTTGTAATATGAACAAAATCCAGACAACGACAGCAATTTCCTTATTGAGTCTCCAAGGAGAAGCTACCCTTGTGAAAAAGTTCCTGTTCACCTACCAGGCAGTCCAGCTGGGAGACAGGGCTCTTGTTGCCAGGCTGGCTGATGTCCCAGACTTTGACGCACCCCTTCCCACCCGTGTACACGTGTCTCGTGGGGTTGCTGATGGTAACTGCACACACCACTTCTCCGTGGTTCAGAGTGTTGATCTGACGGGCATGGCGAGGGATTCCTGGACCGATGAGGGCATCAGGAGGGAAAGGAACCGGCTGCATCTGACCATCTGCAGTAACGTGAAAGGAGTATGCTCTTTTGGGGAACGGAGAGAAAAGATAAAAAAATCAGTGAGTTACAGTACTATAACAGAAGAAAAAAGTTACTTTATTTGATTTCTTTGCCAATCTTTTTCTCATAAAAATCAGAGCTACAGTTCCAAGTAACACAGGCGCATGAAATCTCAGAGGTAGACAAGAATTCACAATAGATATTTTCAACTTGCCTCACCTGAAGTATTCATGCAGTGGTGAATGATGTTAAATTCTACCCTTAACTCTAGGGATAAAGGTCATGGCTGCTATCCCTCAGCCACCTTGCTAATAAAAAAAAAAAAAAAAAAATCTTTTAGCCCTGGTTTCTAGCCAATAGGTCCAAGCCTAAGTACCACAAGCCTTGCAGCAGCAACCCCTCATCAGGCACTACTCTTTCAGACTTCCTCCATGAGAGCAGCAACTGTTGCCTTGCAGTAGCACTAGCCAAAGTTGAAATTTTGCTCCATTTCTGCACCCCATCTTTAACATCAGCATCAGCTGTGCTCACATGCCTCTCTTTCCAGCTGGTAACTAGTGCTTTAAACAGAAACTTCTTCTCAGTGAGGGTGACAGAACACTGGAACAGGCTGCCCAGGGGGGTTGTGGAGTCTCCTACTCTGGAGACATTCAAAACCTGCCTGGACGCCTTCCTGTGTAACCTCATCTAGGTGTTCCTGCTCCGGCAGGGGGATTGGACTAGATGATCTTTCAAGGTCCCTTCCAATCCCTCACATTCTGTGATTCTGTGAAAATAGAAACCTGCAGAGTTGTTGCACACACCTTTCAGCAGAAAGCTGATATCATCTTCTCATAATTATGTTTTCCTGAATAAGTACTTTGGAACAGCTGAAAGGCCTAGTTTCACATGTAGCTTTGGTACTTCTGTAACACCCTTTACTTGTATTCAGTGCATGACTTCCAGTATACAGAAACCGAGGGTTGAGGAAGTGAATCCCAGTACTGAATAAAAGCACTCCTCCTCGGTGAAAGTACACAAAATTATTTCTTCATGGTTACTGTAATGTTTAAAGCCAGTTCTATTCAAAGAGAAGGGCACAAATAGCAGCTAAAAAAGGTTTTCAGGGGGGTTCTTATTTTGTTTTAAATAATAATTAAATTAGTACTGCAAAAGGCTGCTTTTTGTCATACTGGTGAACTCCTTTTTGCTTCTTTTGTTTTAAGCACATCCATAGCTCACATTTTTATGCTGTTTTTACACTAACAGCACTCTTCAAGAGGCTAAAGTGGATTAAAAAATGATGAGACAGAAGTATCCTTTTTTACTAGTGAGCTGCCTTTTCCCTACTGATACCTTTCTTCACCTAATATAGTTTTGTGTTCACAATCGCCATTTTGCCTGAGAAATCTCCAGTCACTGTAGTCCAAGTATTTGTATTGCATTCCTTTTCCAAGAACACAACAATCAATAATTCAATTTAATCTTCTGTTCTGAGCTCTGAGCTAGTATTTTCGGAGTATTTTATTGCATGTTTCAAAGTATTGCACAGTTTGAAAGAATGGAACAAGCAAGACACCTTGAACCTAACAGGCATCACAAAACAAGTGAATATGCCCAGAAGCAGAGCACAAGATATTCTCTTAAAACCCAGTGACAACTGGAGGGCAGAAGGAATTCTACAGTTCTTTCATACAGAAGGTAACAGTGGAAACAGTCACCCCATGCAATACCAGCACTTTCGCAGAAGGGAAGGATAAAAACTGTTTAACAGTAACTGCTATTTAACAAAGAAGAAACTGATAGTGCATGTATATGCAATTCCCGTACCTCAGTACCTCATTCACTTCATGGTTGGACATGCGAATTGAAATGGCAGATGAGTCAGTGGAAAAAAAAAAAAATTAAAAAAAATTGTCGCTATGGAAATGTCAGGAATAGGAAATGCAAGGTAAGAAAACAAGTACAAAGTTTACTCCTTTACACACATACAAGATGCACAGCATATCAAATGTATTTCTTCCCATTGGACCCTTTATTTTTTTTGTATGAAGAATTACAGTAATGATACAGGCTTAACTAGAAATCTGTACCATTTCTGTGAAGAGGAGTAGAGACAGGACTGTTCCAAAGCAGTTATTCACTAAACAAATGGGACACAGGATGGGAGGGGAAGCAGAAGAGGAGCATCAACAAGACTGCTTGAGACTGAACAACTGCTCATGTTCAGGTACAGAATCCAACTATAGAGTCATAGCACTTAAGAGGCTGAAAAGCTGCATACCATCCCGGGCTCTAGATCAAAGTCAGTCGCAGAACATTTGTTAGCAATTAAGAGTACACAGAAATGCACAACTTTGAAGTCTCAGCCTGCCCTTGCTTTTATCATGGACAGAAGAAAAACAATTAAGCAAGTACTAAGCAATTTTTTCCAGCATGTTTAAGATGAATAATCCACTTGTGCATGATTATTTTTTAATGGAAGGTTACAGCATAAATGTTCTGTTCAATTCGAAATACCTAAATAATTGGTGTTTTGAAATGCTTCTGTGCACACACAGCTTCTCAGTTCTTGCTGACATGGGTGGGAGGAAGACAATAGGAACATTTTTCAAGTGCTTCATGCATACTATAGAATTATGATTACTCTTCTGCTCTGAAATGCCAGAGACTTATGCAGTGTACTTTTAATCACATAGAATTTTATCAGTATGTCCATGTTTAAGGTACAGTTATACAGATCATAGTCTCTTTTTTTTTATCATCATGAGTACGCATTTGCTCCCAAAACTGGTTGGTCAAGACTCAGGATGGCTGAGTTTGAGTGTCTAACAAACAGACAAGCGACAGTTTCTTACAAGCCAAGGCAGCTTTTTCTACAGGGCAAGTTACCAGCAATCCACTGTGTAAAGACATGGCTATCCATTGCTAAAGCCCTGTGCCCCTGCCAAGACAAGCTCCCAAAAAAGTAAATGGTCCTGTTTACTTGAAGATGTGTGGCAGGTCATGCTAACATCACTGCTGTCAGCATATTTATGTGGTCTAGTAACTTGTATCTACTAGGTATTATGGTATAAATTTTCATTAGGTATACCTTCTACTTTGAAAAAACGTCCATCATCTGTATGACTGACACTCCCTAGACAGCTCAGTCATTGTTGTCCTTGACTACCTCTCCATAAGGTCACCATGACAAAGGGCCTACTCTGCTCCATCTAGGGAAGACTGTGCTGCCAGTGCTACACCTACAAAGCTGCAGGTACACTTGCATGCGATTAAGAAATGACACTAGATATATTCACAGACCTGAACTCTCAAAATTGGCAAGCATTTTGGCTATTTAGCCATAAAAAAGTAAATATTACATAAAAGTTGGTATCTTGAGTTCTCTAAATCTCAAGGTATTTCTTGACAGGCATTCCTTACCCACCCATCTTTCTCCTCAATAAATTGCTATTGACATCTTAATTCCATAACACTGCAAAAATGTAATGTGCATTTTTGTCCTTTTGACACGATCTTTTAGAATGGACAGTATACACTAGAAACTGCTGCTCAGCTTCACGATAATGAGAGTTTTCTGTCTCACTCATATCATTCTGCCCCTATGAAATGACTGCGTTTTATGATTAGCCATCTTCAGCCAAATGATTGTTGGCATTAAAATAGCCCTTCCTTATGTTGGGCTAACAGCCACAGTGAACAGAGAAACCATTCTTGTACAATGCAGCTATAATTTAACATAAAACAAGCTAAGTATATATCAACTAATATATAAATATAAACTTGTAATTAACTGCATATTATGAAAAGAATAGTTACAAGACAAACTTACATGCGTTTTATTTCGGAAAAAGTTCTGAGAAACAGTATACTGTCACGATTATATTCTTTCTGAATAACAGAAATATTCTTCTGATCTATTGCATCCAAAAACTTTCCTCCTCTCTGTCAAGGCAGCACTGAGAACCTGCAGAGTTCCTATACATTCAAACACAGTAGGTAATGCTAACACAACCCAGCTTCTCAGTTTAAATCTGGTAATTATGGCCCTCCAACTTCCAAATAAGTATAAAGTAAGTAAGCATCATCTGACCTGCTGAGGAGCATTCAGAACAGTTTTCTCCCCTTCAAGGAAATATTTAACAGAGCAGGCCTCCACATCAATTCACTACTCAACAAATCAACTAAACTACCTGCCAGCTACTCTAAGTATTCAGATTGACATAATGCATGTAATTCCTGCCTACTTAAAGCACCATGTCTTACAAAAAAAACCCCACTTTCACGTCATCCCTCCAATTTAAACAGAATTCTTTAACTAGCACAAAAATCCCCCAACTACAAAACATGAAAGCAGAAATTTCCTTCTATTGATGACTGCATTTTATTTTCTGCTCTTCTTTGTACTCCTGCTTATTTTCAGCTGTACTTATCACAACAAACAGTGAATATCTGAGTATGGTGCTTCATTATATAGGACAAAATGCCAAGAAATAAGGAAAAAGGTATAGAAATATTTGTACAGAAACAACAAAATCTTTAACTTCATACACATCATCACATAATTCTATTCAGAAGTACAAGGGCGGAAAAAACCACCTTGTCATTCTAGAACATAGTAGAATTAGCTTTCCTTTAAAATATTCCTTATTGTATATTCATTGAACAACTGAAGATCAGGAGAATTGAGATCTCTTTAATTTGTGCCTTGAGCAATTCCAGAACAGCACACTATTCCTCTTCAAAAACACAAAGTCAGCTCATTCCTAGGAGATGAAAGAGTTAACATTTATTAATACCATGTGAAATTCCCTGTTTCTACTAAAACAAGAAATGTGTACTTTCAGCTCTTTCTGGTGTCCGTGTATAACACCTTGTGCTTTATTTAAAATCACATTTGAAAAAAATACTGAGAAATGCATTTGCCTTAATGCTGCCATTAATTCACAACTGTAGACAACAGGGAAGCAATACTATGGACAAAAATCTTACCACTGAGCTTGAAGATCTGTGTTCAGTGCACAATCCAGTTATTAGAAGGTATGGTTCACATCAAGGAGAAATTCATAAGAATGTTAATTTAGCAACTATGGAAGACTAAAAGCTAAATAAGTACCTCGCTAGAAAGGTTATGCAAAGCAAAAAGCACGATCACAGCAGCACACCAAGAACTAATCGTCCAGGGTATAGTTAAATGTATCAAAATGGCAGAGTGCAAGACTCAGCCACCACAGATCCATGTCTAAAACTAGCACTGATTTCCCACCCAAACCTAAGACAAAGTTAATTATTGATTAGGTGATGACTCAAAGCAATCTAGAAGGAAAAAACACATCCTCCAAAAAAACACAAAACAAAACAAAACTAAAACAAAACCAGAAGAGCTGCTAAGAAAATAATCTACTGATGGGAATCAACCTTGAAACCAATAATATGAGAATTTATTTTATACACATTCATACACACATATGGATAAAATCCTTATCCATAAAATAAATTTCTGACCTACAAACAACTAAAGAGAAAAAAAATAACTAATAACAGGTCACATGTATGTACACAGAAATATCAAACATGAAAAACGTGAAAAGCCTAACAGGAAATTAAAAAAAAAAAGTAAGCAAACAAATGTAATCCAAAGCAAAAAAAAAACCCTAAACCCACCCAAAACCAAACCTGCTACTAAATGCAAAGACTAGCTCATTTGTAAAATCAAGAAACTGAAGAAGACACTGATTTTCCAGATTGCTACCCTCTCCTAAGTACATCTGTACCACCACTAACAAGGTTAGACTCTGCAAAAAGGAAATCTAAAGGATTCACATCCAGATACAGAAAAACATGGTAGTAAAAACTTATATTTAATCAAGTTACAAAACAAGGCAAGCAAAAGACAAGCTTTACAGAGAACAGTCCCTTGATAAAAGCACCTATACAAGTAGGAGTGGGGTCTTAAGAGGTTACTTATTTTCCTAACACTCTAGTCATTAAGACGTACACACTGGTTAAAGAAAACTGGGTGCTACCATAAATGTCATTCCTTTGGAAAGAAAATAATTTTCTCTTGAAAGCAGGGCAGGGTGAGAAAAAGTCCCACTATAACCACTGATAAAAATGTGCAGTCATGAGCATACACATATGGCTGGGGATTCAACAGTTCAGTTTGAAAATTCTCTGTACCACTTGCAACAAGACTCAGACTAAAGCTCCACATCTCATAAAACAAACCTTAACTGCACTTTAGGAAAAGGCCAATTTTGAAAAGAAACCAGGAATACTCCTCTAGTTTGCACAATTACATAACCCATGTACTTCGTACCAAATATATAGGAGACTTTACTAATGTAGGCAAGAGATACTCAGAGATACTGCAGGTAGCAGACAGCATTTAGCTAGCTGTAGCCAACCAAGACTAAAACAAGAGATCGTTCTAAAGCTGTCAGTGGAAACATAACAGATCAGCTTATGGAATTTTAGGTTTGCCTCACAATAAAAATAAGCAAAGAAGTCACTTCAGAGGAAATGACTGGCTCAGTCCAAGCAACATGACCACAAAAAAAAAAAAAAAAACTATAACAACACACACCTAGTCAAGTGGAGAGTAGGGAGAATGTATCATAGCAGGTGATCTATGAACCAGTGTGAGTAAAGTGGTGACAACAGTAAATAAAAATATTTTAAAAAGAAAACCACACAGACTGTAATTAAGCTATGAAATACCAGGATGCAAAGTACAGCAGCATACCTGCACTGCTTTTGTGCCTTGAATAGCACAACAACTAGAATTCAGACACAGAAGATTTCTGACTGAACAAAAACAGGTTTTCATAGCTTATAATATGAAATATTGTCAGGCATTACTAATTTAATAAGTCATTGAAAGCTTATAAGTATACCTGTTTAAGAGTAAAAACTTACAGCCACTGGACTATGCAATCTCCAAAAATACGTTATATAAGTAATCCAAATTCTACTAGAGTCAGCAAGGATGAATCTGACCATTAATAAAAGAATATTTTGAGAACAAAGCCTGTTCCTTACTGTACTAAACCCAAATACACCACCATCTGATATATAACACCATCTCACTGAGCCCCCATTTTGGTAATTTTGTCAACATAACACCAACTTTTCTCCAAGTAAATCCAAGATTTAACTCATTTCTCACACTGCCAACAGACAGCTAGCTCTCAGAAGTGTGGTGGATAACAAGGAAACCACATTCAGGATGGCTTTCCTAACAAAACTCTGCTGCTTTCCTACTGTTACAGAAAAGAGTAGAAGAAAATACATACTTTTTTTCTTGTAACCTGATGTACTTTCAAGGACGTTTGCATGACTAACATTACAATGTATGACCAGCTACTACCAGGAGTTCAAAATGAAGGCAAACAGAAATACGAATGCATATAACTTCCACCACAGTAAGTCTTATAACTTAGATAGTATCCTAACAGTAATAGTTTCTGAGTTATTTGAAGCTGCCAAAGGAAAAATTAAACCATGACAGGCTGGCAAAGAAGAGAGTATGCACAAGGAACACACAGCACAGGAAGTGCAGTGTTAAGTGAGTTTCAAAATTATCTAAGTACCTATTAGATAAAGTAGTACAACTACATAGTTGTAACTGCAAATTTCTGTTGCAAGAGAAAACAGGACTGAATATGAAGCGTAAAGGGACAAAGAAGAGGCTCTAACAGAGCGTCGAAAAAATCTGTTACAATTATGTCTGTCCCACTCTCTCCAAGAAAAAAGATTAGTCAAATTTGCAGTCCATGCTCTGTTTGTACCTACATAGACTAGTTGTCCACACATACTTAAAAACTCTCAAAGACAAATTGCTGAAAAATTTGACATATGTTCTTTTGGTGAACTTATTTTATTATAACATCAATAAGCCATAACATCATACTAGTATTTTATTTAACCACATCTTCATCAATAATTAAATCTTTGAAATAAGAACTTGTTTTGAAAGTTATCCTACATCTATGTACCACCTGCTGTGCAACTGCTTCATCATTCTTCTGCTCTTCAGCTGCACACTCGCAAAAACATTGCGCAAAGCCTGCTCCATTACCCAAGGTGTGCATCAGTTGCTAAAGCAGCTGCTTCAGATACCCACTGTCATGAAGAGCTGCAGACTCTCAGGGCTGGTGCCAGACAAGGTGTCCACGCGTTTGCATGACACATTTATCCTCAGTATAGTACAAAGTTTAGTTTCAGTATGTTTTTATCTTACATATTTTACCACTGTCTCCTAGTTTGTAGGACCCTAAACTTCCCCCAGAAAGGAGGAAATAAAAAGCATTAAAGTATACCTTCAGCAGCTTTTCCTTGAAATAGGTATATGTACAACTATTTTGGGATATAACAACTACCATCTGAGAATTCATATACTGCATCTCTTACTAGGAGAACTCTCAAACAATCTCTTGAGAACAACCAGACACTATTGCCTTTGGAATTCTTGTTCACTGACAAAAGATAACTTTATTCTCTCTAGATGTTGCAGATGTTACCAAAATGTTAAAAGTTACTTACGGTTTTCCCCCAGGAATCCCTGCTAGATTTGGAGGGATTCCAGGTACTCTCATGTGAGGAGGAGGATCAAACCCAACCTGACAATGAAAAATGAATTAATCTCACACTTTCAACTTTTCATTCAGCAAACCCCTTTTCCTCACCCCCAAGATATCAGGCATTTAACCAAAACGTGGCTTTTACCCACCGTATTAGGTAAATGCGTGTCATTTTGCAGGCAGAGGTGGAAATAAGATGTTTTCCTTAGTCGTGCTTCGGCTAGAAGTATTTGTATGTGAATAGAAAACCAATAATGCATATCATGCCTTCACACCACTAAGCATAACACAAATACCCCCTGTGTTAGCACAGAGCAGGCCCTGGAATAAGTCCATGGCACGTTGGGGTGTAGGCAGGCCAGCGCTCCCCAGCTCTGCAACAGCCAGCAGCTTCAGGCCCCAGCCAACATCTCTGCTGGGCTCCACGCTGCACCATGTCACACGTCAGCAGACAGATCGCTCATGCAGCTACACCACAGGGTGCTTTTCCACTAAACTTTTATATCCTCAACAAATATTTATGTCAAATAATTCAAACGGAAATTCTGGCGTAAACAGGCTTAGCTTTTTTTCTGAAGACTACACCTGAGTTAAAATTCTTAATGCTTGAAGGAGTGCATATGTGATTTAGAATTGCCACATTTTCATATAAAAGCCCTGTTTACCAGTTTGAAAAAAAGTAGCCGTATCTACAATAATGATATGAGGACAATGTTAAGTCCAATCTTGCAAATACACAATCAAGTAAGTCTATCTACGCATAAAGCTGCCATCAAACTCATGTTTGCAGAACCAGGCCTCTAGGTTTTTCTGCTCAACAGCAACTGTAACTACTACGCTCCACTTACTATACCCACAACAGCGACTATTCTTAACAACCCTTATGACAGAGGTCCAAGATATGTACCAACCAACACAGAGACACAGCTAAAAAGACTTGTGTATGTTTCAAGATTAATTTGTTGTGTCTGTGCAGAACACAAATTTGGTTCAGTAAGAGAAAAGCAGATGTTGACAGCACCAATGAAATGTTTTGTACCTACCACAGCTGCTTTTTCATTTAAAGCATACAATTATTTTTTGGCATTTATTCATCAGTGAAAGAACTGATGAAGGTAAAGAAAAAAGGAAACATTCATAAATACACCAAGATTCTTCGCTTTCAAGGTGCAAATGTGTTTCTCCAGCCACGCAGCAAAGTGAAACGCACAGTGAAGCTGTCAAGCCTCTGGCGCTGCTGTAACTTGGGAATTTGACAGTGCTAAATGAAGCATGTAGCTCTTCTCGGTGAACCACAACTCACATGACTGAGATTGCATGCAACGTATGGCCTACCATAGGAGACCTTCCATAGGCAACCACAGCAGCTGCAGCAGCAGCAGCACTCATCTGGGGTGACATATTGTGCAGACTGGCATAGGCTGCCCCTGGACTGGTTAATTCTCCATTCATGCCAGCATGAGGTACCATTCCAAATGGAGCAGGGTACGGTCCTGGAACTGCCAATGGTGTCCGCAAACCTGCAGCTGCAAAATAAAGAAGTCAAGTAATTCTATTTTTATATTCCTGCATACAGGGAAGAAAACAACCCCTTTTGTCCACTACAATACCTAACCTTCCCACATACTGCCAAGAAACACTGCCATAATTTATCACTGCCACCACCTCTTTTCACTCAGTGTGAATAAGTTCTACTGAAGTCTGAACTTGCTGATTACTTCTAACAATCTCTTCTAGAATTACCTATTTCCATTTCTGTCATATTTCCCTGTTTACATTAATCTCTCCTTTGCCAAATTAAGCAGTAAAGCTGACAGACATGGTTTACACAGGTTATGTCTGAAACAACTATGCTGAATAGCAAAAGTAAACTTCCCCCTGCATTTGTCAAGATTTACACTGCAGCAAATATTAGTAGCTTTAGACAAAGAGCTAGAGAAGAGATTGCATTCAGAACAAGTACCAGAAATTTCTGAGAAGTCTTTTTATACTGTTTTCAGTCCCTGGGTTATTTGTAACAAAAAAAAAAAAAGTAAACAAAGAAGGATAAGAGATAGAAAGGTATTCAAACTCTTGATAATCCAAACATCTGCTTCTCATCAAACCCCCTCCTGATATCAAGAACAAAGCAATACATTTAGTTAACATTCACATAGAACTATATATGTAAAAAAAAAAAGATAATTTTGGAACCATAAAAACATGTGAGGTAATGCATTACCAGCTTGGTTAACCAGAGGGTCCATTGTTGGAGGCTTGCCAAGGCCTGGACGAAGTCCTGGAGCTGCACTAGTGCCTGGGGTTGGCACATCACTTCGAGGAGTTGGTGTGCTGGATTTCAGAACAGGCGTGCTGGCTTTTTCATGCTGGTATCATTAAACAAATTAAATGAGTATTATTTTTAATCCAGGCCATATTATACAATTTATCACAACAGCAGCTGGGATGCTGGGCACCTACTACTTAGTCCCTCAGCCAGTTTTCATAAATCCACGCAATGCTGACAACATTAACTTGTGAAAGAGAAATGCTGACCTTTTTGATTGCTGCCAAAATTAAAATAAGAAATGAAACGCAGAAAGTTATTTTTCCTTCTTCCACTGGAATGAAAAAAAAAAATTCCTGAACTTATTTTTTTTCAGGACAATAGAGTATGCATCACCAAATTATTTTAGCTTGAAATCCTTACTGTCTCAGTTATTACTGGACACAGTAAGTCTAAGTACAAAAACAAAGTATCACCGTAGTTAACAGTATAAAAAAATTGTGAGACAGAAGCTACAGAGAATCTGACCAAAATACTATTGATACTTCAGGAAGTTTTCAAAGCGTAACAGCTTATTTAGAAGTTTAACAAAAGCCTGGAAAACTCCTTAGTCACTATATACAGACTGTGTTAATCCATAAAGCTACTGCTCAAGAAAGAACAAATAATGCTAAAGTGACTCTTGAACTATGTAATATATTTGCAACTCATTTGACAGAAGTGCAGAAAACATAAGAAATCAAAATGAAGCAGGAAACATTGCTGAGTAGGGAAGCAAAGGCCTGGAAAAACAGCAGTTGCAGGAAAATGGAGAGTGAGTCTTTACAAGAAAGAAGAACACTTATCTGGACAACAGGCAGCTACCCACCAGACTCATTTCTTTGGATTTTAGGGAAGTGGAACTTCCTGAAGAGGCTGTAGATGCTGGACTGCTAGAGGCATCTTTCTTCAGCAGGCGGGTTTTATCTATACCGTTTTCACGTGGTGAATGAGTGGGACTTGCCCTTGGAGAGGAAGGATCCTAAAACAATGAGAAGGGAGGAACAGCACAGAACTGTGTCATGGGTTAGTACATAACCACCACTAAGAAGTCTATGGGGAAAAAAAACAGAAGAATTTACGTAGTAAGTTCAAATGACAAGACATTTTGTTATCTCTACAGAAAAAAAAAAAAAAGCTGAAATCCCTTCACATCCATTTAGAGACATAAAAGCATATAGTAAGCAATCTGTTTTCATTTTACACTATATGTAGTCATAAACGGCTTCCAAGCATAGAGCTTCAAATCTAAGTATACCCAAATACAAACTAAAGCAAGCACAGATGACGTGATAAGACCAAGAAAGACCGAAAGGAACTGCACTAAGTTTATACTGTTCTCTACACACTACTAGTGACAACAAACATTTCAATAATCTATTTTAGGCCACACAAACCTTGCTCATCTTTGTCTTCAGAAGAAGAGATAAAGATGCATGCTTTATATGCCATAATATCTGCCATTTCCTTCTAAATACCATCTGCAATTGCCTCACTACTTAAATCTACAACAAAGATGGAAATCACCTCTCAGGTGGTTGTCTTTCTCTCTTCCAGAGCACTCTCTGTATTTACTTTAACATGATATAGCCAGCCCAGCAAGCTACAATACCATCAGAGCTCTAGGTCCTCAATGTTCCTCTGGCTCATGAGAACAGTAGCAAGGAGGAAGTGGTCCTCACAGGAGGGTACTAACTCCACAGATCGATGATTGAGCAGTTTCACTGTAAGCAGGGCTTCTGAAAGGATTACTAAAGTCCTTAATTGGATATCCATTTTTCTACTTGGCTGACATCATTTGGGCACTTCAAGCTGCTGAAGACACTTCTCTGTCAGATTCTCTCCCTGTGCTTTTCACAGAGCAGCAAAATCTCACTACCATATTCAGGCTTACTACCATATTCCTAAACCTCTTTGTTGTATGAAATAAAAGATGAAGGAAAGGGAAGGATGTTCCTTTCACCGTCATGCCACCGCCAAAACTCTGACTTTAGCTGATTTCATTCTAAAAACTAAACATTTCTGGAAAATGCTGTATTTAACACAGTATTTTAAAATACTACTAAGTTACCAAAAATCTTTTTAATAATACTCCTACTATTAAATCCAAGGTCAGGTATTGACTTCCTTTTTCATTTGAAGACAGTAGTTTGAGAACCTCTGCCCTTTACCTGCCTCTCACCACAACTCTCACCACTACAGAGCAGCTGAGAGGTGTCAGAACATAACTGCAGAGAGAATAGACCTGGACAAAGCAGCAGAAGGAAAAGCTGACAAGATAAAGCTCAGAGGAAGACATAGTAACTGAGGTACTAACAAAAAGGAGAAGTTGTGAATATTTTAACATATCCACACAGAAGATTCTTTTTCTTCTAGCATCTAAATGCAATTTTCCTTAACTTTTGGGCATACATCAAGACTACAGAAATGAAAAAATTTACCTCATTGGATACATCTACAACCAAGTTATCGTCACTCTTGTCCCCATCACTGTCCTATTAAAAATAAATAAATATAGTGTTCATTTCAATTAGTACATTAAGAGCCCAGAGAGAAAGACTACACATCTACTGAGACATTCTTTTTCCTAAACAAAAAGCAGTACTTATGAGCAACAGGGTAAACAATGAAAACAGGAACACAACACCTTATTTCTGCTTCAATAATAAAACCCAAATAAGATAGAACTAGTTGAAAGGTGGTGGTCTCACTAACAGTGCAAGATGGTCAAAGACTACTCCCTATTATCATCATAAACAGCGTTACTACTACTCCTTAACACAAACTCATTCTGTTCATCTGCTAATATTACATGTTAATCTTATGGAAATTACTGCTTTGCAAACCTAAAAAACCCAGTAAGTTGCAGAAAGCTTGCAGGCATTTGTTTAATGAATCAACTTCCTCAAAGTAATAGAACAATTTTTGTCCTTTTACAGAAAGGAAAATTTTGAAATGGAAAGTTCTGGGGAAGAAAAAGCTTCAGAAATGCCAAGGCATTTAAACATTTTATGCCTAAAAAAAACCCCAAAACGTAATACTTTGACATTCCCAAACTGAAATGTTTTATTGTGGCTTGTCAAGCTGCATTTTCATTGTTTCACATAAATCTGTGTTCACCTGAGCTGTTCTAGTGCCTCATGTTAGCTGTTACACAAGTGCCTCCTGGTCCCTATCTCCAAAATGGGCTGGGATGTCCCAGTAGACACATGCTATGGTACACAGTGGTCTAGTGATTTCCACAGTGGAACCTGATGGTTCAACCACAAGACGAGTCATAACTCCAGGGAAAAAAAAAAAAGTGAATGACAAAACTTAAAATTTTCATGTGGGCAAGTTTGATATTTCCAAAACCAGTACTTTTAGGTAAAAAATTTCTAGGCAAACAAATCAGCTATACAGGATTGCTCAAACTGTCCCCTATCTCTTGCTTTCAGTGTCTGGCCTATCACACTTAACACTGGCAGAGGAAGTAGAACACCAGTTTCTTCTTCTCACTCCAGGCCATAAATATTTCAAAAAACCCATGAAAAACCCCAACATATACGTTCAACCCTTTCCTTCTTCTTTAGCAGCTGAATATTGCTGCAAGAATCATTGCAAACATAGTGGGGAACCCAGAGTGTCACTGAAGACAGAATGGTGGCTCTATCTGCCACTCAGAAAGCTGTTCAACCACAGGGTGCAAAAGGAGAACGAACAGGAAAGCTTCAGCTTGGGTTATCTGCCACCCCTTGAACAGTATAAAGCACCCAGAAGGCAAGAATAGGTTAGAACATATTTGTGTACATGGGAACACAGTAAGTGGGACAGTTGTTCACCAGAAATGCCACCCCTGTGGAGGGCAAAAAAAGCTGCCAAGCAATGATTAAGTGCACTCCACTGCCTTTCTCATCTTGAGAAATGGAAATTTACTGGGAGTATCAAAGGCATCTCTTATGGGGACTTTTAGTATCAGAAAATTCTGCTCACTCACAATCTCACAGGTTGAAACTATACAAGTTCTAACACCAAACTCACTCAGAAGACAAAAAAAAAAAAAAAAAAAAAAAAGCATTTTGCATCTTATTTCCAAAAGCAACAATTCCTAAAGCTCATTTATCTCCCTTCTGACGAATCCAGTACTTCCTTGTCCCTCATAGGGCCTCACTTAAAACAAGCTCAAAACCAGCAGCTCTGTGTTTGCAGAATCAGGAAAGAAAGATCATCTTCCAGATGAGAATAAATCTGGAACTTTCAAATATCCTTATTTTGCTCAATTCTTTATTTTGATGCTGTTTTTATCTGTAAAGTCCATTTCAAGGAAATAGCAAAGAGATCCACACATTTAAAATGTGGATTAAAACAAACTGCTTCTACAATGCAATAATATTATTTCAATTTTTTTTTTCCAGTAGAAATACAAGGGAAAAAAAAAAGCAAAATAAGTTTTTCCTCTATTTTTTTTTATTTAAATAAGAAATGTAGCTTAAGAATGCTTAATCTTCAAATATTTAAAATGAAAAATTCCCATAGAATATAAAACCCTCAAAGTTGAGGGAATAAGATAGGGAGGTTTGCTCTATTCAAAATGTGATTATTAGAAAGTAGTGGAAATACAACTTGCAAAACCGTAACAGTACTACAACACCACAGTGTGCAGAAAGGGAAAAATAGCCTCATCTACTCTTAATAGTTTCAGGCTATCCAATAGCTGCTCAGAGATATTCTGGGTCCAAGGGGAGAAATTTCCCTAACAAACAGTGGGGAAATAAAGTGATTTTCTCTTGGGTTTCAGTAACCAGGAAGTAATTAGTGATAGGCTTTGTAGAAACCAGACAATCTGCCACACTATTGCTGTCTAAGAGTAATATTTTCTGTTAGATTTAAGTTCTGCTTTTCAGTACTCTTTCACAGCAGCCCTAGTGTCTAAAGCCTGTTTAAGTATCATCCTGTGATTTGACTGAGAATTTATACTTGAAGCTGAAAGCCTATGTGAACCTTTTCAGGTTCATGTACCCCACACTACTGTACGGAAGGGCCTCTTCAAAACCAAGTAGCAAGCAAGCTAGGTGAAAATGCAGAACACAAACTGTGAACTTTTTTTATTTCAGTTTGCGTTCTGCTGAAACTGCCATATCAACCAAAAGCAAACTTTAATAAGCTGGCACAACCTCTTCAGATACGCAGTTTGCAATGGTAATTATTACCCAAGGTGGTAGCAGCTAGTATCAAAAAAATGTACTAAAGCCCCTCAACTCAACAAAATCTTCCATTTCAAACCAACCTGCAGGTTTTAGAGCAGTCCAGAAAGGATCTTTTGCTTGGACTCTGAGAAATGCCCCAGAATATCTGTGAACCCCAAGCAGCTACTCCTAGCTCATTATTCCCCGTTGAAGAGTATTACTTGGTAATAGCCCAAACTACCGAGTCACTACTCTTCCCACAATGGTAATATGGTCTCCCTGGCACATATATTCATGTACTACATCAGCCTCTGAAAACATACTGCCTTGTTCTTCATAGCTCTTTTACTCCTTACATCAGAACAGTATGTGCAAATAAATTAATCATTTCTTTGACTCAGATCTGCTTACATAGTGGCTGGAATCCTTATCATCCACCTTTCTCTTTTTGATGTCATTGGTATATTCAGGGCCATTCCTGCGTTTATCTGTGCTTCGCAGACTGTCTGGGACCAACAGAGAATTACTCTGCAAAGACAAAAAACAAGGTTAATAAAAAATTCTTTTCAAGATTCCTTTACATATGCTTAAAAACTCAAATTGGATGTGATAGATGCTTTAGAAATGTGATACCTACATAGTCTTTCATTCAATTTAATTCAACTCAAAGTCCTCCAGGCAAACATGTACAGCTTCATGCATTCTAAGAAGCTCAGCTTTTCATTGTTCAACTTCTCAAAAGTTTAGTTCACTTGTCAGTCATCATCTATTTAACTACTTAATTCAACTGAATATATTGTTCAGGAGAAGAAGGATTGCTGTTTATTCATGAGCACATAACAATGATTTTTTTTTTTTTAAATATACAGATCTCATAATAAAAGAAACTTACTAAATATAATCTGAATGATGGCTCACCTCCAGACCATCATAAACAGTTGAGGCTTTGGTATGTCTAGACCTGCAGGCATAGATAGATATACAGCAACGTGCCTTTAACTCTTAAAATAACAAATATTGACCAAATAAAGTTATGCAGTACTCATTTGTGAGCTGCTGTAATCTCCAGTTGGATGCTTTCAACAAATGTATGGCAAACAAAGATCAAATATTTTACTTTCAGCATAACATTCACGACTAGTGTAAAATTAAGGCTGAAGTGTTGTTTAATCAGACTTGGTCTGAAAAACTGAGGCACACACACACACACAAAAGGCTAATCTTTTCCTCAAACTACATGGACTGCTTTCATTCATGCTAAGTTATGCTAAGTACAAACTGTTGACCCAAAGAAAAAGGCATTTTAGACATTTTTCAGTCACATGACAATTTGACATGCCTGTGATTCCCATCTCTGCTCCAGCTAAAGCATTAAAACAATGTTACAATGAGTTCTTTTAAGTGCAGGATTAGCATATGCAAGAGGGCAATTTGTTCAGTGATGTGTTAATGCTATGAACAATACTGAAAGAGTTGAGAAAAAAATCTCATTTCACAAAGACCTGGTAAGCTTAGTTCCTAAAAGCCAAGTACATGCTTACATAAATAAATATATGCTCACATAAATATATAAGTAAATACGTATTTACACACATAGACATACCTCTCACAAGGTAAAAGCCTAATACTGACAGATATATACAATGATATAAGTGTACACCCTCAAAGGAAATACTTAGATCTACCCAAGAGCCAGAGATATTTACTCTTAATACAACTCAAACATATACTAATAGCCAGTGAACTGTGCATCAAATAGCTTCCCCTTTAAAACTTGAGGACGGCAGGCTAGTTTTGCAGAGATGTTAATGTTTAGTCCCAAGGAGAGGGAAAACAAAACAGGGTACATAAGGCAGTCTGAATCCTCTTTTTCCTACTTCAGAAGTTGCACTTTAAAGGCAACCCTAAGCTCTTTTATTCATGACTATTCAAGCTAAATAAATGCCAAGGGACTTACATAAAGCATACAGGAGGGTCTAATGAAATTCAGTAAAAAGAAGCTCAAAATAATGTCTTTTCCACAATGTTTTGCAGCTAAAAGGTGGGCTTGTTGGATCACTGAACTAATTGCCTTGACAAATAGTCTGAATTTAACCCCTTATCTACTCCCAGATGCACACAAACTCAGGGATTCACTAGTGTGAAAAGCATTAAAATCCATCTTCTAAATTTTAATATTGAATCCATCATGCCTGTAGCAATAGAAACACATTAAGAAGGAAGCTGTAAATTCAAACTTGCACAGAGATTCGTGCTCTACAAATGTCTTTTCTTAAGGAGGCAAGTCTTTTAGTTAGTAGACAGTTCCCTTAACAAAAATCATTAAACTATTTTACTTCTGAAGAGTTTAGAATGGAACAATGAAGACAAATGTAGTAGAGTGAATAAATGCAGTTTCTCATTTTAAATTACCAAAACGAAGCACAAATAATGGAAAGGTGGCAAAGAAGCAGTGGCTGGGAAAAATTTAGCAACCCTGTTATTTGAAGTTACTACACAAAAGCGTACGGAACAGCCTACAAATTCTGGCATCAAATGCATGTAACTACAACGGCCAATATTTTTTTCTGGTTTAATGTAAAGTCTACTTAGAGAATGCTGTCAATATTCTGTACAGTTTGTATTATGGAATTTCAGTACTGTGAAGCACACGTAAGAACTATGTACACCTAGCTCCCACTGTCTCCTAAATGCCAAACAAACATTATTACATCTCCTCAAAAGACTGATGGCTTACTTATCATGTTAAAATACAATTATAATAATAGAGTCCTCACAAGCCTGTTTTGCAAAATATTCCGCTCTATAGTCATATTTACGCTGCCCTTCTCTGACTTACCACATTCATTTAAGTCCCTGTTCTCTGAAATCAGACTTTCCATGCTAAAAGTTGTAGAGCAGCTTTTTTCACAATAAATCTACAAGCAGTTGCAAATAAGACCACGCTGTTACCCCGGCAAAATTTAACAGCAAACTCAATAATTACAAACTTGCTGTTTTCTTTCCCTTAGTAGTTCAAGGAAGTTCTAACAATTGTGACTGAAATCAGGTAAATCATAACTTTTGATGAAAACCAGTTTGCTACTGTAACCTACTACCATAAGATTATATTCAACAATATGAAAATACGCATATCTTAAAGTAATGGTGTATCCTGACCCATAAAGTAACAAAGGAAATACAAACAAGAACTGGGGAAGAGAAGATCATATATGCTTTGGGTTATTGACACTTCTTACCCACTTAAGGTTCAGGGAATAGTGAGAACAGCCTACTAAAAGCAACCTTTCCTCATTTCAGCTCCAGTACAGTTTATATTTGTTGTATGTTCACTACCAAGCATAGGGTTAGCTAGCAGACAGCAGCAACAGCTTCACAAGTATAGAGTTCTCCTTATCTTCTCTTAAAAAAAAAAAAAAATAGTTCTTCTACCACGCCCACTAACATCTGATCTGTTTGCAAAATAGTACACTTTTATTTAGATATAATATTTATATAATTTTCAATAATGCTATAGAAATTTTCAGCTGGGATTGATCTTCAATAATAGCACTTGTACAAAAAGAGAAAAAAGATATCATTTTGTCTTAATTTCAGCAGACTAGACACGACTGAGGATAATCCCTGCTTTCATACTAGGAGTTCAATTTATTAGGGATTACCAATGCAGTATCTGTAAATCATGACTCTCAGATCAGAATGCCAAATCAATTTTATGTAAATGTTTTATTTTTCTTCCAATAATTCCACATTTATTCACATGAATCCCTTCTTCAAATAAGACCCGAAAGAAGACAAAAAGCCTAACATAGCACTACATCCTGTAAGAGTTACCACACTGGCTAAGGGCTGTGTAACAGGAAACTGAGGATCATAAAGCGGTCTTGCTGCCAGCAAAAGTTAAACACTGAAACCACCAGCAGCAAATTTGAAAGTAAAACCTAGTAATGACACATAGAGAAAACGTAGGTTCCCTATTAGGAGGATAACACTCGCTATTCAAACCTGGTTCTTCAAGGGCCCTGAAGCTCCCCATCAGAACTGCTTCCAAACCACAACTACGTGTGCCAGCTGTACAGGCTCAGCGCCCACTGTATTTCACTTAGCCCCTGTTATCATACAGCACAGACACCCCCCTAGAACATCCAGAACCAAAAATTAACTTTATACTGATCATTACAGCAATTAAATAACAGTATTTACATGACATCTGTACTCGTGGTTCAACTACACCTGGTCTCAACTAAGAACTTCTCTAGTGATGCGCTCCTTATCCCTCCCAGTCCCCTTTCCCCCAAGGACGTGCACACAGACACTTGCTCTCTGCTTGGCCATTCACTGTCTCTGCACATCCAAACCAACTGCACTCACCTGCCATCATAGCCTGTCATTACAGCTGCCGACCTGCGCTTGCCCATATTAAGCAGCGCCACTGTGTTTGTTATTATATAATATATATAATTATATATATTATATTATATTATATTATATTATATATATATATATAATATATATATAATATATATAATAATATACATATATAATAAATTATATATACATAAATATATATTTTATATTATAAAATTTATATAATTTTATATAATATAATATAATTTATATAATATAATATAATTTATATATATATATAATTTATATAATTTATATAATTTATAATTATAAATTTATTTATATTTATTTATTTATTTATTTAATATATTTATTTATAATTATAAATTATAATTTATATAATTTTATAATTTATATAATTTATATAATATAATATAATTATTATATAATATATAATATATATAATATATATAATTATATATTATATTATATTATATATATAATAATATATATAATAAAAATAATATATATATATTATATAACCTTACACCAAATCTGTGCTGCTGCACCACACGCAAGTGTTATCTACAGATACCAGTTCTTAGACAGTAACTAACGTGCTCCCTTGTCGAGTAGGCAAAACAGGATCAAGTCTAACAGCTACAGCCACATCAGTTACTCAACAGTCCCACTGCCCCTAGTTGGGACTCACTGATAGGACTATTGTGGACATCTGAAGAGGGACTAGCAGCTAACCATCCCCCAGCAAGGCACGAGATTGCACTCAAAGTTATTTAAATCAAGAATCATTAACTTCCATTTGTTGAATATGTTTCTTCTTACAAACATATATCAACAACCCAAAAGTTGACTTATAAAGTCAGTAGCGTTTGTTTTAAATTGCCAGTGACTGAAAGCTACTGACTTCACCCTCTTTTCACCCACAATTTTAAGTTATATTTATCCTAGTATGTTCATGTTAGGAACAATGAAATCTAGAAGCCTAAATGGATTTGAATCGCTCTCCACATTGATTCCATAATCAGGAGATATTAACAGAGAATAAGGCTTCTGTTGATTTCAGTATTTTCTAGCTGATGTTTGTGAGAATCAGGGTACCCATAAAAATTTACACCAGAACACCCCAATCCTCTTATTCTTTGTCATCAGCCTCATGTTGCTTTCTATCAGTTATAAACTAAACTGTAACGTGTCATCCTACATCTTTTCTATACGAAAAATTTCTGCTGAAACTAATTGGCCGTTTGCATCCATGAAGACTGTAAGATTTGACTTACTTCTAAGTTGACAGAGCCAATAAAAATAAGACATAACTCACTAAATAAATTTGCATTTTTAGATTACAAGCTATATAATGGAAAATAAACACTATTCACAAACACAAAGAAGCATACATGTGCTACACTGACGAGTACCCTACATTTTCATATAACTCCTTTTTTGATTTTTCTCCCTTATTTAGAAGAACTAAAATACTTAACAAAAACAGCTTGCACATATCAACCAAAAAGCAGCATCCAAATCTGTATGCTCCATTCCTCCAAGACTGGGAGGGAAGTAGACAGAGAGCTAGAGACACTGAAAATTCTTATCCTGTAAGAAAAGAGTATTTGCTTTGCAAAAAACAAGAGCAGCATTTATGCTTAACAGTGTAGGTAAAAAAAAATTCTTGCAAAATGTATGACTACTTCATAAGTCTTAGAAAACAAGTTCAGTGTTTTCATGACGACAAAAGACAAACACCAACTTTAATGTAAACTGCAAGTCAGATTTCACTGTCTACAAATCATTACTGGTACAACAGAGCGCTTCACAACATTTGCATTTCGATTCTGTCCAAACAGGATACTAGCACAGTGGGAAGACGAGCAATAAATGAACATCTAAGATGAGTTTGAGAAATGTTGCCAGTATGTTCCCTAGAGAAAAAAATGCAGACATCAAAGTTCTTTTCCACTGATGTCTCCCAAATCTTTATTAATCTTCAGTTGCAAAATTTGCTTACTTCACCTGGCATCATTACCTGCAGTCAGACTGTGTCACAACAGTAGGGATGCCTGTCTTCCCACAATAACATGACCCAGTTTTGAATGGTCAGAGATACATCAGCCAAAACCTACCTGCCATTACCTACGTAGTCCTGTGATTTAATTTTGACCAAATAATTTTAGCAGTTCATGTATGAAGTATGCTATTATTACTAACTCAATGGTTATATATTACACAAACATGCATTTGCAAAGAACGTACTTTCATTTTACTTCCCAAAACTTCAAGTAATATAGAAAGAAAAATGTAGCCCTTGCCATTTACATAAAGCAAAAGAAAAATGGACACTGATCACAATCAAGAATAATGAAATCACTACATCTTCATATTCAGTTGTAAATACATGAACCTCACTGCATTATTAAGTATTTCTAAAGACATGATACACAAAAGCTCATGACTGCTTATTTGCCTAAGAAGACTTCAAAAAAAAAAATAAACCCAAATCTTATTTAAAAAACAATATGCTCTATCAATATGCTGCAATGTGGTTTAACTCAAAGTTATGTAAAAAAACCCCTCAATTTAAAACCAAATAGGTAAGCACTAAATTGTAATCTTTCAAACTTATACATTTAAAGCTGTCAGCTGTCAGTTGAAGGTCACTCTAAACATATTTGATGGAAAACATACTGTAGAACTGCACAGTAATGCCAAAAATGATTAATTTAGGTAACTGACGGACAAGCACAAGTTCTGGAGTTGTGGATGATGAAAGCAAGCCTTTGTGAGGATCTCTAGCAGTACAATTACACTAATATGTTACTTTGAAAATGAAATTCATCTTATCTTGGCAACCCAAGGTGTTATAAAGTAATTTGCAAAATAAGAACTTATTGCTCAGTTGAAACCATATGTAAAAATCAAGCAGACCTGCTAGTATGCTTGTGTACTTGTGACCAATTTTATACTATCCCTAAAAATGTATTTTATATTAAAAAGGAATCCATTAAAATTAAGAGAATTAGAGTTCAAAGACTAAAACATTTCCACCTGACCATTTTAGCCACAAATTTGAACTTCACTGTCACTGAAATTATGATTCTTTCACTGAAGACACCATTTACTGCTAAGCCAAGATTCTAATGTAACATGGTATTTAAATAAGTTTAAGTTCAAATTTAAGTTCACCTGTAGTCAGCTATTAAAGTTTAATTTAATTACAAAGTATTATTCTCCGTGGGGACCAAACAGAAACTACGGACACCACAGTGTAGTAACCTGAACTTGATATATGCATACAGCAAAGTTATTTTATGAAAGAAAGTCTCAGATTGTTTAAAGGTTACTCAGGCTTTTTTATCCAGGGTCTCCCACTACAGATAATAACCAAGAAATCATGACTCACATATATGGAGACAAAAGTTACTCCAGTGACAGTTTTATGTAGTTTAATTAAATAAAACTGGTATATGCAGTAAACTAAGCAAGTGATATTGCAAATTTCCCACAACACAAAAGCCAGATTTATTTTTTTACAGTTCTCCTTCCATACGCAAGAACTATTGTCAGCTACAAGATGAATTCAGAGTCCAGATCTCACAATACTGTGAAGCATTTAATTTTAACCCAAAAACCCTTTAGGAAAGTACATGATGGACAGGGGCAGGTAAGGATGGAAAGAGGGCAAGGCCAGGAAACTTAACAACCACAGCAAAACACCAAGTCATCACTCCCACATGTGCAAGTGTGTGAGCCCACAGACACGGACTGCAATCCTCCTTCCTTAGCTCTTAAGACAACTTGATGAGAATCCTGCAGTTGACTAACACCACTCAAAGAAATATGTACTACTCAAAGAAATATGTCCCACTCAAAGAAATACATCTTTAAGAACTCTGAAGCTTCAGGAAAACACAACCTAAAATTATTTCCACAGTTACACTGTCATTAGTAACATTAGGCAAGCTGAAATGAATCCTTCTTGCTTAGTAATCTAGAAACAAAAAAGTTTGCTGCAAAAGAGATGCAGATTGTTTCCAGTAAATAACTGTCAAGCCCTAGTAAAAGAAAAAAAAAAAAAAAACAAAACAAAACAAAAAAAGAGCAGCAATAAAAATCAGAAGTTTAGTATCATAAAGGTATCTGTCAAGCAACTTCTAGTTATTTTCTAATTGAGAAAAGGAAACAAAACAGAGCTCAACTTCACCTCCAGCATCAACAAATAGCATTAGCTTTGTTACTTGAAATGATGTGAAAGTTTCACCAGCCCATCTCCAACAGATTAATATAGCAATATCACTCAAAATACAACAGGATAAGAAAGCTGTAACAAAGTAGTTCTTGACTGGTTTTCAGATAAGATTGTCTTAGACCAATTCTATTACAGCTTATGTCTAAAGGGAAAAAAAGTATTGCTACGGAAGTTATACCTGAAGCACAAATTAAGCAGTGAACACATTTGTAGGGCTTAAGGAGATTCCATTAAAGAAACTTCTAGGGCCAAACACCATCATGATACATGAATTTTAAATTTCTCACCTGTTTCACAACTGTAATTCCTGAAAAACCTACAGTAAAAAATTTTAACTCTGACTAATGACATTATACTTTGATTTCCAGTCAACATTGTGTTTGATTTGCAGCTTCTCTCACACCCCAAATATGTAAACTAAAGTTCAAGCTTCCCCATAATCATTCTGCCCAGAAACAAATCCAATTCATACAGTCCCACGAACAAATGACTTGGTGTTCTGCATAAATCAAGAGCTATCTTAACAGAGAACACATTTGCCCAGTATCATGAAACTAACTAAAAGGAAGACAAAACAGACAAGCAGTGCAATGTCTGATTATTACATTATACAGAAGGGGAAACAATAGCAGGAATGTTGGTACTTACTGTGCCCGGCTCTCTGTCTGCTCCCGCAGTAACCAAGAAATGCACAGACATGCCCGTTCAGACACAGAGGCAAGAACAGAAATAAAAAAGGGGGGAAAAAATTAGAACACAAGCCGCAAACAGTTTTAAAATGGCTTTTATTTATATAAGTCATTGCACATTCCTAATACAGTGATTTCCTGAAAATTACAGTATTTTGTAAACATGATTTACAGTTTAACCATACACAAAGCCTAGTTGTATTTCATGACAGAATAAATTACTTTCTTTTCAAAAATTAGTCAAGTGCAATTTTGCCCAATATTTAATTGCGTACTAGATTTTAAGCCTATGAAACTAAAGTAACAGATGCAATTATCTAAATCTTCTGTTTGAACACATTCACTTCAAAATTTAATTTCTTGTTCCCCCTACCTTCCCACCCACCCATTTAACAACATGACTTTTTGAAAAAGTTACCCATTATGCCATTAAACTGTTTTCCACAATACGGTGCAGGCCACTTGTGCTACAACTAAGCATTTACTAGGATGTCAACATGCCTTGTGAATTATAGAGCAAGTGACACCTAGAGATCCCCTTTTAAAATACTGAAAGCTTCAAAGCTGAATTTTGCTTCAGTGGTATATATGCAGACGTTTTTAAGTTTGCCAACAGTTTGTTTTTGTTTTTCCTCATTTTATATAACTTGATTTCTTTAGAGATGCACATGATTTGCAGCAATGTCAAATTTGACAATGTCCTAATCAGGCCTGCCATGCCTCTCACCTCTGTGGTGTTCTGCATCGTGATGCTTCTTGTCATCTTTTATTGCCAAGTGAGACTGCCCACCCAAAGCACTAGAAAGGGCAAGAAGGCCAGCGCTGCTTCCTAGTGGAGGGATTCCTGGAGGCTGAAGTCCTGATGGATGCGGTGTTAGAGGCACTGGAGGTCCATGGCCATGGGAGAGATGTTGAGCCTGCAATTGCTGCTGCTGTTCCCAGTAGTATCATCATCCCCAGAAGAACAATGCAGAGCACATAGTTTGGGAAGGAAACAGAAGAAATTTGGTTAATTACTGAGAATCAACAGTGGATTTTTTCGTTTGTTTTAAATATAGCCTCTGCTATTTGTTCCACCACACTGCACACACTGTATTAGAATCACAGAATTATGGAATAGTTTGGCTTGGAAGGAACCTTCAAAGGTCATCTAGTCCAATGCCCCTGCAATGCACAGGGACAGCATTAAATCATGCTGTATGTGAACTGCTCTGCTCATGCCCCATAAGCCAAAAAAGTTTAGCTGTATACTTGCTCTTCATCCCAAGGAACTCATTCAACTACCGTAGGTTGTTTTGAGCAGCTATTGCCTGCCGCAGCACCACGGGTGACAAACAGCAGCGGCAGAAGGCCCATATACCCTTCCCTCTCTACAGAAAGAAGTATCACTGCTCTGGGAGAAAAAACAAGTTTCACTGGCAAGACTGATCTAAAGTCTGCCCCTTCTCTTCCCCCAATTTAGAAATGGTAAGTAGGTTTCTATTTTGAATATTAAAAAAAAAAAAAACAAACAAATGACACCATTCAATTTCATATTTAGTGTAGTTAAATTTGTATTTTATTCTAGCTAAGCTTAAAAAAAGAAAAATCATGAGCTAACACTGTATTTAGGAACCAACTTTGAGCTTAAAATCCAGGTATTCCACATTGCATAAATAAAGTCATGGAATCCCCAACAAGAAACGTTATATTAATGAATTAAAATAGCTCCATCTGTTTCAAAAGCAGCTTGCAAGATCAATGTCATAATGAGTGAACATATAACACTGTAACCAATCTGGCAAAATAACCTATAAGCAATTTTAGAAACAGAGTCCTTCTAATGGAAGGACTTCTCAGATTTTAAATACTGAGATATTTTCTAGTTAAAACTCTTTTCCAAGTTCAGGTAACCATTGGATTTTGTCAACATGCTCAGTCAGATTTATTTAGAAAATTATGCTTCAAAACCATCTTTAGCTTAATCATAGCTCCCCTTTAGTCTGCTACAGATAAACAGATTTTCTGCCTCTTTCCCGTTTTCCTGTGCCTGGGTATATGAACAGAAGACAGAACAAACCTCTCCACTTTGGCCATGCTCCATCATCTCTCTGCTGAAGGTAGGCACCATGAAAAAATCTAAAGTACCACTCAATTCACAGGATCAAAGAGAAGACAGACAAGCAATTGCCTGAACAGGATGAGCTCAGTTAGACATGAGAGTTTGACCTGGTGAATACCAGTCATCCTGTAAGAGCAGGCAAAATTGTTACAGTACTGCTGACAGCTACTGAAATCACACCTAGACCAAAGCTCTTGATATTTCACAAATTACTCCAAAGTAGCTCAACTTGAAATAATCAAAGATATTTTATCTGCTTCCATAGGCCTCAAAACAGGTCAACTGTCAACAATATCTGCATAACATCTACTGGTATATGAATAACTTAATTTATTACTATTTAGATAATTACTGTGCCCCTACACTTTTGCTTCTCCTCACCACATGCCAAGGCATGCCTTGAGCTGTTTGTAAATTTACCTAGACACAAATGTCTGACACTGAAAAACTCTGGATTGGACCTGCCAATATTTCACTTTTCTGCTGTCCTAACTGTAAAGCAGCCATCATTTACTTATTTTTGAAATACAAGACTGTTTAGTGACTTCTATAAGACCTCAAGTTTACAAAATATTTCTTGCAGTATGTACCAGGAACTTCTACAAAATCAAGGAGCTATTGCCAATGAAAGTTCATCTAACTGAAGAACTCTCAGTAAAGGTGTTTTTTGTGGGTGTTGGGTTTTTGTGGTTTTTGTGGTTTGTTTTTTTCTTTTGTTTTGTTTTTTTATCCAGCCTCTAAAGAACAAGAGGACATCTCTCTTTTCACAGACTTTATCAAGACTTCAGTAGTTTCCAGTATGTTTCCTCAAACCAGAAGATAACCTGATGTTTTGGCAGACTCTTTCAGACAGAGGGTACCTTAGTAGTTTCCTTCCTCACTGACCACTTAAGCCAAATCAGTAATCTGCACTTTAACTGTGAGACAACACACATCAGCAGTACTGTACCACATGCATGGCATTGGCCTTACTTGTCTCCATGCTGCTACTATCACATGAGCACAGTAATCCCCTCTAACAGATTCCAAAGCAGAGATTATGTGGCAGGAAGGGCTAGGTCTTGTTTCTGTAGTGCAAGCGCATACAAGTGGTGGAGAGTAATGCCCAGAGTAAGGTGTGGAATGGAATAAAAGAGCTGCAAGTGGAAACACATCACTCTGCATTATCCCTTAGAAACCTTGGAAAATGGTTACTGAGGGTAAAGAGAGGAAAATGGTACCCTAAACCGCTTAAATATTCAGCTGTGTTAAAGACTGAAAACTTGATCATGGTCCTTTATGCCAACAAAGGTACATGGTGGTTCAATGTTTATTATGTGAAGCTTACTACTGTTTAAGACCAAAGTATATTGATTTATTGTTTATATATTACCTATTCATAATAGGTTTAAAGCTCTCCCTAACATACAGATAAAGATGATCCTTTCTGGAAGTTCTTGCTTTTTTCATTGAAAAAATTTGAATTGTTAAAAGTATATTTTATTCTCTTCGTAGAATGGGAGAAAGGAAAATGTGCTGCACACAAAGGAAGAAGCTAAAAAACAGGGAGATGGATAACAGCAGTGCTCAGCAGATGTATTTAGTAACTACACATTTGCCATAGTACATCCTAGAAACAATTATGCTATGCATATAATCACTTTCCCGTCACTTCAAAGACACTAATGCTTGCTCTGTCACCTTTTAAGAGCTTAGCAGCAGTGAGATATAAAACGGAATAAGCTGGCAGCAGTACCATGGTCTACTAGGCATGTTCATTAGCACTTAATTAAAAACCAGACACCTGCCATAAGAAATACGCTCAAAAAAGGATGAGTAACAGGTCTGTCTTACTACCAATTATTACCATTACTTGCAGAGCAAAGGCTGTGTCCACTTTCAGAGGGAAGTGGGAAGGTAGAGGAGAATGCAATGATGCATACTTAAGTGACTGTACTGAGATAATTAGCCACAGCATTGATTTTAAAAGCATCAGTAGTTCACCCACCATTTTGTTGCAAAAATTCTTCATATTTTCAAAGGGAGAAAAGGAATGGCAGACAGTTTACTCTACTATCTAGATGCATGGTTTACTGGGTTGCCTTTTTTTTTTTTTTAAACCAATATCCCCCTAACCAGACTGCAAAGACCCAAAAATCTACATATGAAAAGCACAGCACCTGCTGGTCTGAGGAAGCACCTGCTAACAATTTTAAAGGCAATATGTTTTTTTACCTCCAACATTCCAGGCAGGTTCCAGCTACAAAGAGCTCTTTAATTAATTTTTAATCTCTGCCATAGAATTCCAGAGACACAGTTAGAAAATCTGCTTCTCAAAGACTTACTATACACAAAAAATGACACATCTCTTAGGGCTCCTTACTTATCAAGATAGAGCATGATCTCCTACAATCACACTTCCCACCTTAAAGTAGCTCTGTTGATGTCACAAACACCTATGTTTTACTTTAAAAATCTAGTTTTGAATTCCTAGCTTTAAAGGGCTAGAGTATTGTTTTGTTCTTAAACAGATGTGTGATGTGCTATTCAGTATCTGTTGAAAAGTGCTGAATTAAGAATTCAGATGTAATTGTACGTGAATGGTGAAACAAAAGTTTATACCTGGTCCCAAACCACAGTAGCTGTCTTCTCCTGTGCCCTCCTAAATGAACACCAAAGAGTAGCAAAGATTTCAAATCCCTGTCAGCACTAGCACTAGTAATACTATCAACAGATGCCCTAAAGCTCCACAGGTGCTCTGAAAAAAGTAACTGGCAAGTGCAAGAGTCATTTAGAGACCTAAAATGTAAAGGGCATTATTTCATGTCAACTTCTGTGAAGTCAAAGAAATTAGATTTCGTTAAATTCAAGCAGGCAGAAAGATATGAAGGGAAAGTACGTATTACTGTATTCAATTTTATGGCCATATTCTCTTCCTTTCAAAAAGGAAATCTTCAGGTTTTTTATTTGCTTGCTTAAGTAAGGAAATGAGAGCTCATACCACATGTCTATGGCAAATGAAGACATAAAGGTCACTTTCCGAGCACATACAGCTAATTGACCAAGCAGTAACCTTCTCCCTCCCTCTTTAGAAAGTCTAAGCCATTAATTAATACTTGCATTTAAGTTTGTGGGTACTTTTCCAAAGAGTATTTCACCTGCAGGTAAGAACATATTGTAGAACAACAACCAACATCCCTTAAGAATACATCCACATTCTTCTACAGTGGAGTGACTGCACCAGCAGACAAGGTAAGAGCCACAGACGTCATCTACGTAGACTTCTGGAAGGCCTTTGACATGGTCCCTCACAACATTCCTGCTACTTAATTGGAGAGATATGAGGTTGATGGGTGGATTGTTAGACAAGTGAGAAACTGTCTGGATGACTTCATCCAAAGAGTCAATGGTGCAACATCCCACTGGAAAGCAGTAACTAGTGGTGCCCCTCAAGGATCCATAGTAGGAGTAACACTATTCCACATCTTCATCAAGGACATAGCTAGTGGGACTGAGTGAACCCTCAGCAAGCTTACAAGCGACAGGAAGCTTAGTGGTGCAGTTGATTCACCTGAGGGATGGGATGATGTCCAAAGGGACCTTAACAGGCCCGAGGAGTAGATCCATGCAAATTTCATGAGGTTCAACAAGGCCAAGTGCACCTGGGTCAGGGCAATCCCCAGTATCAATACAGACTGCAGGATGAATGTATTGAGAACAAGCCTGCAGAAAAAACTTGGTGGTATTGATAGATAAAAAAATGGATGTGAGCTGGGAATGTGCACTTTTATCCCAGAAAGTCAGTCATTTTCTGGGCTCCATCAAACAAGCATGGCCAGCAGGTTGAGGGATGTATTCTCCCCCTTCTCCACTGTCATGAGACGCCACCTGCAGTATTAGATCTAGTTCTGCAGTCTAGGGAAGGCTCCAGGGGCACCTTATTGCAGCCTTTCAGTATACAAAATGGGCCTATAAGAAAGATGAAAGACTTCCTAGCACACAGCCTGTAGTGACAGGACAAGGGTCAACAGCTTTAAACTGAAAAAGATAGGTTCAGATTGGACATAAAGAAGAAAATTTTTATAGTGAGTGTGGTGAGGCACTGGAACAGGTTGCCCAGAGAAGTTGCAAATGCCCCATCCCTGCAAGTCTTCAAGATCAAACTGGATGGGGCTTTGCACAACTTGATCTAGTGAAAGACGTCCCAGCTCATAGCAGGGGGGTTGGGCTTGATCTTTGAAGGTCTCCTCCAATCCAACCATTGTATGATTTTATGACAGGTGAACAGACTGATGTATGAGCTACCCAATATAGGTTGTTTATTACTCCACTTTCAAACTTTGCATCACCAGCAGAAGCTGAGTTTCTTCTTAATTACTTTTGAATATTTCTTCTTCCTTGATAATATCACTATTATATAATATTAACTAATCATAAAGTGCATTGTTAGCAGTCCCTGCAAGACACTTCCTTACGATCTATTTGAACCCTAATCTCCAGTACTGTAGCAGCAACCTGCAAAACTAAGCTGCAAAACTAAAGTCCAAACTTGCTTTCATTTGCTAATAACACAAAACTGGGAGGAGTGCCTGATAAACCAGATGGACCTCAACAGACTGGAAGAATGGACTGACAGGAATCTTGTGAATCTGGTGAAGTTCAACAAGGGGAAGTGCAAAGTCCTGTACCTCAGGAAGAATGAACCCATGCACCAACATATGCTGGAGGCCACCCAGCTAAAATGCAGCTTTGACAAAAAGTACCCAGTAGTCCTGGTACACACCAACTTGAACATGAGGCAGTATTGTGCCCTTGTGACAGTACAGATGAATGGCATCCTGGGCTGCATTAGACAAAGTATTGCCAGCAGGTTTCCCTCTACTCATCGCTGCTGAGGCCACACTTGGAATACTCTGTCCAGTTGTGCGCTTCCCAGTACAAGAGAGACATAGACATACTGGATAGCATCCAACAATAAGCCAAAAATGTGATTAAGGGACCGGAATACCTCACATATGAGGACAGGCTGAAAGAACTGTGACTGCTTAGCACAGAGAAGGCTCAGGAGGGATCTTACCAATGTAGACAAATACTTAAAGGGAGGGTGGAAAGAAGACAGAGGCAAGCTCTTTTCAATGGTTCCTGGTAACAGAGTAAGAGGCAACAATCACAAACTGCAATACTGGAGGCCTCCTGAACATAAAGACTTTATTTTTTTTTTTTTTTACTGTGACAGTGACTGAGCACTGGCATTGGTTGCCCAGGGAGGTTGTGGAGTCTCCATCTTGAAGTTACTCAAATTTGTATGGACACAGTCCTGTGTAACTGGCTTGAAGTGGTCCCACTTGAGCAGTGGGGCTGACTCAATGACTTCCAGGGATCTCATCTAACTTCAGGCATTCTGTGATTCTGCATTTCTTATTGCTTACTGTTTTCTTCCCATTTAAACAAGTTTTAGAAAAACGAGTCAGCTACTGCTATCATTGCTTAATTTTCTACCTAATTCCTTTGAAACATATGCGGTTATTTTGGTTCATTTGATTTCCTTACTTCCTCTTCTGAATATTCAGTTTTCTAACAGATAGGAAGCAACACTATATCACAGTAAACAAGCATCTCCAGCTAGTGAGCCAAGAATGAAGCCTTTGTAGCTTTGTTAAAGTTATTTGAAAACTATCCACTATGTGAACAAGCCACAGTGCCTTGGGTGCAGAAGAAAGTCTTAAGCAAGCCTCTTCCATCTCTAAACCATGTGAAATGCTATTGTACTACAAAGACTGAACCCCGCAGGACAATATGAGCAAAAGCTATTCAAAGCCATATGTATCACACATATAACATTTGTGTGGCAGTGGCATGGTTATTTAAATAGCCAACTGACTCCTGGGGAAAAAAAAAAAAATTCCTTTTTTTCATGCTTTATTACAGAAGATGCATAGGATGGCACCTTTGGGTCTCTGTGTAGAGAATAGATATGAGAAACCAAATATCATATTCTGAAAGGAGATTAAAAAGTTAAGTTTGTCCTTTGTTATTATTTTCTACTATTGGAATCTGTTTTAAACTAACGTTAAATTTCTGAACAGAAGCCTCTTCAAAGTTTTTCCACAGTTCCTTTTCCCATTTTTTCAAACACCACAAACCATACTAATAAGCCTCAATTGCACATCCACTTTTTTGAAGCAGTAAGGGGTTGCATAAATTGCCTCACATAAACCAGGAAACTGATCCTATACTGGGATAAAAGCAGTTTCCCCCCGACACACTCCTCAAGCAGTCCTTTTCTCACAAATTAGCTTCATCTCTAAGGTAACTGAAATAAGGTTGAGAAGTTGCATTTCACTGCTTTGCTGATATAGCGATTATAAGCACACTAACAAACTAAGCCCTTTACCTAATTAAAAAAACAAACAAACAAACACACCACACAGGAAAAAAAAAAAAAAAGACCCTCAGCACATCCAAAGTACTCCATGAAGCTACTGCAAAACAACATGAACTCCATGGTTCTCAATTAGAGTCTTATCTGTTTTCCTTTATCCACTCCTTTTTCTATTTGGTCACTTGATTCCTTCCTCCTTCTATTATTTCCCTCATTTTCAGAAATAATTTTCAGTCCTCTGCTATGCAATCCTCCTTCAGGAATCAAGTCTTGTCTCTTTGTTCTTCGGAAAATACAAAATATGAAAAGCAATATTGATTTCAACTAGGTCTTGAAGATTAAAAAGACCACTTAATGCTCTGGTGCTCTCACTATACTTTTACACTGATGCATATCTGTCTCACTGTAAAACGTATTTCTGCTACAGATTTATGCTACACAGTTTTGCCATAGAATACTAAACCTGGCCAGCTCCAGAATCTGGTTTGTTGTGGTTTTTTTCTCCTTGCATTAGAGATGAAACTATGTTCTTTAATCTTTCTAAAGTAAGGAAGGTTAGCATAAACACTTACTAGAATAATTCCCCATACACTTGCTCTATAAGGCTAAAAGTCATTCTCTATCTAAAGAAAGAAAATAAAACCTAATTGCAGTCATGAAGCTTCCACACTAACTCTTCTGTAACAAAAGTAAGTATTTTTTGATCGGCATAGTTCAAGTGAAAAAAAGATCCAATAAAAAAAAAAACACAACACAGGAAAATAAGACATTTTGAAATGGGGCCAGCAAACTACTGGTATACATGGGTAACCTCCAAATTGCCCACAGAGGGCAACTGAGATTGTCAAGAAGGGTCAAAGCAGTTATACCAAAGCCAGCTTTTTTCTACCAAAACTCTTTAATTCAGTTTTCCTTACAACAGGAAAGTTTTCCTGGGAGCTCCTTAAAATCCTTATAAGACGCAGAAATACTTAACACAAATTCTTCAGCTTGTATTTCAGAATGTGTTCTGTATTCCATGAGAATTTTTTTAACAAGGAAAATGAAATCTCTCAACACAAGAAAGGCTTGAGTTGCTATCAAGTCAAATTACACAGCCAGTACCTGCTGGTACCTCTAAGTACACACGCAGTACTTCCACTGAATAACATAGATATTAATACTGTAGGTAGATTTATACCTATAAAACTAGGAAACAAGTTCTTCAGTACTCCCCGACATAATGCAAATACCAAATTTAATTTCAAACGGTAGCTTATTAACGATTGATTAGTGGTCACCTCACCATTATAGACTGCAGACATACAGACTGCAAGAGGGAAAGAAGCACTCTATCTTTTCCTTAATACTATGCTGAGCAGCAGCTCTGATCTTTGCTGTTCCTTTCTGTCTCATGTTGAACAGCCAGATTTCTCTGCCCTTCCGGCATTTTGGAGGGCAAACCCAGGCACCAGAATTAGAAAGATAGAGTTACGACACTTTAGGGCTCGCTCTTCAAAAAGATCACTCTTGTAAACAGTAATGCCAGATGTGGGTGATCCTACCCAAGCAATGAGACTGCACCCAGTGAATGAGCATATCAGCCTTTTATCCACTAAAGTGATCAGCAATTAACAACCGTTTAGTGATAATTGTTAAATGGCAAGATTTTTAACATCCTATTGACACAGAGGGAATAATTACAGAGTACTGTCAGCATGACTGGCACTTCTACAAGAGCAGATCTGCACTTGCAGCCCAGCTACACTGCAGAGCCGTCACAGATTGTCCCGCACCAGCAGAGCCCTGCAGCCAGGACACGGGACATTGCCAGCACACAGAATTCTTCCAGTTCAGTGACATCTTCTCTCCAAGGTGCATTAGCAGTCCACTAGTGTGGATGTGTTCACATAAAGGTTTTTTTGCCAACAGAAAAGGGGTTTCTTCCCTCCTCCATGCTTTCAGGCACTGTAAGTCAACCTAAAACTTAGTAGCTTGTACCATGTACAAACCCATTGAAGCACAGCTAGTGTTTCTGTCAGCAGCTATGCTGGCAACACAACAAGCAGCCCACAAACTACAGAAGTCCTTTTGATAGCATAACCTTCTATAACATTTTCTATATCATATTTACGCAATTATATAGCTTATATCAGTAATATATTGTTATATGCTACATATCCTATGTTATATATTAGACATGTTATTCTGTATATATTACATATTGCTATATATTGTTTATGCTTCTGTATAAAAATATAAAAGTTCTTCTGTGTGTTATATATAGCTTTTTCACAGAGAACTGTTCTTTTAAAAATATGTATTACATGCTGTAAGAACAATTCCCTTCTCTCACAGTCTGGCAAATAAAGGAGATAGAAACAAGTCAGAGGAGTAAGTTCTAAGAGTCCTCGTATTAATAATGATACTTATTTTTCCTTGGGTTAAATAATGTTCTTTTTATTTCCCTTGGGCTAAATACTGAAGAAATAAGGGATAAACGGCAAAGTTGAAGTCACACTGGAGGAAAGAGACTCTGCAACAATGGAGGAACCAGAGAAGCCTTTATAAAAGGACAGATGCCAGAAGGTAGGAGGGAGTGGTAGAGTCAGAGTGAAAATGGCAAAAGTGATCCTTGCACAAGGAAATGTCTTCACCAAAGGATTTCCCAGATTCTGAAGGAAAGTAACAAATTTGAAATCACAGAAGATGACCTTAAATTCTCCTGCTCCAGAAACGACAAAGGCTGGTTTTCTGAAACCAGTTACGTTCTTCTGATCACTGTCAGGTTAAGTCAGTCTGTGAACAATGCTTTTCTTTCATTTTAGACAAGTACATATGGCTTTCTCTGGAGACTCAGAAGCAAGTCTTAAGTCTCTATAACGAAGCTGCCTACACACACTGCTTTTGGTTTGTGGGCACCACCAGCACATTTTTCTTCTAAGGCAACTCTAACTTCCTGCTATTACCCACCTTTTAACCTCAAATCTACACATTTGCCTTTTTAGCTACTGTTAGCATGACACTACCATCCAATGACACTTCAAAAGCATGTTCCTGCTACCATAGCAGCCAAAAACAACTAGTTCAAGCATGCAACAATTTGGAAACAACTTAAAGATATTAATCTAGGGATTTCTATTACTGACATATCATTATCTCAAAAAGTATTTATTTTCCTCCAAGGCTCTTATAGTGCACAGAAGTTTAAATCTTGCAAAACAGAAGACAGTAATTATGGAACAGAAAGGCTTTTTGGTAAATTAAAATCTGTAAGTTAAATACAGTATTTTAAATTATATTCATCACCCTTTTGTCCCAGCTACTACTAACTACAAAAGCATTTCAGAGATATCAAAGAATGAAAAACACGAAAGTCATGAGTAAAACATTACTTTGATTTTTATCTACTGTTCCAAACCACAGACCAGATACTTGGAAATTCCCTATAGATTCTACTGACTTTTTCCTACCAAATGACAATCACTTCTGAACATGCATTTGAGTAATCCAGTTTTGCTAATCTTTGCTTTTACTACCTCAATACCACTGCTTGTAAGTACTCAATTTAAAGAGCTACAGCTGGCCAGCACCTTTAGGAACAGTACTGGACATTCTCAGGAAACTAAGTGTTATACAAGACAACAGCCTCAGCAGTTCAGCAAGTAGTCTGAAAAAAAGAAAAATAATGTGGTCAGCAGATACCAGGAATGTTGCAGCTGACACAAACTCTTCAGCATTTTGAAGAGTTAGAGCAAACTGCTGTACAAACTGTCTTTATTTTGTCTTGAGTATTTCCTAAAGTTATCCCAAATGCCTATGCTAGTCTCTCTCTGTGCACTAACAAAAGCAAGCTTCTCTCTCTTCTCTTCCAGTCCTCCCACACAGCCCCCTATCTCGATAGTTTGCCTTGCTCTTCAACCACGAAAAAGCACAGTGGGTTGGTGCTTCCTTGCACATTTCCAGTGTTTAATATTTACAGTATTTGTGCCCACCTATATTTTCCTCTAGCTTCTCTTCACCCATCTCTCTGCACTTTCCTGCTCCACTGACTTCATCTTTCCCACAATCACCCAGTTACAGGTATATTTTGCCTGTGCAGTTCACACTACCAGACTCACCCTTTCTCCCTTCAGCACACTGACAGCTCCCCTCAGTGCATCAGTGTTATCAAAACTAGACCACAGTTCCTTTTGAATCTGTATGCTTCATTTTTTGCACTTTTCTCTCCTACCACAAAGTAGTCCAGCTTACAGCCATACATCATCCAACATGTAAACTCCCACCATCTTTCTCTATTGCTACTCATATTGCAGGACAACGCCATAACCATGTTTTGTTTGATTTAACCTCATGTGCAGTCTCAGCTGAGTTTCTCCTTTGTCTGGGCCAACCAACTGATTCTTCCCACCCAACTCCTTCGTCCTCCAGACCTAGCACATCTCAGACTTCTTTCAAGAGAAGCACTGAAGGTCACATCATATTTTTATCTCAGCCTACTGACTCTTCACCTACTCCAATTCCCTCACATGTCTCATTTCCAGTATGAATGCAAAGTAGACATATTGTAAGAAAGAAGAAGGCATGCTCATCTCTTCAGTCTCTCTCCTTTTATTTCCTTGCTAACTTGAGGAAAAAGTGGACAATATTCAAAAAAAAACTATCTTCAAACATAGAAAGCTATTCTGCTTATATATACTTAGATCAGGAGAGGTGGTTTGAATCACCCTCTGGAGGAGACAATCCTCTGGGATTAAATAACCTACTCTTCCGTGCCAATGACTTTTATATACACATATTGAAGCTCCTCTGCCTCAACCCACCTTCAAAAGTAAACCTACCACTAACCCCTATTTTGTCTTTCCAGTAGCCCTTCCATATTTTCTTTATTAAAGTTCAGTGAACATACTTTCTGTAAATCCTTGGTTTGAAATGTACTCTTCCAGCATTTTGACCCAATTTTAGTCCTTTCCATTCCCCTGAAACTACTTGTTCCAAACCAATGTGTTTAACGGAACCCATTTGGAGTAAAGTTCATCAAAAAGAAGGAATCACTTCTTACACCATTATCAACCTCCTCTGCTTCTACCTACCTAACCCTTCCTGAAAGACATTCTCCGTTTAATTTTCTGGGCTTCTGTTTACTATTGTCAAATACACAGGTTTTTCTAACCTTACCAGTCCCACCTGTGCCTCTCTCCTGCTGCAAACAGAAAAACTTACAGCTCTACACCATTCAACATATATATTCCATATCCCAAATTTCTGCTCAGTAGACAGTAGTTTAGCAAGTGGTACCTCACACACTCATCAGAATTTATCTTCTCTCTGCATTCATAGTTGCAGCATAGTTCCAGCCAACTGGAATTTTTTCCAGACATCTCTCTTTCACTCCTTTCATGAAAGCTGCTTAGCTTCAGAAATTCATATCCACATACTTGGTCTCACCTTTAACTTGTAGCTCAGATACTAGGTCTAGATGAGAGATAAAGATCTTCTTTTCTTTTTGGACAGTATCCAAGATGTAGCTTTTTCTATCCACCCACGCATGAAACCTTTAAAGGAAAGGGAAGTCTGGCCTGCAGTTCAGTTACATTTAACTTTTGGATGCTATTTTCCTCTCTTTGGAATGACTGAGAATATAATCTTCTCCAGGAAATTTTTGTCTCATGTAGACACTACCCTCCTCTATATTGCTGCTCCAAGGTCCTCTGTTTCCCCATCAGTCCAGAATGCAGGGAATATGAGTGTGTTGGGGGAGGAGGGCTGGTCAAGTGGAGACCAAGTTTGGTCAACACTATCTATTAATTCACATTTAACACACCTTCTCCCAGGTTTTATGTTTTGACTAGGGCAAACTACAAATACACATCAGTAACACCTTCTTATTTTTCCTCAAACTTAGTGGCACTAAGAATAAAAAATTGACTGCTGTGTGGGGACTGGTATTTAGAGAATACCAATTGCCACACAGATGAATATCATCTACCTTCGCCACCCATTTGAAACTTAGTTTACAAGTTTGGAGCCTCTGCATTCTAAAAGCATATGCTGTGACAGAATCCTAGCATGTAGTTAAGGTTTCCACATATTTTAAAAAACAAATATGAAGAATAACCCAGGATGTTGCCACACAATAGAGTTCCTATTGCCAGAGTTCAGTAATTTAGATCTGAGTTTAGCTAGCTTATGTTAAAAGTGAGGACACAGTGTCTTGTGTTCACTATGTCTCATTTTATTTAATTTAAAAGAACCAAGCAATTTCCCCTCCCTCGGGACATAATGCAGATCATGGCTGAGGAGGATCTAAACTAATGCTACAGCTGCTTAGCTCTTCCCTTGCTTTAAGTTCTGCATTCATTTTTGCTCTAGTCTGTATTTCTATTTTATAATGAAACATACAGCCTAGTTATTTATAGGCTTTCTAGGGATTAACTACACACTCATAAGAATAAACCCTCAAGAGGTTAACCTCATCCTCTTAAGCTTCACACACTACAATCCCAGAGATAGCTGGCAACCACAGCCAAGAGAGAAAAAAAAATAATCCCACATCTTGCTAATCCTTTAGCCAATCACCTCACGCAACAGTGGAGAGGCCTCTTGGAGGCCTACAACTCAATCTGTCTCAAGAGTACTGTCTATCCAAAAGATAGAAATTTCATAGAATCATTATCAACCCACCTCAAAAGGCAAAATAAGACATACCTGACTACTCAGTGGTACAATGAAATCATGCATCTAAAATGCAATGCTGAAAAAGATTCCAGTTCGCTGTTTGTATTTCCTATTCAGATATTCTACTCATAGAACTACCTAGTTTATTAATTTGAAAGTAAATTAACAAATTTGTCATTGTTTGCAGCCAGATAGACCAGTTCACCTGCCTCTTATATTTCCTAGAATGAATTTTCAGTATCTTTTATTTTCAGAGCAGATCACATCTCTAACAAAAAAAAAAAAAAAAACCAACCAACCAAAAAAAAAAAAAAAAACACAAAACAAAAAAAACCCAATACCACCACAAACACCGCATGATAATCCACCTAATTATTTCATACCACAGTCTGGATTCTCCTGTAACCCTAAATATAGACACCGCCTGCAGCTGCAGCAGTACCAAGGACTTAACAGGTGCACTTATCTTTTAAGTCAAAGATTTCCATTTTGTTTATTATTTATCTAGCACAATTGCTACTTAATTCAACTTTAAAGTAACAAATCTTAAATGGTGTAATTTAAAAAAAATGGCAAGAGGTTGCTTAGCTACACTGCTACCCCATGACTGGAAGGCACAGCCTTCAAGACATGCAGGAAAAGTATAAAGCCAGAGATATGACTGTTGGTAACCAAATATCATCCACAGTTCTTTGCTGAAGTAAGAATTTTTAATCAACACAGAGGATTAAGACTGCTTACAAGCTCACTGAGTCCAACTGTATTACTTTAAAAAAAAACATATATATATATATATATATATATAAATTCCTTCATTCTCTTTTATGTTCTAAAGATACACCAATTCCAAAGCCTGGATTTTGACTCTGTAGGTAAATTCTCTGAAAAATCTCAGTCTTGTGAGACTACAAGTCCCTATCTTCAGTATGTCTTCTAATAGGCTTCCACTTTTTCATCTGAAAATGGAAAAAAGTATAAAACAAAGACAGTTCAAAACCCGGTTGTATTTCAAACATTTTTCCCACTATTTAAAGGCTTTGTTCCCTTCCCAAATTCAAATATGGCCCAACAGCAACAGAATTTCTCTAACTCAGGAAAGCCAACAGGGAAACACTTGAATCACCTAGTGTCAGGAAACAATGGCATGTAAAGAGGGAAAGGAAGGAGGGGAAAAAAGTCAAACCCTGACAAAACTGCAGCTTTTGTCTAATCATGAGCGAGAAACCATGCAAACGAACATCAGCTAGGAAAATTAAACTTTCCTGCTATCCTCAAAATTGCTTGTACATATGCATCCTCAGCAGTATGAGGCCAGAGGCTACCCAATTTCATCCTCTACTGTTACAGATTGCTCCAGCCTATTTGCATTCTGAAAAGAAGTTTCATGATCTTTCATGCTCATAATAGATGTCTAAACCGTCAAATTACTATTTCTTTTCTGATCTTGAAAGACACTGAACTTTAACAGCATGGCCCTTCCATTGTTCTTTACACTAAGTCAGGTCCCTGAACAATACTGACAGCTGCTATAAAACTGGACCATGCTCATTCTCAGTACAGCTGCCGCTTGTAGGAACAGACAAGCTTCTGATGTCTCCTCCCCTCTGGGGAGAGGGCTTGACATGCTGTGTGCTCAGTGAGGGGGAGCAAAGGTCCACTGAATTGTCAACCCAATTTTATGCTATTCAGATTTTCCAGGATGCACACCATCCCTTTCAAACAAAATCGAGCATATGTCGGAGCATGAAACTTATTGTGCAGCACAAGATAATTATTGATTACTTAAGACTGAAAAAAAATCACTGTGACATATATCTAATTTTGACATTACGTATATGCAAAATCACTGAAAATTTTGTACCCAATGTGTTCCTCATTCAGAATTTTGGACTTGTATGGTATCATTCAGAAGTCTTTCAGAAGACACAGGAAAGTATCTCTTCCAGTGATTCTTGGATAATTTAAAAAAATAATTCTAAAGGTGGAAAGTTCTACTCCTGCTTCCAAAGAGCCTCTTCCCCTTCCACCCCACTGCAAAAAAAGTTGTTAATTGCATGTGGTACTTGTAGGTACTTGTAGATCCTATTGCTTTTAAAAGACTACACTGTGCAGACTTTAAAAACATGCTTGAGACAGCAAAATTTGGTTTGGCTAAGCAGCACTATTCTAAGTCCAGCAAGAATATTTTAAAATATATTTTAATACGTATTTCCATTTACTGCATATTCTTTAAAACTTGTTCATTAAAAAAGGTTTTCCATTCCATTTTCATCCTAAACAAGTAATTCATTTAAAAAAACTGCAGGAAATACAGTTCTCTAATCTTTGCTAATCAAATACCACAAATGTACATGTGCTGTATTTCAAAGATCAAATCAGGTATTCATAAAGTAATGCATTACACAAGCAAAGCACAGAGGAGATTGTGACAAATACAGATGTAATTGTGTGGGTTTCTAAGATGTGATTAGCAAATCAACTAAGTAACAGTCAAAATTTGATACGAAGGGAAAAACCAGCTCAGATTTGAAGGGGGGTATGTTTATGCAAAGCTAATCTGTCAAGTGTAATAAAGCAGCTTGAATAAAATTTAAGCTGAAAATCCACTGAAGCTCCCCATTTCAGGGAGGAAAAGCTATTAAAGGGAAATGAAGGTCACCCTCCCAGTTTATTTCAACTAATTGACTGCCAATAGCTTACCACAGGCAAACCGACTGCAGATCTGCAATTGAGAAACTGATGAAAGGAGAGTTTTCAAGCTGAGGCTCATTCTTTTAATCCTCCCTCACTCCTATTTTTTTTTTCCCATCTCCAGTTGGGATGTAATTTTAAGCACAGATGGATTAACTGGTTCCATTGTCTGTAGACGTCATTGGACTATGGCACTGTTAATCCGTACAGCAGCATGTCTAATTATCATTACAAAGTGTCTGAGGGAACTATAAAGACCAGCAGGGCATCTTCTCACAAGCAATTAACATAAATTGATAAATGAGTAATTTGAATCTGCTCAAGGCGCTCACATATGAATAAAATCAGAAAGGACGGCTTCTTGTTTCGGCTACTTCTTTCACTTAGTCTGGAAGGGCAGAAAACACGAGAAATATTCTAGACTTAGTGGCGGAGAAAATGCACTCATGCAGTGGAAGGAATGTATGGTTCAGAAAGTTCATTAATACAAAGCAAATGACTTGTGATTGACAACCAGTCACAAGCAAGCAGTACTAACTTATTTCAGCATATTTAGAAGTACAAACTTGGTGAAAGGCTATTAGAACACTGTGTCAGACAATTAATACTACTTCAAAAGGAAGCGAAGTTTCTTTTCAGTAGCTTGCTAATTTAAAATTCATGAAAGATTCACAAGAAAGGGAAAAGAAAGAAGAATGAATAGTTGTACAGGCTCCAAGAACTCAAATGTCACAAAAAGCATGAGGCAAAGGCAGCTAGATCAACTGACATACAATACCTACAAATAAACAAGCAAATCTCCTAATCATTACATTTCTTGCAAGGAAAGTTTTGTTACACCCAGCATCACTGCACAAAATGATGCTCAGACAAAGTAAACTATTAACTTTATCCCTGCTATAAAATCTGTCTGAAGCAAGGCAAACACTTCAGCAACATTGGACATCAATACAGTGTCACATAGCAAAACATTAAGCTTATTGCAAAAATAGTAAAGCAGTAAGATATGAAAGCAAGTTATACACACTGTAGGAGGTAGACCTGGAAGGCCACGTACCCCGATGATGGCATTCAGTTCAGCCATGGTCACTTGTTTGGCACGTTCTACAGCTTGGGCCACTTGCTGCTGATGCTATCAAAAGAAAAAGGGGTATGGGGAGGAATTTGTGTTAAAGTATTGCCCACACCAAATCAAACGTGGATCACAGACACTTGCACAACCAGTTTGCCTGCAGAAGCCCAGCCTACCTATTCCAAGACATCCCATGCAAATAAAAGGTAACAGTGCCTTATTTCTCACCTGTTCAAAAGCAAACAAGAGCCCTGAAGGCACCCAGCTTACCTCTTCCCCCATGCCAATTCAATATTAATTTTCTGGCAAATGAGTAATCAGTTTCTAATTGAGTTGACAGGAAGAAAATGTCAGCTTCACATTAGTGTCAGTTTTAACATTTATATACTTTGCACTCACACAGCAAAACTTACTGAAATTTCAAACAGGGAAAACAAGTGCTTCACTGACCTCAACAAGAGTTACAAATACTACTTGTAAACTGTAGAGTTTGAAAACGCATATTCAAAATAACAGGCTTCAAAGCGTAACAGCAGCTGCCCAAAATATGCTACAATCACAGTCATCCAGACCAGATGCAGGCTTGTAATCTTAAAGAGTGTTTTGCATCTGAGCTAACTACTCACCTTTTACATTAAAATCTGATACAAATTACACAGACAAGATAAGCATGCCAATTTCACTAGATTCCCATTTGACAACCGAATATCATATAAGCAATTGCCATGATTAGAAATAAAAGCATTTTCTTGCATTGGTAATATTATCCAGACTCCCACTCTCCTCAGGCAATGAATAAGGCTGAGCCATTGTCACTAGTTTGAACTCAGATTTGTTAGACTGAATTAGCAGGGGGTTTGCACACTTCAGCTATAACAGATGTTCCTTACACTTGTGTATTGTGACAAAATTAACATCTTAAAACTAGCTAATTTGCAAACAGAAAAGCAACATAATTGCACTTTAACAGCTGAACAGTTTTACTTACTTCCTGAGACAAAAATGGGATGACTTGTGCACAAATTGTATTCAATCTCTTGGCGATTTCTGTCTATAGAGGAAAAGTATTTTGATTAAAACTGTGGTTTACATTTGTTGCCATATATCAACTAGTGTACAGGATGACATTACATTCACACAGTTAAGAAAGGAACGACAAATCCGCATTTTCATACTACTGCGAGCGTAGTTAATATATAAGCCCAGATGAGGACAGAGATTTAGTTAGCTACTCTAAGACATCTGCCATGTCTAAGTCATCTAATCTGTATATACATTTAGGCACAAATCTGGTCCTTGTACATAGCTCATTAACAAGTAAAGCATTTTTGAAATCCATTAAGTTCAAGATAAACCCTTTTAAAAGGTAGATTTATTATTACTCAAATTATCAAGCAGCATAACATGAATGTGACAGGCATGGAAGAAAAATGCTTCTTTCACGATCAATTTTATCTGCTTATTAAAAGGTAAAATTAGTTTTGCTGACAGAAACACACCATCGGTAGTACAAAAGAAACATCAAAATAGAAGCAAGACAGAATGGAGACAAATGGTATAGACTTCTAAAACACCCATATTCAGAGAGAATTAAAATTATGCAGAAAATTAATCAGATCAGAACATATGATAATCAATAACAACAAATTAGTGAAACCAAGAACAATAAGGCGAGGAGCCAGCAGAAAACAGAACAATCCTTCACTGAAAGCAGCAGACAACAGGACAAAGTCCAACTTTTCCACAGTTTTATCTATATCAGACTTTTGTATCTCCCACTTTTGGCACATGAAATTCAACACAGGATTTCTGGTAGGGCACAGGTATTCTCTCTCATTACTCAGTCTTGGATGTACTTACAGATTTTCAGACCTATACATCTGCTCACCATTTAGAACCACCATTAGAATTAACCCTCAAGTCTTAAAGGTACTTAAGACGGTCCTACAGTTTTCCTTAAAAACGCTTCCTGCAGTCACTGTAGTACAGTTGCACAAAACTAAAATTAGCATCCAGATGTAAACAATCTATATATAAGACACTCTGAACAGCTCCTGTCAGTCTCTGTTGTATCACTAATCCATGTAGGTATTTCTTGGCTTTTTTTGTTTTAAGACACAAAACTGCTGAGAATCATTAGGCCTCCCATGAAATGACATGCATAAACCTGAGCAAAGATAAACTCTTCCAAAGAAGTCATATAAAACCACTGTTAACTCGTTTGTCTAGTTTTTCCCTGAGCCCTCCCATCATCCTCAGTTTCTTAGGAAGACATTACTATGCTCTGATCCTTACATATCAGACCAGCAGTAATTAGGATACAAAAGCCACACTTGGCTTTTCTGCCTCAGCAGACAGGTGATTTGGGATTTAAATACAGCTGGCAAGCTTTAACACCTCTTTACTCACCTCTGACAGATACAGGGAGAATTGTTGATAGCAGTGAGACTAAAACAGCATGTTTCTCTGACACAAGCTGAACTATCCTACCTGACCAAAGTTTGGCATTTGACACATCCATGCTGAAGTTTTGCAGAGACAAGCATCTCCAAAGCAGTTCTGGGATGGTTTCTTTCTATGGCAAAAGGGTTCCCCTTAAACGAGTTCAACGGAGTGACAGTTGCTTTACAGCAAAAGCTTTCTCCCCCTGCAACAAGGGGAACAGATCTCTGTTCACAATAGCAACAGCTGCCATGTCGCAACCATAAAATATCCGCCATTCTGTAGCCTTTAGGACTTACAAACCAGCGCAGGCGATAAAGGAAGTTACCAGCTTAAGTATTATCAGTTATCAGACTTAACTATTACCAAATCTGCTGTTAATTTCAGTGTCTACGCCACTGTGAGAACTTATGTACTAAAGGGCATTTTTCCACATACTAGATATGTCTTCCCAGAAAGCAAGGTATGTCAGGTATGGAAAGAAAGTCTGTTACACAGCAGTCTGATTGGCTGATGTTTAGCTAAGATATTTAAGGTTCGAGAAGTTCATTACCCTAGACCAACAGGATTACCGTTGTTTTTCAGGACAGAAGACAGGATGAATCACAGCAGGTGATAAGAGAGAAAAGAAAAAAGTAAAATAAGACATTCATCTGCTTTTTATTGGAAAGTTCTTCGGTCCATATGGCCTACACAGAAGTCTCCCTCTTTCATAATACTGATATACATATACTTATTGCAGCTGAAAACAGAAAAAAACAAACCTATCTGGAGTAGTCTATACAATATGCAAGTTGTTCATGTTATTAGGTTTTCCTGCAAAGGTCCCAAATATCTGAGCTTCGCTATAACGAATAAGATAGCATATTTGTAATATTCATCTGCAGTGCTAGGTGAACTTCAAGGTACATGCCATAAATCAGTTTATTTGGGGATTGATTGCTTCTATTACAAGTGACAGTTAAGAGATATTTACATTGAAAGAAAACTGAAAAGACTATTCTACACTTTGTAACAAAAGTCTGCTTACATTTAAAAGGCAGTTTGCCTACTAGTGTTATTTCCTACACACAATTAAAGTACTTAGAATTACCTATCCACTATGAGATCTCATACCCCGTTTGCTGCCCCCAAATGTTCAGTAAAAACTATTCTTATTCACAAACATGTTAAAAAAGTATTTTTTTTCCTCTAGTGAATTGCAGAAGTTAGATTTTAATGCACAATTCACCTAATCTTGCCATCAGGAGTTGCAAGAGTTTCTTTTCAGAACTGAGAAAAAGGAATTTTCATTACTTTAAATATAAACCTAGCTGTTCAAAAGGCAATGTACATTCACCTCTCAAGGTACACCATTTTGAAGTATACATGTGTGCGTGTGTATATATACATTCTGAAAGCAAAATTTTTTTGAAGTATTCTAGAAGAGCTTCATTAATCAAGACCAGACATCAGCAACTGGTGGCATTTGAATAAGCTATGCATTCCAGATTTGGGGCTCATGCATTTGAAAGTCTTAAAAGAAAGGTACTTATCAGTTACTTCTAGAGGCCTCCCAATAAAATGTTAGCTATCATCCAAGAATGAATAAGCAAAGAAAATTTTGCAGAAAGCTGCTGGAACATAGACAAACATGACTAATAGCCCATGTTCTTTGGGTCCTTGGTAAAGCAGACTGTAGAAGCCTGCATCTCTCATGAAAGCCCTCCTAGCTCTACAGCAGCTCTTAGCAGTATCTGAAGTGCTCTTAATTGTTTGTGTTCTTAATGCAGAGCCACTTCAATACATTCATTTTTAATAGAGGACTTGAGTGTGGGCCCCATCAAAGAATGACAAAACTACATCATTCACTGGTTCTTGCCGTTGTAATGACTGTCTTTTGATTTATTTGCAAATGACAAGCTCGTCAGGCCCCTGACTGAAGAGCTACCCTCCTTTCTGAAGTATCATTAAAAATTAACATGAAGGAATTCAGCTGCATTTTGTAAAATTAAGTTGAGCCGACAGATTTTTTTTCTTCACTGAAGTATTTTTTTTTGCTTCTGTTCCATCTAATTAAGGACTTAAATGTTTTGACCTAACCATTGCCAAACTCAAGTGTTTGTACTTAAGTTTGTTCCTTGCTAAAGCAAATTCTTAACATAATGGCAAAGAACAAAGCAGCCAGACTAGTTACTAAAAAGAATATGCATTTAAATAAGCCATTTTACTAAGCAGTTAAGAAAGAGCTTGTATATACAATTGTAAGCTTTTTCCCTTCTGCACTGCTAAAAAAAAAAAAAAAAATGAAGTGTTTTCCTCTACAGTAGTATATTCTAGATCATTTTGAATTTTGACAGCTTGTACTTCGCAAAGCACCATGTAAGATATCATACTTAACATGATTTCTTAAACACCTACAGATTTTTGCACTGGAATGACACAAGGGAAGTACAATACAAGTATCCAAACTCTAACGGTATTTCTCACCACACCTAACACCCATGTGTTATCACTAAGGCTGGAAGCCCTAGCCTTGGTAGCCACCGCTGTGGGCTGTAAGTGAAGAATGCAACCTTTCTCTGAGGAGAAATAGTCAATCACCTTTCAGCTTCAGAGGTTTCAACAATAATAATTCAGGGTTTGCTCTAATCAGTGTCTACCGTATGTGTCCCTGTGGTGACTTTAGGTAGAACAACCATGGTGATCTAAAGCAAAAATTAAATGTTAACATGATGTTATTTTTAACAATCAGTTGTATTGTGACAAGCAGGCTGTTGTCAGAGTTAAGACTCCCCGAAGTTGTCCAGGCCCACCTATACAAAACAGTGCTCATCTAAAAATGTCTACTGTATAACAGAAGCTTTTTTTTCCTTTTCTTTGCAAACTGCACTTCCTTCATCACAAAGTTAGATCACTATTTGAAAGCACTCTATCACTATTTCTTAGGGACAGTTTCATGTATTCTCATTTATTACTTTTTTATTTACTTTAGTTATGTCAATCCAATTTTGAGAATCACATTTGTTATTAGACTGGGAAGCATATAGCTTAGGAACAACATGATTAAAAGTAAAGCAAGAACACCCAAAAGTTCTGATGATGCCAAAAAGAAGCATGTCCTAGTCCATTCCTCTAAAGCAAAAGAATCAGAGAATCTGCCTTTAATGCACAGAAATAATACACTGTTAAATCACATTCACCAAACCTTTGGAAGGTAATTCTGAAGTACTCTGCTTCCACTTATATTTTCAACACGTAGAAAGACAAATACAACACTGAACTCCTTCTGGAAGAACAAAATGGACTTCCTGCCTTTTACAGCATGTAACACAGTAATCCACCAGGGAGTAAAGGTCAATGTTGCACTTTTGGTCATTACTGAATCATTTGAGATTATCTGTGGTGAGGATGAGAAGAAAATCGAAGGCTATGAAAATGCTGCAAATGGCTTGACCTCAAACCAATTTTCATCTCCATCCATCTAACATACATGTGGATAAAAGCCCTTTTTATGAGACATGCTTGACCATTTTTTTAATCCTTGTTGCAAACCATAAATCAGTTAAATACCACATTTCAGAAGTCATTGGGTAAGCAGCTCTATGTGTATATTTTAGTCTTGAGCTGAAGTTTACTACCTATATGGAATTTTCATTTTTCCAGCAGAATCACTGAAATAAGCAGTACACTTAAATAACACCGCCTTTATTCCTTTTGTGATTGAGCTCTTCAAAGACAAAGTATACATATTCACAGAGCAATTACAAAAAAAAGAAACATTTCACTGTGCTTAGCTTGCTGCATGCTTTGTTAGAACTTCGCCACAGAAAGACTCAGCCACTTACAAAAATGTGTTGCTAAAAATTCAGGGGGTGAGGGGATGTTTGAGGTATAATATACATCTCTAAACTTAAATATTCAAAAGCCTCAAATGATTTAGGTTAGCATTCTGTGAACTTTGTTATTCATGAGCTATTGAATCCACGTTGAGCACTGAGATATGCATATATTATTAATGCCCTTTTATTTAAAACTAATACACTACAATCTGTTTTGGCAATGGCCACAACAGGAGAAAAAAAAAAAAAAAAGGAGAATAAGGAAACAAAAAAGCAACATGCCATTTAAAAGTTTAGGCCTCCGTAGTATATCAATGTCAAACAACAGCATGTCAAGCTAAGATTCAATTCAGGTAAGTGCCACTGCCAAATTTTCTTGTTCCCAGACGTGCTTTGAGATTATTTTATTGCTTAAAATTTAATTTGTTCCAACTCACGTCTCCATGACAACGTTGGCTAACCCTGCAAATCATTTGGGTAATTGGATATCTTATCTTTCTATTGCTCTCAAATCGAATGATTCTGCTAGAACTGCAGCAGCCAATCAAATTTACAGGCCTCTTGAGTAATAGACTCGCACAAGTAGCCACATTCATCTCCCCTTTACCGCCGTATTAACTACCCTGTGACAAACTGTGGAAGTTGGCCTTCAAACTCTACTTTAAATTATAAACATTGTCATTACTAATACTCTCACCAATAGGCGGGGGTGGGAAGGTTTATTCTCAACAGATACTTGAAATTCAATCTGACAAGCGTCAATGGGTACCACTCATTTCAGTGACAGGAACAATCTCTGTATTTTGGGCTGCAGCTGTCAGTTTAACATGACATATCATTAACAAATACAGCTTTTCCTCTGCCCCACATTTGTACTACTCATTTTAATTGCAAGGTCAGCCACCCACAAGATGATGATACTGAAACCCCAGAAGACTGGCATGAAAAATCTTTAGCTATGAAAAAACCCAAAACATCACCATATTGCAAGTGGGAGTAGGGAGAGGAAGAAGCAACATAAGTATTAACAGAATCAAAACTCGAAATTATAAAGCTACAGAATGCCAAATAGTTTCCAAAGTTAAAACAGTATTTTTTTTTTTTAATTCACTGCCTTAACTACATTTATCTGAATCCTCTTAGATGTCAATTTAAATTACAGAAGGGTCAGGTTAATTTAAAGAAGGTACATATGATGCCGAAGTCAACAGCAACTCTTGCCAAACATCTACTACAGGTTTGGACTTCATTCAGCTGTAAAGTGAAGTGACTAGATATATTTCAGATGTCTAATTTCAAGGTTTGCTATAATAATAGAGGCTGTTGCGAAGCTCTCGATGAACCAGTGTACACAACTGTCCATCCCATTTGCAGCTGTAAATCCTGTAGAACCTAAGCCAACTGGCAAGAAATAAGCTGTTGTCAGGATGTTAAAGAGGTCCTTTCACAGATCTTCACTATGTCAAGACTCTTCTTGAACTTGACTAAACAAGACACCTATCACATTTCTTCTTTAATCCAACTGCAGCCCATCTTGGTCAAGCACTCACAACTACAAACAGTTTTTATCCAAGTTTTAGTTCCACAACTTACCTTCCATGCCTAAGCTAACCTGCAATACACAAAGAAGTGTTTAAATCTTGAAATCAGTACACAGCTTTATTTTACTTTCCAGCACACAGAGTTCTGACTTTTTTTAGATTCCATGAGATGCTGAGCAAGTCCAATGCTGACTCCAATTCGGAAGAGAAGGCCTTGCAACTTTTGCTTCCAGAGGTACAATTTCTTTGCACAACACTGGAGACATCTGGACTTGTCCAACATCTCAACTAACTAGTCAAGCAGAAAACAGGAAAGGGCCAGCTTAGACCACCACAACAGTGAGTTAAATAGGCTCAGAGGAGGCATCCATCAGGTAGCAGAGCAGCCCAAAGTATCAGAACCACCAGGCTGGGAGCAGAGGTTTTGGGGGGAACAGCAAGCACCCCTTTCCCACAGGACTGAGATCTCATGTGCTCTTACAGTGCTCCAGAAGAAGCGTGGTCTCTAAAACTATCCAGCATACTTTGCATTGTTACCCCTCAGGACACTACAAACTAAATTTGCTCTGGACAACTGAGCAACACTACACTATACAAGAAATGAGATACATCTGCAACTGCTAGGCCCCTATCAGAAATGAGCCCTCTTTACTTCTCACTTACTTTAGGTCATATCTTAAAACTACTTAATATTTTGCCCACCCTTCCTCCCACAAGCTGCATCCAAATTTCTGCAACATAAGTAGCACTTGCCACACTGAGGCACTTTATTGGGATGGCAGTAGAAAATCAGAGCTGAAGAAGTGCCTAGAACCACACAGCTTCTAAAACTTAGAGAACAAAGTTCCTCAAACCAAGCACATATGTTTAGAGTATATAAGTCAATAACAAAACTCCCAGTCAGGATTCAGTCCTTATCAACATTCAGGATTATAATAGCAGTAGAATCTGGATTTGACTAGAAGAATAAGCATGCCACCTGACAATAAACAAGACATATCAAAACAAGGGCAGGAAATATGGAGGAAAAAAAAAAATGTTATGTTCACCAGGACTTTAGAAATAACTACTAAACCAAACTTTCCAAGATAGTCACATGCACTTCTGTATCTTAAATGCGATTTCACCATTTTACAATACTTAGTATATTCACAGCTCAGTTTCAAAAATTCGTCAAGTCACAGAAACGACTAAAGGCCTTAAAGGTGTTCATATCAATGCTTCAGGTGCCATCAGCTGACTAACTAATGAATAACATGAAGAGTGACAACTCTTTTTAGCAACTAGCAGAATAATCTGCTACACAGGATTTGGAAGGAAGGTGAATATAATAAGAGGTTTTCACTACATGGGAAAAAAGTTTGGAAACTTTCAGCAAAACCTTGGGAACACGTTAATAAGTTTCTTCCCCATTTAATTATTTTATTATGTATATTCTGTTGCTCACAAAACAGAAAAAAAATAATAAAGATACCATCTAGATTACATTCTAATAGAGAAGAATTGATTGACACTGTCAAAATAGAAATTAATTTGATTGAGATTGACAATCATTACAGAGTTAATAATTACTGGGACAGGAAAGAGGAATGAAAAAGCCAGTAAGACTTCAGGAAAGCTATTGCCAACTGGTAAGATCAGCTTTATAGGATCTGTTAATGAGGGGGGAGATAAAATAGCATTACAGAGAAGTGGTATTTTCTTTATGAAACAATATTAAGGACACGGGTCACAGTTAATACACCTGAGAATGGAAGAAGGGACAGAGGAAAAAGGGAAGGGATGGAATTGTGCCAGGAAAATTCTTAACTGACTTTAAACAAACAGGAAAGCATACAGGAAGTGGAAACTAGGTCAGGTGAGGCAGTATGAACATATACAGCAGAAGCACACATTTTTGTAACTATGTGCCACTAGTAAGCTACAGCTAAAGTAAAGCTAGTGCTCTACAGGTTGGAATACTTGGAGAAGAAAAAAAAAAAAAGGTCCAATCCCCTCAATTAGAAAAGGAAAGATATGGTCAAGGGACATAAAGAAGGCCAAATGAATATATATTTTTTGAATCTGACTTAGCTATACAAGAATCACTACCAACCACATAATATAAATCACTAGTTATGCAAGGTCAACACTTCAGCTTAAACAGGAAAGAACAGGTCAGAGTGTTCCAAGTAAAATGTCTTCAAACTGGCGTGGCCTGATGAAATAAAAAGAGCACATTAGTGAACAGTGGGCAGCTAGTGGACACCTTGCAGAATCCGCACATGTCAAATAGATAGGAAACCACAAAAAGACAGTGCCTAATAAACAGAAAGTAGCCAATGAAGGAACAAAGACACTCCAGTTTAATTACTATTCCTTAAGTCTAGGGCATTAAAAAGCCTCTTATCCATGAACATCTGTGTGAAAAAGGGATATAAATCACAACTCAGAAATATTTTTTGTCAGTAAATAACATCAGAATTATGCAATGTCCAAAAAGAGAAAGTAATTATGGCTAAGAGAAGCAGATGATGTCAACATCCTCGCTAAGAATTTAACAGTCATAGCACTCTCAGGAGTAACAAACTGCACAACCCAGCTAAAACTTCACAGGAAGAAGTATAAAACTGCTTGATGATTAAACCATGTATGAATACATCATTCTATTCTGTAAATTAAGAAGGCCTGCATGCATGATAGGCCCAGTATTTTTCACTGTTTCCCACTAACAAGCATGAAGATCTCTTCATTTCCCCTAATCCTTAATTTGCAGAGAGCTTCAAGCTGAGAAAGACAGAATATGCCAGAGAATAGCTTCAGAACTCACTTTGCAATGAATGAGAAAGTGGGCTACAAAGGAAAAAGAAGGACAGGGATAAACAGGAATAAAAGACCATAGCATGCCTAGACAGGAACATAAAGGAAAAGGAAATAATGGACCAGGAAGGAATCTCTTGGTCACAGCAGATCAGAAGTTGAATGTAAGTCAATAGCATGCTGTTGCAAAAAAGGCTGCCACCGCAGTATGCCATAGGCTAAGTAAACCCTCTCTGCAGCTCAGCACGGCATTTCCTCCCGGGAGTATCGCACTTCATCAGGGCAACAGCATTCAGAGAATAAACATTAGACTGTAGAGGCATTCAAAATGGTTCTGGAAGGCAAGGGAATGATCTGCTCTCCCTGTCCAAGGTGAAAGAAATGCATAATAAAGGAGCTGAAGCTGTAACAGAAGAGACTGAAGTTGTAACTGAAGAAGCACTTCAACAGCAAGGACATAAAAGCACTCTGCTACCTGGAGAGCTTGTGAGTCACCACTACTGTGAAGTCTCTGCTAACAGATAGGACCAGCATCCTATCAGGAATGACACTGGTATACCCAGTCTTGCTAGGGCACAGGGAGCCACTAGGTACTTTCCAGTTCTGTGATTCTACAGTTCATACTTCAGATTAAAGAAAGAGCATAAGAGCTTCCCATAGGTCTTGTTAATTAAAGATTTTGTGTTTGCTTAACTGACAATTTACAGCCATAATTTGAGGCCACAGACAGCCAGCTGTCTGCACAGTAACAGCTGGAAGCCTTATATCTATTTAAAAAACCCAAAATTTAGAGTGACCTTATACCCAAACTCACACATCAGCAGTGATAAAACATTTCAGCTTTTTTGGTTTTAAACAAAAAACTTTGTTGTAAATGGAAACTATTGTGGCAACACCACTAAAGAATTATCTTGCTGTTAGTTATTTTTCACAAGAAGTTGTGGGTTTTTCATTCCCCGCCCTCAGGCATTTAATTCAAATCTATACATTAAAAAAAAAAAAAGTTGAGATCATCATACCATGAAGCAGAAACTACAGCAATTTGAGGGTTTTAGAACACTTAAACAATTTAATAAATAGGCAGATTTCCACAGCTCATAAAAACTATCCAGTTTCAGATGAGCTTTCATCTTCTTGACTTAACAAAAGCAGGTTTCCTCATAAACTTACTACCTAAACAAGGTAGCTGAACAAGCATACCCATTCTTGCTTCCCTTCTCCAAAACTGAAAGCTATGTTTTTGTTTTTGCTTGTTAATCCATAGAAGCCTTTAAAATGGCACAAACAGAGGCAGCAGTAGTTTGTTCTCTAAATCAATTTTATCCCCAGCCATCAACTTGATGTTCCAGCACAGAGAAAGAACAGTCTTTCCCTTCTAATTCAAAAATCCATACTGCCATTGCCCTTGCAAACTGCTAAACAAGCAGTATCGGCAAGTCACTTGTGTTCTGTAATATATTTACTGCAAATCCCAATGGCTCGCCTCCTAATGCAGTTTTCTATTGTGTCTGTTCGTGTCAATACACTGACTGGTCACCTTACAAGTAAGTTCCTTTCACCGACTGTTTACACAAACATCAAAAAGCTTCAAGAAGAACAAAAAAGACTGAAGAGAAAAAAAAAAAAAACTTCCATGCTGCTGGGAGAGGGAAACAAAAACAAACAAGCTAACACCCACACACAAACAAAAAACACACAGCCCTACAACAAAACACAAATTAACCTCAGTTCTCAAGTTCGGTTATCACATAGCCAAAAGGGCTAGTTAGTTCTTCAGATCACCTGAGAAGTACAAGATATTTCCAGATAAGCAGCCCTGACACAGAGCCTACCTAACACTCCTTAAAAGAACTTTATTTGTAATTTACTCATCTGTGCCAATTTGTTCACATGTCTGAAGAAGTAATGAAAAGGCAAGAGCAACTCAACCAGTCCCCAAGCAGAGATTAGAATCTTAAACACTGTGCAATTTATCATTAGCCACAGAATATTATTATCATTATCAAAAATTCAGTGAAATCTACCAAACTGATTAATTTCCTTATCTGTTTTGCCCATACTAGAAAATATATTTTATAACAATGAGACTTGCTAACAACTAAAATACGCCTCAACACGTACGAACTTAAAATACTACTACTCTATGAAATAATGCTATAAACATTTTTCTATTCTCATCTCACTTAAACATATTGTGAATATGGTTCCAAGTGAGAAAACTCAACATTGTTTCCATTTATTTTTATGAACACAGCAATAGAGTGGGCTGTTTAAGTACCAAAAAAAGTGAATCACTGGGCCTTCTTTCAAAAAGGGACAATCTCAGGAAATAACTGATTTTTAGAACCATTCAGATTTAAACTAGAGTTCAGTTAAGAATAAACTGGGTTTCAGCAAGCTCTAATCTACTCTTCAATCCTCTCCAGCACTATGCCATAAACAGGTCACCAGTGGAGTTTCATATGAGCCTTTACTGCAATCTGTTTTTTGAACACATTCAACAGTGCAGCCTGGAAAAGAAAAAAAAAAATGACTGAAGAACTGCAAAGAGACCTTACAAGTCTAAGAGGGCAATGAAAAGAATTGTATATTAACAAAATTTATGTACACAGTGAGTAGCCATCCCTGACCTCAATGTAAAGTGATGGTTCCTGAGCTTATCATTCAGGAGCAAGAACCTAAATGTGAAAGGTGACTCCAGCAGTTCACCACTCCCTGACAGCCAAAAGAGCAATCCGATACCGGGAACTTTACTAAAGGGGAAAAACAACCAACCAAACAAACAAACAAACCCAAAACAACAAAACAAAACCAACCAACCAAACAAAAACAACTACACACAACTGAAAAGAATATAAATCTCTGCTTCATCTGCACTCTGAGAACTGCATTTAGTTCTAGTCCCCTCATTTCAACAGGGTAAGTTAAAAATGAAAAAGGTTGAATGGAAAAGCAAGGAAGATGATCAAAGAAATCTACACAACCGTGTGGGCTGTGACTGCCCAACCTGAAAAGGAGTCAACACAGATGGGTTACAACAGAGATATAAAATTTTGAGTGCATTGAAAAAGCAGCCAGGCATCAACAACTTGTCTATTCTGAGAGCTAGGAGACATCAAACAGAGACAGTGGAAACCAGGTTCAAAGTAAACACAGGTTGATTTGTGTCCTGCACCTGGGACAGCCTCCCCACAACAGCACAGCCAGGATGGAGACACACTAGGAAAGAGTTTTGCAAAACAGGGAATGCGTGCCCTGAACAACAAGTTGAATACACATCAGCACTACTCCCTTGTGTTGATGAAGGCTACATCTCACACTAGGATGCAACTGTATGACTGTAACAAGCTGGCTGATTAAAATAAATTGTTCCCCTCTCTGTTGTGCTTGTGCAGCAAGAGGAAGCAGTTGCCCAACTGGAGCAAGTCACTTAGTGAAGCCAGTAAGATGATCAGGCAATCTGAGCACACAACGTACCAGGAAGAAGTCAGTTTTGTTTAGTTTCAAGAAGAGGAGGATCAACGGGACAGGAGATCTGACTGCAGAGAAAGAGTTGATTATGGAGAAGACTAAACCAGAGGTTTAGTGCACTCTGCTGTGCACTCAGAGGTGCACAGCAGAAAAGCAAAAGGCTAGCAATCATCACCAGTGCAGAAAGGCAAAGTCCCAATCCCTAACAGTCTGTGATTCTGTGTGAAGGTCAAATACTTGTAAGCAATGACTTTTGAAGTACATGCAGGTTGAGACGGACAAACGACAGTCTCATGTTCAACCTGAGCTTACAGGCTGTGCTTTTTGCAAGTTTCAAATTTCTACCTTGAATATTTTGTGGGGGTAATCTTACGTGACATCCCTGGGCAACGCTTTCCAGTATTTCACCTTCACACAGAATCACAGACTGTCATGGTTGAGACGGACAAACGACATGAGACCAACCGGCATGTACTTCAAAAGTCATTGCTTACAAGTAATCGTAAGGACTGATCTTTTAAACTAGCTGTTTTGACCAAGAGGTGCTGAAAAATTGGGAATTATCCCCATCTACTTTAGTTTTTCCCCTTTCTGAAATAACTATTAGAACAACTACCATTGCTCAAATAGCTATATCCAGAGTCCAACTAAGTAATACGATGTAAAAGACAAAAAGAGTGGTGTTTGACATAATTGCTATTTGATATCCCGAAATCTTATTTCAAGTGGAAAGATAACAGCTTTGAGTAGAACTAATTAGGTTATCATTTTTAAAATAACAGTACCATGCAGTCTTCCCATAAGTGCCAGTTAACCTGAAATAGTTTTTAAAGGCTTTTACTGTATGCCAGTGGTGACCGACTATCAAACCTGTAAGATCTTCCAGTTTGCACAGGAGACACAACACAATTTTACTGCTTTGCTACAGACACTTAAATGCTGGAATAAGGTGGGATAAAAGGCTATTAAAATACTCAGCTTGATTTGGTATAACAACTAGCAGAAGGAAGAAAAGCATTTCCCCAGAATCTGTTGTAACAAAAAGGGTACTGCACATTCACAAACATCTTACTCTTCTTCTTGCCCAAAAAAAAATACCAGTATTTTCTTTTGCCCACTTGAACCAATCCATATACATACACATATATCAACAGACAATTGGCAACCTAAGTTCCAGCAATGCATGTGGCTGGTAGGAATGCACCTCCTCTCTCCCTCCACAGTTCATGAGGAACCTGAAACCAGGTAGACAAAGTCTAAAATGTGAGATGATCAACCAGTATTTAACATATCCACAGAGTTTACACTGTGACATACTTTCAGATCAAGTTGCATATGGAGTCGACACAGTAGATGGTATCTGACAATATGGTTATCTAAAAGCCACATAGAGGCTTATTTCACACAGTGCCCTGAATCTGTCAGATAACTCCTTAACAGTAATAATGGTCTCCAGCTTGCGTGTGGTTCAAAAGTTGAGAAAGTTGAGGTAATTATTCTAGTCTTTCCTCTCCATTCAAACTGGCAACTCTAGTTGTGGTTGAAATGGCTGCACTGGTGATACAACTGTACTCATTTAGAAACCAAATAGTTGTAGAATGTACAATTTTGGAGTGAAAAACATTATGTTCCAATCAGCCTTACAAAAAACAGATTTTGTAAGCTTTATATGACAGGGACAACTGTAAAATGCTCTTGAAGCACTCACTGCACACCACACCAAAACCCTAAGGATTATGCAGTTTTCATTCCAATAATTAAAATGCAAAGAGGAAAAAAATAAATTCATTTATCTTTAAACCCTTCCAACAGCACAGCCATCCTACTCGGGAGTTGTAGAGAGCTAACTAAGCTCCTTAATTCTCTTCTATTTAACCCACTCCTGAAAACTGATATTCTGATATACCCATAAAAGTTTCTGTCCTTTGCTGTAGAGCATTAGAAATTATTCCACAAAACAGTCCAGGCTAAAACATTTAACTCTCATATAATTGGTTAATGTAATGCAGTTTGGGAGTTTGTACACTTTTCTACAAGCCTCAAGGTACCAAATGACAGATCTGCCTCCAGGCGGGTCACAGACATCACAATAACCCATCCAAAGAGACGGAAACCTAGCTGTCACCATTGGGATAGCAGAAACCCACTTACTGTAGTAGTTTATATAGTCTGTCAGTTGGTTCAGTAGTGATGAATTTTTCTTTCTTCGTCTGCCTGCCACCGAACAAAAGCTAATCTTGCACCTAAACAATCTAGGCATTAAACGCACAGGAAGCCTTATCTTCTGACTTAAGACAGAAGATGACAAACAGACCCGGTGAAAATAAAGAGGCACTGCCCTAATAGCCAAGAGCAGCAACCCATTATGTACAGTGTGATTTTTAACACCCAACCAACTCTATATCTTGGCACTAACAGTTGATGCATCTGCTTTGCCAGCCAGGTTGTCACAGTGGGAAAAGTCTGACTTGGATGGTATAACACAGAAGACAAAGACCACTCTGTCTTGTTATGAAAATAATATCTTAATCAACCCTAAATGAATCTTCAGGTGCTTGTTTGTTCCACCTATGCAAATCTTAGTAACTATTCATCTTAAAACAATTAACTCTGAAAATGGCATAAGAATCCATACACATCCTCCTAAAAACTAACCTTCGAAATTCTTAAAAAAAAAAATCACACAGAAACAAGACCAAAAAAAAGACACAAACCAGACACAAATATGCCAGAAAGATTATTTCCTGACCACTGTTCAGTCAGCAGGTTGAAATCCAGCAGCACCTGGACTTTAGGACACACTCTTGCAATTAAACACTTCAAAATGCCAAAACCAAAGCTGTGAAGGAAGCCTTACTATGGCCCTTTCTGGACTCAAATGCAACATATTCAAGTGAAAAGCTCTGCACTACAACTGTTTGTGTATGGGAAGTTCACCTCAATTAAATTTGTTTATAGCAACATTCAAGTCCTGACTAACTTTTAGTCAACTTGTAACAGATTACTAATTCAAATGAAGACAGGACTGCTGACGCAACTGTACCAGTACAAGAAATCAACCCTTTCACAAGCAAGCAAACTGCAAGTACTTCATTTTATCGACGTGACTCTACCTTAACAGTGATGTATGCACCACACTGAATAAAAAAAAAAACACCACTGCAGTGTAATTTTTCGTTTTTTCCAATCAGCAGCACAAGCACTACGAAGGGCTTCACATAGAGTGAGTGCAGCATCCACATAGGAGGCAGGCTTTAAAAATATTAAAGCTTGTTCAGTGGAAAGTTTCCCCATCACTGCATTTTTCAGTAACAAAGACGTTGTCAGAAATGACAATTTTTCATGTCCCCTGATGATGCCTTGCTAGCATTTGGTTATAAGCCATAAAGCAGGAATAATTTCAGCCTGTCAGGAATCTAGCTAATGCCCAGTTTCCCCCCAGAGAGAATTCCTGTCAAACGTAATGAGAGCTCCAAAGGCCCTCTCTACAACATAATGAGCACTTAGGCCATGCTGGTGATCAGCCAGCAAAAAGCATCAATTTGAGCCTGGCTACACCCTTGGGGATAGACGTCACCATTTTTAATAATAATTATGATTACTATCTGCCAAAAGCCTCCTCAGAACTTATCGTCAGCCATGGAAATTCAGAAGAATGCCATTGGTAGGTTACAGGAAAAAAAAAAACTAAGACCACCTACATACCAACAAACTGTAACACCATTTGGCATTCTCATTGCAGGCATCTAAATCAAAAGTCTTTAACAAGAAGGTGCTACTTTTACTGGAAATCAGAATTACTTAACATGTAAAAGCATAGTATATGAGACTCATATCCACGGAAACATATTTATGCCTTCAAAAGCTTATTCTTTTCTTAACAATGTAACATGCAGAGCAAGTGTGCTCTAGTTCCCCTGGCTAAAGCCAACATAGGTATAATTCTCTGTTATAAATCTTAAAAGCTTCCGAACTATCACTGCCTACTCGCTATGTAATTATAGTTGCCATACATATAGAACATTAAATCCTTGCAACACACAGATGTTGAGGTCAAAGTAGAAACCTGAGTTCTTACTCTCTTTAATCTTATGGGCTTAACTGATTCCATCTAAAGATAATTCCTAGTACATTTACTGAAGTCACACATTCTCTTCAAAGATCTTCTGAAAATAACATCCATTTCACACCAAGTAAGGCTCCTATACAGATGTTGGCTTCCTCACAGGTTACAGTGTGCCAAAAACTCGTTTAGTAAAATTAAAAAAAAAAAAATCCAAGAAAGAAATCTCCAAATTACAATTAAATCCCCAAATTACGAAGTCACCTCACAGAATAACTGATGTTCTTCTAAAACACCAGATCCAAGAAAACCAATGCAGCTACAGTACATAATCAAGTCGAACACTACTCTAGTTGTCCTGTCCACCTATTCAGTGCATTACTTTAAAAAAAAAAAAAAAAACTGTCTTAATATTTTTTCTTTTACCAAGATTTTAGATTCAAACAAGTATATCTCTGAAAACCAAGAGAATACCTACCCACGTAGCAAGTTAGCATGGAATTATACTACTACCTTATCAAATGTAATATATTTAGGGGAAAACAAAACAAAAATCAAAGACTCCAGAGTTACAAAAGCAAACTTCAGCTCTGCAATTCACTCGCTTAATGAAAAGTCTTTGAATACGCTGAAGATCCCAAACCTGAACTAATCAATTTCTTCGCTGTGCCCTAGCCGGTCAGCCATGCTCTTTAATTTAATGAAACAAGAGTTTTAGATGAAATAGCACATACACATAACGAAAGAATTGTATTGTTGCACTTTGAAATGTGTCCAACTGTGCAACTCCATCTAATGATAATTTTTTTTAAAAGGCCATCGATTTCTGAAAGACTTATTGTACCAGTATCTTGATGAAAAAGTGAATGTCAGCATATCTACAGAATACTTACACCCTGCCATTAATGCTTTATTTGGCAGACAATGACTACTCAATTGAGGGTCCTCTGGGCTGAGCAATCATTTAGCTTTTCTTCTCTTATGAGGTCCTTAGTGTCTTGTTCCAGTTCAATACTCTTTTTATTCACCATTATAGTGGCTGTAAGTGTGAATTTTATGGGAACTTGCAAACTCATAGTCATAACTAGAGCTTTCCAAGCCACTAATCTTTTCATGCCTTTAAACAGCAAGGATTTGAGCAACTATCACTACATGCTACACAACCATAAGACCAGTTCTACATATCAAAAGCTCTACCAACAAAAGAAAACCATGTAAAGCACCGAATTATACTTTTGAAACCACAGACAAGACCTTTCCTATTTCACCAACGTATTTCAAGAACAGTACGAAAAAAAGCCTGGCATTTAACCTAATCTATCAGAAATCTACGTCATTTGACAGCAGATACGCAAAGGTTTACTAATCATAGCTACAAATCAGCCTATTGATTCAGACACATGATACAGTCATCCAAACATAAACAGAACAGCTACATTTAAATGCACTAGACAGACTGCAGATTCTGTGGTAAAAACAAAATGCCTTACCTGTTTGTGCATTTCAATGTTTAATCCATACGACATTTCATAATACTGCAAATAAAGAAGCACACGTTATTTTCTTATGCTAGCTTACATTGTATTCGGAAATAATTACTGAAATCAATAAAAAAAAAAATCACTTACCATCACATAGTGCCTCTGCATTTCTGTCTTTTCGCTTGCCAGTTTCTCACATTCCAATTTAAGGCTACAAAATAGATCACACTTTAATGTAACTGTTACATCATTCATTTTGACATCTATCCGTTTTCTTTGTATTTTGACAGAAGCATATAATTTTAAAATATCTCATAAATTAACAAGCAAACACAGGAAGACTTAATTAAAACTTTAAACACAAAGGCTAAACAGTAAATCTAAAAGGCATTTCATGGGTGCTGTATCAGACCCAGGCTGTTTCCAGAACCTAAACACAGCCAGACTTCATGTTTTGATAAAGAGCTGCTATGAAGTGCTACAACTTTCAAGATGTAACAGGATCTGAATTTCTCCAAAGTACTTCTCAGTAGTAAAATAGAGATATTTCTTTGTAGATGACAGCAAATTACTGCCAAATAACACAACTGAAGTTTACAATTACAACTTGAGTATGTCTATAATTCTTAACCCTCTAGCTAATGTTATCTTGCCGGCAACTTGAAAATCTGTAACTTTGATTCTCATTTACTGGAAAGTTTGTTTTCTATTTTTGCTTCCATAAATGAAGTCGCATTTGGCACTTGCCTATCTAGCGGCATCTAACAACAGTATAATTCTGACTAATTTCACTAAGGGTAAATGCCTCAACATCCCCTTTGTTTCCTGGCAAACTGATTTTTTTTTTTAATAACACTAATCAACATCCTAAGGAACAGTTAGAGTGTCAGCCAGCATTTTTCAGTCATAGCTGCAATAGTGCATGTTTACACTGCATTTCTAAAGTAATAAATGGCTTAAACAAGTGAATGATTTTAGATAAGACTGAAGCCACAGCATCATAGGTAAGAAAGAGGAAGTCTAATCAAAACCAAGCAATTTTTAACTGGGAAATCTGGAAAGATTTTGTTCCTATTCAGATCTTGCAGGTCCACATAACTGCAAAATTAAAGAAGATTAATGCCCCTTAATGCCAACTGCCCTTTGTACGCAAGAGCCCATATCCTAAATCTCTGTTGGGACCTCAGCAGCAAGCACAAATACAACAAGAACATCTGAAGGACAGCATAGCAATCAGAAACTCATGCCATGGCTTCAGTAGATTAACATCAACTTTGTGTCAGTACTCTAGTACTTGTGTGCTTTAACACTCCTTCTTGGCTCTTCTAAGAACCGCATGTTAGCATTTTATTAATCTGTACATTAACACCACAGACAAATGAGCAAACATGAGAATTAGCCTCCTTAATGCTCCGTGTCACAGAATTCGCATTGGTCTTCTCTCGATATACTTAAAGTCCTCCACGTAATGATCCCTAATAAATACTATTTTTAAAAAAATTGCATATAAGAGCCTAACCCCTCCAGTTTCGACGTTACCGGCCTTTCGCGGGTGCCCGGGCAGCACATCGGCAGGAAGACCCGTGCAGAGCAGCAGCGTCATCTCCTGAGCGCCCCATCCTCCACGCACCCCCCACCACTGCTGGGATCGGAGCTCCCCGCGTCGCCTCTTTCCAAACCGTCCAGCGGAGGCCAGCAGTGCCGGGGCGGTCGGGTCCCGCGGCGGGACGCAGCGCGACGCCGCACGCCACCGCCTGGACGCGGCCCATCAGTGCAGCCCCCCGCGCCCGGTCGGGGACGGGGCAACTACCCCCAGGCTCTGAGGCGGCCCGCCGGCGCTCACCTGTGGTACTGCGCCTGGAGGAACTGGAACTCCTCCTTGATGCGGTCCAGCGACTCCGGGATGGTGAATTTGAAAGGCTGACCCGCAGCTTGGTGCGGGGTCTGGTGCGGTGGCGGCCGGTGCGGAAGAGAGAGGCAGGTTCAGACACAGCGCGGCCGCCCCGCGAGATGGTGGGCGGCGCCGCCCGTTCCGGCCGGGCCGGAGGGATGCAGGGAGGGATGCGGGGAGGGAGAGCCCAGCCCGGCCCGCCCGCCACCTCCCCGGGGCGCTACGCACTTGTTACCCACCTTCCCGTCCCTCATCTGCGCGGGACGAGGCTAACCACGCTCTGGGAACCGCTCCGGCCCCGACCCACCCGCTCCTGCCGCCGCCGTCGACTCGAAAGCGGGGCGTGCCGGCTCCTCCCCGCCGACCCCCACCGCGGGGGCACGCCCGACCCGGGCGCCGCACTCGGCGGGGAGGGGGATGCTGTCCGGCCCAGAAGCAACCCCCTCGCCGTCATTCATAAAGCAAATAAGTTGCCGACGAAACAAAAGGGGTCGGGGGAGGGGGCGCGTACCCTCCCTGGCCGCGCCGGCAGGCACGATGCACCACTCCCCCGAGAAAGGGGCAAACTTGGGGGGGCGCCCGCCACCCCCCATAGCCGGGCGGGGGGGCGCCGGCAGTGCGGTGCCGCCCAGCCCCCGCCCCGCTCCCCCACCCACATGGAGCGGCGGCCCGGGCCGTACTTACGGGGTGCCGGCTTTGAGGGAACATGGCTCTGGCCGCAGCGGGGTTCCCTCCCAGCGTGGTTCTCAGGTCGAGCTCTCCGCCCTGTCCCGGCTTCACACCCCGAGACGCCGAGGAGGCAGAAGCGGCGACACTAGCCGTTCGCTTTCCCTCCGCTGCCGCGAGCAGGAGCGGGCAAGGCGCCGCTCAGTGCCCCCTCCGCGGGGACATCCTCCGGCCGCGGCGTCCTTTGTTGCTGTTGTTCCTGGGAGGGCTGGGGTTGCCCGGAGGAGAGGGAGGGACCGCGCTCGGGACGGTCACCGCCGCTCCGCGCTCCTTCAGCTGCGGTCCGGCCGGCGGGCGGCGCCTGTAGCACCCGGGCGCGGCGGAACGGGACCCGACGGGACAAGGCGGTGGGGGACGGCCGCCCCGACGTGGAAGCGAATAATGCCTCTCTCGGGCTCTCAAGGTGCCGATGCAACTGTAAGGCCGCAAACCTCGGGCGCGGGCGACTTCTCTCCCCACTTCTGCCTCCTGCCAAGAGGGGAAAATCCAGGCGGACGAAGCGGGACGCGGTGTCAGTGGCGGGACCGTCGCAAGCCAGGGGGGCGAGGAAAAGTCTCCGGGGAGGGCCGCGATGCTCCCGGGCGTCGTCGGAGAGGCCAAGTCATCGGCAAGATACGGAGCGATGAACAAGAGAGGAAGGCGGTAGTAGGAGGAGGAAGGGGGCGGAGGGGGCCTCTGCACAGCCGGCCCCGATCGGAGCCGCTCCAGTAGCACATGCACGAAACGCAGGAGGGCAGAGGAGGGGGAACCACACACGCAGCAGAGACTCTTCCGTTAGTTGCAGTGAGGTCCCCTAGGACAAAAGAAAAACGAAACTCCTGCAAATGTGCGTTGGCCCGATCGGTCAGGCCGCCCGCTCGTCGGAAAAAAAAAAAAAAAAAAACAAACAAAAACACAACAGGAAAAATAATAAAAGAAAGATAAAAGCGTCTGTTTCGGGCTAACTCAGACGAGAAGCTCCTTCGTGCAACGGCACCACTGCAGCCGCCTCCGGGCGGGTGCGCATCGGAGACCTGCGTTTCTCACCAAGACCCGCCGAGTGCGTTACATCGCGGCGGCATCAGCAGCAGCATCCTTATCCTCCCCTCCTCCGCGCTGCCCCGCCGCTCCTGGCCGACCCAGGATGAAGTTCTCCCCGGGTGCAAAATCCGGACCGGAGCTGCCGGAAACGCCACCGGCCTCCCTTCCCGCTCCGCGCTGGCTGGGGCAGCCGGGGCGGTCCCGCGGGAGGCGCTCGGCGGGACGGTGCGCGGCCCTGGCCGAGGGGACGCGCCGGGCTCGGCCGCGCCGCTTACATTAGCACGCGGTTTCACACTCCGCCAGCTAACCAGCCGCCCGGCCCCGCCCACGCCGCCGCACAGAGGACCGCCGCCGCCTCCACCCAATCGCCGGCGTCGGCACCAACGTGGGGCCGTGATGCGTCCCGGCGCCGCGGACCAATGGGGAGAGCCCAAGCCTCGCCGCCTCTCAGCCTTTCGCTGGGAAGAGTTTCTGGCGGAGCGGCAGGAGCTCTCCGAGCTGGCCAATAGGAGGGCGCAGAGCGCGGAGAGCCGCGGGAGGAGGGAAAGGTCGGTGGGAAGGAGAGTGGAGAGGCTGAGCTGTCAATCAAAGTAACGTGGGGCGCTCTGGCGGGCGGGCGCAGTGGGGAGGGGGAAGCGGGGGTGCCGGCGGGCGGTGCAGGAGGCGCCTGCGCGCACCCTGAGCCGGGGCCGGCGGCTCCGCAGCCGGGCGTGGGGCAGCGGGGCGGGGGCGCGGAGTGGGGGTGCGGAGCGGTGAGACCTTGCTCTGCGCCTGCAGCCCGCGAGGGGCCTCTTTTCCAAGGGGCTAGGGCGGTTTACCCGCCAGCGGATGCGCTTCTCAGTGCTCTGCGTTCCTATTGCGGGCGGGTGTTCGCGGTGCACAGGTCTGCATCCGCCATCTCTTGCGATTAACTGCAGGGATGCGCATCGCGGCCGTGGGAAGGAGCTGGCCCCTCACCCAACCAGTGCTCTCACGGAGCGTGGCACAGGGCACTCAGGGAAGAGGCGCAACTTTCCTGTCCCGAGAGTTCGCCTTCTAACCCGGGCAGGCGGGTACGGCACCTCCGCCTCTCTTCTTTTTGTAAAGATAGGGGTGCATGCTGTGGCAGCTGCTGGCGGTGCTCTCAGCTATACAAAAACGCCGTAAAGAAGGATGAAACTTCACACTTGTGTGCATCACTCAAATATACCAACTGAAATACTGGTTAGAGTGACCCTCTGATCAGGTGGAAGTTGTCCTTTGGGCAAAACTTTTTTTTTTTTTTTTTTTTTAAATAAGAGAGGGCTGGTGGAGAGAAGCTGTCAAGAACTTCGCTGTTGTAAATGGTTTCTAAGCCCACTTGAAGTAGATGAGGGTCAAACAAATTCCACCGACTCTCTGTGACTACTGAGATGACAAACGGTGACACAGATTGCGGTGGGAAGTAAACTTCAGAACATATCCTCTATTAACAACCACGTTATTCATAGCAGAATTACATTATAAAAGTGTGAAATAATGGTACCTTCGAACTTAACATCTTAAGACATATTCATGCTGTCAGTGTACCTATATACTACCTAGAAAGAGGCCTTAAAATGTTGTATCACATTGTTTAAACACAGGAAGAGTAGTTTTATAATTTGCATTTTCTTACAATTCCCCATTAATGTTTACTCCGTACACTTACTTAGAATTGTACTATGCTTCATCTTTTACCCTAAAGAAAGAGCAGTCTATGTTTAAAATTTGATATGAAATTTTATATGAAATTTGATATGTTGCAATATCAAGATACAGCTTTCTCATTCGCAGCGCTAATTTCCATAGCACATTATTCCCAGTTCTACATAGAAATGAGCAAAGAAGAAGAAAGAAAATGAAATTCCCTCAGTCTTCTGCAGTGAAGTGTGTACTTCATTCTGGGACTGCAGAGCTTTGCCAGTGAAAACAGATGCATGTGTGTCTCTTTGTGTGTGTCTGTGTGAATGTATATATGTACACGTAATAGTGTCCTTACCTATACATATGTATGTGTGGTCACGTGCATATAGTGTATATATATATATATCTTTGTGAATACATAAATAAATGTGAAGGCTTCTAACATTTTTTAAGAAATTAGGCAAAATACTTTTGGTAGTTACCTTTGATAGATTGTGTTTCCTGGGATGGGAATGTAAATTTGTCTAGTGTTCCATGTGCATAAATAAAGTTAAAGATCTTGCATTCTGTTCCTAACTGTTCCCTTGTAGCCTTGGAAAAGGCAACTCAGTGGCATTGGAAAGCCTAATTCATTAATGCTTATAGAGTACTCAGATCTTCAGATTAAAGATGCCATAAAAATGCAAGCTATTATTATATACTTTGTGTATGTACCTAGTAGCTATGGAGTCTGTAATAATGTAACACTTACCTAACTTTGGTTGTACTTTGCTTAACCTGCTGGCACAAGTTGTTAATGAGATATTAACAGATATGACATTAAAACAACACTATGTTTTGGAACATAAACAAAAGCTTTCTTTTTTTTTAATTGCTCGCCTACATGAAAGTTGAAATGTCTTGTAACCTTTATTTGTCATCATTAAAATGTCCAAGGCATGTTTTAACAGAAACAGAAAAGCTCTATTTTCCTGATTTTTTTAAACAAGTGCTTTTAGCCTACTTAGACTCTAGAATAAGACACTTAAGGGCATTTTGAATGTTCTCCATTATAACTGAGATAGAAGAGCTGTAAAAGCAGTAGTAGAATCAAATGTGACTTTTTTTTTTCAGATGAGAGCCACTGACATTACATAGTATGAACAACAACCAACATGATCTGATATTTAACTGATTTATAATGCATCACCATTGGCTGACTAGAACATAAACAATTCCTTTTTATGGGATGACTAAAAACCTGGATTAATCCCAGAAATCAGAGCATCCATGTTCCATGGCAATACTCACTATCTACTCCACTGAAAGGCCAAAATACGGCTAAACATTGTAAGAGCTTTATTCAGCACAAGGTAGTATTTTATACTAGATCATTATGCCACAATACTGTACATACTGTACCCAGTTCTCAAACTGGACTAAAATAACTGTGTTTAAACCTTTGTCTCAGGTTTTAAAAATCCAATAAAGATATTGCCTTCAATATTAACCCCCCAACCATTTTGTTCAATCATCCACTTGACTCTGCTGTTTGAAATCAATCATTTCAATGCAGTGTTCCTAACTCATATAGCAAAGGGCCTAATACTGCATTGACTATGTACTGAAAACTGTCACTGGAAGCAGTTGGAACTTTGACTCAAAAAAAGGCATTATTGGATCCAAAAGATACTTTGAATATACTGAAAGGGTTTCATTTGTAGCATCTGTTCTTTAGGGAAATGACGTATTGTATGATGTTCCTTTTATCATGCTGTTTATATTTTTCCCTTTATTGTTAACAGTAATATTTGCAAGCAATATTTTTTAACTTCCCACAAACTGGCACATATAATAAATATGTTGATGATGTTAATCACTAGGCGTTTGCGGCAGGTGGGTGGGAAACAATTTAATAAATTCATGATTTATCCCACTGTTCTAGTACCTCTGTAGTGAGAGCAAATCAGTGGATGAAGCAAATATGTAATTCAATAGATGTTATGCTTTCGAAGTTTTAGATTGAGAGATCATTGGATTTTCAACTGAAAGAAAACCAGAGTACATTTAAAAATTATGTATATGTGTATGGGGGAGAGGGGTGTTATTTTTTTTTTCTTAATGGCAGGAAGGTAAATGTGGAATAGAGAAAAAAGTAAAAAAGTAGTATCTGAGTCATACAGTGCATGTGGTATAGTAGTGACTACCTATGCAGCTGCAAGAATAATAATTGTTATGAGAGCATGCAAAACAATATAACTTTAAAAATATTTCGTTATTTATGAAGTGCAAATGATGTGAGCAGGGTAAAGCAATTACATTTCTAATTATTCACTATCTTTTGGCTAATAGCCATTGCATACCCTCTTTGTAATTTGATTTCTTTTTAATTAGTAGCTTTCGTTGTAGGCAAGAATGTTCAAAACATTGCACTAGGTCATTTTACCATCATGACTGTATTCTCTTCACCCATTCTTTCACTCTTGAAAATTCCCTGAGTTTAATTTAAAAAAAAAAAAAAAAGTCAGTAGCAGATCGTGCAGCAGTAAAACCTCAAATAAAATCAGATCCGAAGAATCCCTTGTGGTTTCACACAATACGGTAAAATTAGAGATTGCAGGAAACCAACAAAATTAAACTGAGAACATTTGAAGAGAAATGACCAGGCTTTATGAAAATGACACATTGACTGGCCAGTGTGTTTTTTTTATCAACAATATCTTTGTTGAGGCATAGATCAAAGAAACCTGCATATGTTTTCATTTTGTTCTAAGTCTAACTAGAAAATTACATCCAGATGTTTAATAGGCATTCTGTTGGTTTTTCTGCATTGATTAGATATGTTGGTACTGTTTGCTTACAAGTGTAGCCGGATCATTAGCTAATGCAAAGAAATGTTTGCAGCGAATTGCTAATTAGGTCTTTTGGAAACTCTCCATACTCAGGAACAATTTGTACGGTGGCCAGAAAAACTTGCGGCACTTGAGAAGTTGCTTTCCCTTCTGCGTCTGGGAAAAAACAGTCAGTCGCTTTCCCTAATCTTCTTTTGCCTACAGGGATTGCAGTGTGATCCCAATGGGTTGAAGTGCAAATAAATTAGGAAGAGACCACACACACACACACATGCACGTGCACGCGCCCCCTCAACACACCCCCCTCCCCAATCGGCTCTTTCAGTCAAAATGCAGTCGTACAATCTTACAAAAAGCTAACCAAAACGGACTGTTTAAAACTAAAACCTGTTAAATTCTCGATCTTCATGTTATCAAATATACAGCATTTGTGAGCATACTTTAGAGACAGATGGGTAAGCCCTTTTGTGATAAATGAGTGTACTTGAATTCATTACTGTGGTACTTATAATTAAAGCAGCTCTTTCACAACTTCACCACTTCTGCAGGGTACTTCAAGACAAAGCTTAGAGGAAGTGTATACATGGATGACAGAGGGGTGAAAGAGATGCAGAATAACTTTAATCTGTATTTTGTTAAGTCTAAAAACAGGGTCAAACAAATTACCTGTCTACAATATTGTTGGAGAAATTTTTGTAGACTTCATGACTCTGGCCTGATAACCTTCTAGGTGCAAAGTCACCTTTCAAAAGATGCTTGACAGTGTCAATGACCTTTCTAATAAAGACCACCTGCCAGTATATCACACTTTAGTCTGTTGCAGAATGAGGTCTCCACCACAGGAGATGACAGCAAAAGGAGCAATGTGTGTCTGTTTTGTGCAGTAAACAGGGGCACATGCTCATACCAGATCCCTGATCCTGTTGTCATGCACATGACTAAGTTTACTCCTGGAAATAGTCCTTTTGAAGCCAATGACAATGCTTGCATGAAAAAGGATGTCTGTGTCAGACTTTACCAAATCAGGGCCGCATATACAGAATGCAGTTGTGTGTGACATACATATGCAAAACACATGTGTTTTTACCAATGAGGCTGAGCAAGTATAGAAGACTGGGTTATATCCCCTTTATTGGGAATTATCTAACAGGGAAGAGTGTCTCAGAAGTACAGTTAATAAATTCACTTCAGTGGACTAGTTGTGGTACACTATATTTCCTTGACTTGCAAAATCCTAAAACTTTTCCAGCCTACTTTTTTTTTCCCTGTGACATTTGACAGAAATAGTAGATTTTTGTTTGTTTGTTCTTTCCCCTAAGCTGTCAATAACAACTTAGAAAGAGTCTACAGATCACCAAAGATCCTTAGAATTAAAACCATGGATGAAAGAGCATTGAGATAAATGGTCTTGTGGAAGTACTCCTTCCATAACATTTGTTGAAATGAGTGAAGTTTCATTTTAGAAAGAAACAGATTATCTGAGCGGGAGAGATGGCTCCAACTGAACTGGCATTTCAAGGTTAGGAACAACAACCACTTCCTTCTGCAGAGGTACATGAATCCCTGTCTTTTACCCTAGTATCTGTTCTCTGTGTATGAAAGCAACAGCCTTGAGGAATCTTTTCAGTACAGATGCGATAAAGAAATATTGCGTGCAAAATCATGACTCTCTGTCAGCCAATACGAACTAGGTTCAACTGGAAATTGGCTGGAGTTTGGCAGCTGTTTCTTTAACACTTCTGCCTCTCAGTTCTCCAGAATCTGAGTTCTTGCCTAAACTGAGGTTACAAACCCCAGATGAGCTTCTCTCATACCAACCATCTACTCCAGACCTCAGATTTCAGTCTGGTGGAATCTAGATGAGAGCAGATTGTGCTGTCCTGCTGTCTTTTCATAACGCTGATGCTGTAATGCGCTGGCATGCTATGGCTGCAACATCTGTGGAGATGCTTTTCCGGCACTGGTGGCACAGAGGCACTAGGTCTGCTTCCAGCTTTCCCTGTACTGTAAAAGCTCTGGGCTCCCATATTATTGAGGGAATGGATTTACCAATATGTCTGTTAGGATCCCATAGGGAGCAGAGAGATTATGAGAAAGAAGTTGCTGGACAGGGATAGTGATGGGGAGGAGGACTGGGGAGAGGGAATGGGATTATACTGGGAGGGAACACGTCAGTAGCAACATGATGCAATTCTTAACAAATCCTTAACAAAGGAAATTTCCTTAGAAAAACACTATTGAACCTCAGGCAAGATTGTAAACAGTTATAGTTGCTCACAGTATAAAAAGAAAATACTTAAATGTCTCAGTCATCCAGCACTGTCCACTTTTCTATTTTTCTTCTCACTCTGAGCTTACTGCTCTTCCACTACTTTCAATGCAGGTATCTCAGTTTATATCCTGAAGGGCTAATATATAAAGACAACTGAAAGAGCTTTTATAATTTTGTGAAAACAAAGGCCTAATGAGTACAGTACAGCTGGGATCCTGTATGTTGAATTGCTTGGGTGAGGAGGGGATAGTTGTATGGAGTTTTTGGTTTTGATTTTGGTTTTGTGTGGTTTGCACAAGAATGATTTACCATCTATTCACCTGAGCTCAAAAGCAATAAAAAGTATGTGCATATCCATAATTTACCATTATAAATTCAATAGTTGGTAGTAAAATATTTTCTATCCAGCCTATCACATTTTCTGCTGTAGCTTGACTGTACATTAATGTGCTTATGCATACTCAGGAGCTCAGCTTTCTGAGTTACGTAGCATCCATGCAGGATAAATTCTCAATGTTACAGGACCCCAGAGCATAGCTCAGGAGAATGTTTATGCCCTGAAACTGGCAGTAGATTGTACTTTGGGAACAGACTGGATCACATAAGTGAAATAATTATATTTTCATTGATTTTACAATAAAATAGTTTGCAAATCTCACCAATGCAAACCATGAAAAACAGGGAGAAAGCAACACAAGGCATACAGATGTGCACATACATCATTTAGCATAATTATATATTGGATTAAGTGATTTCCTATTGCCCATATGGACAGATAACTGTCCAGTGTCACTATTTTGCTTCTGAATTAAGGTCTTTCACTTAAATGAAAGATAGATGTGATTAGTCTTCTGAAGGTGGTTCAATACAAGAGCACTTTCACCTGTGTTCTTCACATCTGCAAGTGAGCTGTCTTTGAAAGAAAAAAGACAGTATTTGGGGATTTGTAGAAAGTTGTGTAGACCATTTCTAATGGGGTCCTATGAAGCACCTTTTCTGAAAACATTCTATTGCATAATAACACACTGCCAATACGTCCCTCCCACCCCAGCATTTTGCTTTTAGCTCAACAAAGCTGGCGAATATTTGTCTAGCAAAAGGAAGAAGTGATTAAGCATTTAGGGATATTTTCTATGTGCATTTTGCATGACAAACTCTGAAGTCTTGCAGAACAATTCAGAATATGGCCTTTAATTTTCAAGGGGGATGTACTACCTGAAGTAAATGGCAGTTACTTCAATGCAACTCCTCTAAAAGAGTGGAGGTATTTAATTCATTTAATTAACCTAGTAAAACTTTGTCCATTTTGGTTTTACTTACATCCTTAGGAGCTTGATTTTCCCAGCGTCTCTGATAGATTGTGGTATGTCTGAATGTAGATAGACTCCTGAATATCTATCACAATTATCCATTTAAGTAGATATTTTAATTTTAGAATCACACATTCTCATTTGAAGTAGGGGATTGTATAGTTTCTTTTCTTACACTATCAGTTCCACTGAAAAAGAAAAAAGCTAATAAATGTGGGAATAAAAAAAGAACCACAAACCATTGTTCAACTTCAGGTCTGTCCTAGGCTGAGATACTATGAAAAAAGAAAAGGCTGTGTTCTAACTCAGTTTTCTTTAAGTGGATCCCATAGGGCTTCTTCTGAACTGGCCAGATGGTGCAGAGAAGGTCACACATGTTTTTAAATAATTTTTGTATATTGGTTCTCTCTCTCCGAACTAACCAGCCAAACCACAAGACAACTTCTGAATCTTCAACTGAGCAAAACTCCCACAAGCAAATTGCTCAACAAAGCCTGGCATATTTGGCCCCTGTGTTTGAAAACAATGGTAACAGGAAGAATATTTCCTGACTTACTTCTGTCCCAAGCTGTGAGACACCTCACAGAAGGCCCTAGGAGGGGAACAGGTCATGTACAGAACAAAGGGGGTAGCACTGGGATGGCTGTCTTCTAATGGTTTCCCTTGAATGTGGGCTGCCAACTGCAGCACAGCCATAAACCTGATCTCCTTTTCTCTGTCCCACACATCACTCTGCCTTGTTTAATACCATAAATCATGCTGATGTGTGTCCCTGTCTACTGGGTCATAAAGCATGAGAGACTCAATGCATGAGGTACAGGGCTGACTATAGGAATATCAACTGTGTATGTTTCTTGCTCTATGCATTTCACAGGTCCTGTTCACTTCAGCTGGGGTAGCATTTCATCCCAGGTACCTGAAATGTCTAGAAAAATACACAGAATATCCTAAGATATACTGAGAGCTTTCCTGCTTGAGATATATAAGAAGAGATAAAAGCAACCACCCAGAATCACCTATTTTAACCTAATTGTCAAGCATAGTTTTTTTCTTAAGAAACCTGTGCAACTGCAGTAATGTTGCCGGGTGTAGTTTGCAGAATTTTACTGTAGGGCATATTTGTCCCATTTTATCCACTCATTTTTTATTTTAAGGTCTTTCATAATTGTGCTACACTGCATGAATGCCTTCTTCTTTTGCCTGCAAAGGACATCTGGGACTTGTTACTTACTTGCACAGATAAGTGCTTAGAATATAGTTTCTCTGGAATACAGTATTAGAAAATACTTTATCAGCAGCTGTTGAGTTCAGGAAAAAAAAAAGTGTCTTTTTCTAGATAGCCTTCTATCACTTACTTTTTTTTTTTTTTTTTTAAATATCACAGAATTTTTTACTTCTAATGGGAATACAGTGGAACTTTAAAGATAGACATCTTCAAATCAATCAGTTTATTATGTTGGCAGTCCCCTAGAACATTGTTATATCATTGCAAGAAGTTGCAACTCTGCAGTAAATCTCCAGTAAAAACTAAGAACACATTTATCTGGATAATAAGTATTTGAAAGGCTTGAGAGAGTGGAAAATAAAATTAAATTTATTTGTTAGTGCTACTTTAGATACTTTCTTTGCTGGGTTCTTATTGTTTTCATTGAAAACATTTGAGAAACCATTACACAAAATCTTGGGCCTAGTTAGGTATTTCCTTATTGAGGGGAAGACTATTACAAAAAAGCTGGACTACTAGCATCTGACTCAAGCCAGAAAGATTATTCTTTTATAGAATATAGACTGTATTGCCTCAAGCCTCTGATTAAACTCTATTTTCTATCTAGTATGTGACTATTATTTGCCCTCCCGTGGATAAAATGCATCACTTTCAAAGTGTTACTTTAATGACAACGTGAGCATTATGCTTTCCCAAATTTTCTGGAAAAGCACAGTTTTATAAGCATCCTGTACAGATAAGATAACAGCAAAAATGTATAAATGTTATTCTCATCTTTCTCTTACTTCAGCTAAGAAGACAGGGAGAGTCACACGCACTGTTTAGGGCAAAATGTGTGGTATATACTAAATGATGGAGATGATACAAAAGCTTGCATGATACAGGGTATAATTTTGTGTTTCTTGATTGTTCTGAATAAAAAAGAGATAATATGTTCTTCAGGAAATCAGGAAGTTAGTTATGCATACATACATACATATTGGTAATACATGTATGTGTGCACATACACCTATATATATACAAAAGCATGAGATACCTGCTGATCCATTCAATTCTCAGGCAGGCCATTCTGTGAAGCCGTAGGGCTTGGAAGGGAGAACCTGATCCAGAGGTGTACAACTTTCAGTTCATGCCATGATTAATTGAAAGTCAAGCCAAAGTAACCTCACTTTTTTTTTTGTTGTGTGGTGGTTTGTGTTTGTTTGTTTGTTTGTTTTTGTTTTGTTTTGTTTTTCCTATCCCTGTTCCAAATGATTATTCAAAAAGAATGCAGAATGCTTGAAATTGTCCGTGTTGGAGTGTGAGATGCCAGGGAATGCTGTTGTCTTCTGTTTTCACGATTTTCTATTTTCTGTTCCTCAGTATAAAATGGCAAGCTGCAACTGGCACCTGAGAAAGTGTTAAAACACACTGAAAGTATTGAAGTGGTGCTGATAAGTGCAAACAGCCTGCCTGAGGGAATACCACCTTCATTGAGATCATCTGTTTTCAAATGTGTATGTCTGTGAAAACACACATATTCCTATAGCTTTTACCACCAAATCAATACTTGGAGAATTATTTAAATGAAATCATAAATATCTGTTTATAGCTTCAGAAGAAAAAAAAAAAGCTCCTTAAGATAATTCTGTAATTAAAGAGTCCAAAAGACCTTAACTGTTTATCATATGATAAAAAATGATGAAACATTCTTCTTGCAGTGAATAGTGCAAGAGTTCCTGTTGTGTTTTTTTTTTCAAAGTTTTATACAAAAACAAGAGAAAGTGTATTTCTCTCTTTTCAATACAGAATCTGATTTTATTAAATGCTGACTCAGTTGTAAAAGTGTGCCACCATATTAACTGATACAAATTTGTGCTTTAGATTATTTTGTTCTATTGTTGCACTTTTCTTTTAAGCCAGTCTGTCCTTTTCTGGGGCAATATGCTTCATTCAGAGGTGATTTAACATTCACATTTTTGAATATGAGAATGTGGTGTTCAGCTTTTTCTCTGCCTCTGTAAGAGCAGGTGTGCACACTCACGCACATTCCTATATTCACATAAGCAAATACAACACTGATCAAAGATGTTTCATGATTGTGGAGGTAGAAAGCCACTGGGATTTGTGATCAATGTATGCAGAATAGGAGAAATTATAAGAAGTATTTGATTGTGTACTGGTGGAAAGGATATCCTAGATGATACATAAGCTTGGTCCTTTAGCTTTTTAGATGGAGGCTGATATGATGTTTTACATTTCTGTATAGGAAGGAAACAAGCTGTGAACTCACCATCATCCTTGAGTCTGGTGAAAGGGCAGCATTAGAAGAGATACAACTTTTGACTGCATGCAAAGGGTGAACTGTGAGACTGTGTAGGTAGCCTATGTGTGGTTCCTGCTGGGTTTGGTCAGCAAGAGTAAAGTGACCGCCTTCTGTACTCAGTATCAAAATGAGATTTTAGTATAGTGAAGAGTGACGTATTAGAGCTCATATGGGATGCTGATGTACTTCCTCTGTTAATTTAAAACTCTCAGATACAGTTTTTAGAATACATTGTGCTTTTTTACAGGGATGCTTTTTCTGTTCCACATACCTTCCCCGCATTTCCCATTTGCATTGCTCCTGCTGCTAGTGGTGAGAGACAGAAAAGAGATGTCTTGCAAAACTGCAGAGCGTTGCAACAGGGTGTACTCAAAAGTTATGTCTTGCTCTCTGGCTGCTGTACAACAAAATGAAAGAGTCCGTTGTTTGTTAGGGGAATCCAGCAACTTCCTCTGTGGTGTACTCCCCTGGTTTTATGAAAGAGCACAGAGCCAGGCAATTCAGAGATTCCTGTGCTACTTCATGTATGTAGTCATGTTGGTTTTGTCCCACAAAAGCACTATTAGGTGCCGATTTTTTTTTTTTTTTAACATGCCAAGTAGCATCCCCAGGTTTCAGGTTAAAAACAGCCACAATTATGAAACCCTGTTTCATCCAGTCTTGTAATTCCAGATTAGAAAAAGGTTTTGGTTTCATGTCTAATCCATTTATTTTAAAAGGGAATGAAAATGTTTCTGTGAACCAAGAAAATAATTAATAATGTAATTTTATGCACTATATTAAAAATATTCTAATTCAAAATTTTGTTTTTGTCGGTCTAGATCAAAGGGTTTGTTGTTGTGTTACCACTTCAAACTTATCTTTTACTTAAATCTGCTGAATATTTAGGTGCCAGAGGTATTTAAGAAAGAAGATTTAGACTAGTGGAGTTATTAATCATATTGTTGCAAGTAGATTTGGCCTAGTGATTTCCCAGCCTTTTATCTGTGAGTGTCTGAAGGAATGAGGGGTTTCTGTCACTGAGGATAGGGCTGGTTATGTGTTTAGCAATTGTTTTCAGTTCATAAAGGACTTACAGGTCCAGCTACAGCTCACTGCTGAAAGACTTCCATTTTCAGTTCAAAAGGAGAAAGTCAGTAGTTCACAAATGAAGTACCAAGGTTCCAGTTAAAATGTCTGTAGGTGTTGAAGGTTACTGAATGGAAGCATCCACGTAACCAAGGTTGGGTTTTATCCTTTCTGATTTTTTATCAAAAAGAAATCACATAGAATTCAAATTTACAGCTGTATCTTTGGCAAACAGAATACATTAATAATGTTGGCTAGAAAGTGAGTACATAGTTCAAAGTATTTTTTTAATAACTGCTTTGCAATATTTTGCAAAGTACCTACATTTAAAATTCACCTGTCTGATTATTGTGCCATCTTTGTAGGAATTGAGTATAGGGTTTCTTCATGTTGTCAGAGGTGAACTTTTAAGGGGCAGAAACAAAAATTTCTGTGACCAATCTGTTCTTCACAAACCCTGTTTAAGATTCTACTTCAAAATATATGGGTCTGTGCTGTTGAAAAAAAAGATTTTCAATGGAAAAGGAAGGATGGTAAAATATAGGAAAGAAGCACAGTTCAAAACCTGCTTTTCAGTTGGTGGTTACAGCTAGATCACTTCCAGTGTTCATTCTGCTTAATTTAGAGCTCATTATCAACCATGTACTGTGTATTTTTGTGGAAATTAGTCCTTGGACATTTTCCGAAAGGAAAAAAAAGCTTTTGTGATGGGATGCAGTGTTGCAATACATGGACTTGCCTTGTGGAGTAAGAGTGAAATAGTTCAACCCATTGCAATGGGGAACTAGCTGGAATAGCAACAAAACAACCTTGCAGAACTCAAGAAGTACAAGTGGGTGCTAATGTTATACATTAAAATAATTTCCAAAGAGCACACTCAGGCCTCCACTGGGAAAAACAAGAGTCAAAACATCGAATTTTTTGTTTGGCATTTATGGTTGCTGGCACACAGGAACAGCAACCCTACTTTACTGACCAGTGCAAACTACTAGGAATGACACCAGCACAACACAATAATGTGGCAACATGAGAGAGGAGCAATAGCAGCCATTGTGAATCTTGTCTTACTTTTCCAAAGAATATGAATATAGCAGGTAGGTACAATAGCAAGAGGAGAAGCTTACTTTTCCAAAACAGACTGGTGTCTACATTCCTTTTCAAGGAACGCTGCCTGTGGTTCACTTCTCCTTGTGTCACAGAGGGTGCTGTTCACAGATACGTGGACTTGCTAGCTGCATAACAGTGATTTCTGATGTGGAAAGGTCCTGTGCAGGTCCTTCTGCACTGCAACAATTTCCTTCTTGAAAAATTTTGATTGCATAATCAGATATGATCAGGAAGATACCTCACTTATTTTCTATTTGTTTTGGTTTGGTTTGTTTTCATCAAATATTTGCTTTGAGATTTTAGACAGAAATTCAAGATAGAGAAGTTATGCCACTGAAAAAATAGTAAAAGACAGCTGGTGTACCCAGAATACAGCAACAAAACTAATAGGAGAAGAAAGAACTCCAGGCATTATGGATGACAGCTTTGTGCTCTTGTATGTCTAGATCTAGGGCTGCAGTGGTAATGTGTGATCTTAAGCCATGTTTTCTTTCTGGTGGAGTTTATCCCAATATTTAGCCAAAGAAGAACTTTATAGCAACCTTTTGTGGGAGGTCACAGCAGTTTGGAGAATATAAGCAGACATTTCTATATACAGTGCATGGTTTGTTTTATGTATACTGAAAAGCTGTCTTTAAAGTACACTTAAATGATAAAAAACTAAGGAAAGTACAAAAAATCAATTGATCTACACTTTTTTCTTTTTTTTTTTTTTTCCATATTATCCATTTGGCAAGCATTGACTCGGCTTTCTCAAACCTGTGAATGAAGCTGAGAGGGAATTGATGAGCCTCAAATAAGAAAGAAACCTCATGGCTGTGAGTTGCTATTATGTGGTAGAAGTCATACTCAATTCTCTTTCAATTCTACAGCTCACTATCTATCAAGACACCGCTTCAAATCTCTATCAGGTGTCCTTCTTAATTTAGATTCTCACATATGAAATCCAGCGTAGTGACAAAAAGCAAACACCTAGTCTGTTCGCCAGGAAGTCTGACTCTTCCTAATGGGAAAAAATATCTCTCTGTCAATCACGAATGATATTTCCCCAGAACTGAGACCTACATTTTCAGAGTACTCAACTGGAATTAGGAGATTGATCAACAAATGGTCACAGCTTTCAGTATTCAATGACCTTGACTGAACTTCCTGGCATATTATTGCTATTGCCTTATATTTACATCCTTGTCCTTCAGAAATGGCATGTTATAGAAATGCAGTTGTATCTAAATTGCTTGAAATAAGAGACATTCAATTTCTGCATCTTCTCATGTAATGTCATTGCTTCCTTATAGCATATTTGCCCTATACCTATCAGCAGGTTTTCACATTATGAGGTTGAAAGTACTCACAACTTAAAACTTACATTTGAAAATATCGCTTTTCCTAAAGGAAAAGAATCTTTATTACAAAGAGCTCATAAGCTTTTCAGAAATGTTGAGGTTCACTTGAGTCATCCACTGTTTGTTGCATGCAAACATAATTGCTGCGTATCAATAGGTAGAAATACTGAGAATGGGCTTATTAGAACTGAAAAGTCAAGATTTTTGGTGTGAAGCAGCCCAAGAAGGGCATTAACTGTTGAAAGATCTATAACCTTTCATAGACTGAGTCTTATGGAAGTAAGTATTTTGTTTGGCAATACACATTACTTCCATATCTTCCCTATCTTCTTGAAGGATTTTTTTGCCACCATGCAAGGTTTCCAGTTGAAAAGAATATCCGCTTTCTTTAAACTTGAATTGTTTGTTTGATTGTTCTTTTGTTTGTTTGTTTCTCTTATTATGAGAGGAGTGAAGTACTAAGAAGTCACAAAAGAAAGAGTAAAATGAGGTATTTATGAGATAGCACACCATGTTTGTTTTGTAGCATGCCGTATGCAGTCTGCCTCAGAGAATGACAGATGCTCTTTGGGCTACTTATAAATTTAAAGGCAAGTTTTATGACTTTGACAAGTGGAAAATACCAGTTTGTTCCAACATGTCACCAGATGTATCTTATAGGAGGATACAGAGAAGGCAGAGTTGCTGAATGCCTTCTTTGCTTCCGTCTTTACTGCTAAGACTAACCCTCAAGAATCCCAGACTCTAGAGACAGGAGAGAAAGTCTGGTGAAAGGAGGACTTTCCCTTGGTTGAGAAGGATCAGGTTAGAGATCATTTAGACAAACAGGACAAACACAAATCCATGGGCCCTGATGGGATGCACCCACGAATGCTGAGAGAGCTGGCAGATATTATTGCTAAGCTGCTCTCCGTCATCTTTGAAAGGTCATGGAGAACAGGTGAGGTGCCTGCAGACTGGAAGAAAGCCAGTGTCACTCCAGTCTTCCAAAGGGCAAGAAGGATGAACCAGGAAACTACAGGCCAGTCAGCCTCACCTCCTTCCATGGAAAGGTGATGGAACAACTTATTCTGGATGTCATCTCCAAGCATGTGGAGGAAAGAAGGCTATCAGGAGTAGTTAGCATGGATTCACCAAGGGGAAATCATGTTTGACCAACATGATAACCTTCCATGATGGTATGACTGGCTCAGCAGATGAGAGAAGAGGAGTGGTTGTTGTCTACCTTGACAAGGCTTTTGACACTGTCTCTCACAACATCCTCATAAATAAGCTTGGAAAGTATGGGTTGGATGAGTGGACAGTGAGATGGATCATGAACTGGCTGAATGGCAGAGCTCCAAGGGTTGTGATCAATGGTGCAGAGTCTGGTTCAAGGCTTGTAGCCAGTGGTGTTTCCCAGGGGTTAGTACTGGGTTCCAGTCCTGTTCAACCTGTTTATCAGTGACCTGGATGAAGAGACTGAGTGCACCCTCAGCAAGTTTGCTGATGTTACCAAACTGGGAGGAAGGGCTGACACACCAGAAGGCTGTGCTGCCATTCAATGAGATCTGGACAGACTGGAGAACTGGGCAGAGAAGAACCTAATGAAGTTCAGCAGGGGCAAGTGTACGATCCTGTACCTGGGGAGGAATAACCCCAGGCACCAGTACCGGTTAAAGGTGGACTTGCTGGAAAGCGGCATTGTGGAGAAGGACCTGGACGTTATGGTGGACAGCAGTTTCACCATGAGCCAGTGATGTGCATCGTGGCTTGTATCAGAACTAGTGTGGCCAGCAGGACTAGGAAAATTATTATCCCACTCTGCTCGACACTGGTGAGGCCACACCTCAAATACTGTGTTCCATTTCGGTCACTCACTACAAGAAAGACACTGAGGTGCTGGAGAGAGTGCAGAGAAGGACAATGAAGCTGGTGAGGGGTCTGGAGCACAAGTCTGCTGAGGATCAGCTGAGGGAACTGGGACTGTTTAGCCTGGAGAAAAAGGAGGCTGAGGGGAGACCTTATTGCCTTCTACAACTACCTGAAAGGAGATTGTACCAAGGTGAGTGTCAGTTTCTTTTCCCAAATAACAAGCCATGGGACAAGAGGAGATGGCCTCAAGTTGCACTGGGGGAGGTTTAGATTGGATATTAGGAAAAATTTCTTCATGGAAAGGGTTTTTGGGCCTTGGAACAGGCTGCCCAGGGTAGTTGTTGAGTCAGCATCCCTGAAGTACTTAAAATACATGTAGATGTGGTGCTTCAAGACACAGTTTAGTGGTGGCAGCATTAGATTAATGACTGGACTTGGTCATCTTAAGGTCTTTTCTGACCTAAACAGTTCTATGATTCTATTTGATGATTCTACTGCCTTTAGAGCTCTGCAGAAAATTTCCAGTGAAACAGTATCTCACCTCAAAATGCTGATTCTGCAAAATAAAAAAAAAATTCTGTGGGAACATGGTGCCTCTGTTGTAAGGCTGAGTGGATGCCAGGAAGACAGGTAGGATTACTCCAGGGAGGGGAGGGGAGGGGAGGGGAGGGGAGGGGAGGGGAGGGGAGGGGAGGGGAGGGGAGGGGAGGGGAGGGGAGGGGAGGGGAGGGGAGGGGAGGGGAGTCTCCTGCTTCCACATGTGCCACATCATAAAAATATTCTTGATGAATCATAAGATTAAACTGTCTGCCTTGAGAATTTTGTATTTAATAGTTAAACAACCAAAATTCTCACATGCATCTTTTGGCTCTAAGTATCACTTTTGTAGTGTGTGACTTCATTATGTTATATTACAATTGAGTTTTGATTGATCTTTAAAGGAGGTTCAATTTACTTAAAGAAAAAGAAAGTATTTGAGACTGGAAGATATTTCAATTTAGAATACAAATTTAATGGCTAAAAATTCCTTACGAGCTTTGTATTTATAAAACCTTAAATATTTTTCCTAATTATATTATTTTAAATACTTTTCTTGTAAATATTACAACTCAATTTTGTCTTCTGTTTGGAGATTAGAATTACTAGAGCATCACATTTGCCATTTCTATTGTATGGAACCCATTTTTCATGGGTTTACAATTGCCTATATTAATTTATACTGAAGTTATTAATATTTTAATTCAGAGAGGTTGTGAAATGTTTTTTAGGTGTTACTATGTTCCTGGACTACAGGCTTTTCTATAGTTTTCTAAAAATAGAAGTTGTTTAATGTTGTAAAAAAATGCATTCTTACACATATGATAGATGTTTTATGCTGCAAAATCTATGCTCATATGACTGTGCTTCTTATGTGCCTTTCACAGAAAGCCATTAACATCTCCTTACTGTAGTGACCCCAGGTGAGACTTGAGATCCCTTTGTGATACGTACAACACAAAGGAAAAAACAAGACACTTCCTGCCTCTGATACTCACAATCTGAAATTATGCTTTACATTCATCCCTCCTGGAAGATGTTTTACCTTCTAACAGATAAATAAAATCTTATCTACCTTCTTTGTAGTCTGGGTCATTGTGCAAAATGCAATATGCAGGAAGAGAAAAGGGAAATGTCATCTCTCCTTAAGTGTCTTCCATGAACTGCACAAACAAATGCATGCCAAAGTTCTGCGCCCTGCTGTCATGGACAATTCAGAAAAGCACGTAATGAGTAAGTGGTGGGTAAGCTCTTTATTTGAATTAACAGCACAGTAAATGTCCAGATGAACCAATGTTACGAAATCCAGTGGCAAGAACTACAAGTGTGTAATCATCATCTAATTAGTAGATTATCTTTAAAATCCTTACAAAAGAGTGGAATTATTTCTAGACAGAAAAAAAAATATATATAGGTGAGGAAAAGAGTTTCTGAATTATTCTTCTGTGTGTTCTGACTTTTCCTTTTGTTGATTTTACAAAGTTGTTCAACTACTGCACAGAGACTAAAGCTCTGCCCATCTAAACGTCATTGCTTCTTAACACCAACTTTTACTGTACTAGATGCTGTGTCGGAAGTTCAAGGCCTATACAGTCAAACATCTGATGAATAATATACTATCTGAGGAATAATATCCTAAACTATTTTTTCTATTATTCCCTTTTATCTCCATAGTTATTCTTTTGCATAGTTTGGCCTACAATAACTTGTTCAAGACTGTTAAGGATATTTTTCTTTTGTGTAGTTTTGATTTGAGTCAGCGTGTAGAAGGGAAGTAGTTTCCTACTTTTAATCGTGCTTATTCAGGGTTTAAAACAACTTTTGAAAGTCACTTTACATTAAAGAAAATATGATGGTAATCTTATGCAAGACATACAGAGCAAACACCCACTTTTGATAGTAAACACTCATTCTGAATAGTGTCATTATAAGGGCATTCAGACACTGAGCAAGAGACTGAACATCATAATTTTCACTTTGGTTTGTATGTCAGACTATCAGGATCATGTCAGCAGCAGTGCTTGCCCTGCTGCATGGCATGTTCAGAAGAAGAGTGGCAAATGGAAATACTGCTCTGAGGCAGAAAACTAACACCTGTAATTGAATTTTTGGCAGATACTAGAAATTTTTTATAATTTTCTGCAGGCAAGGAGACTTTTGAACAGAGGGATACAATTTAAATTTCATTGCACACACCCCTCCAATTTTGTCACCACCCACTTTCTTATAGAAGAATGTCATTGATCCTCATAGAGAAAGTGACAAAAATTAAAGTTCTTTTTAAACATAGTAACAGTATTACATAGGAAACTAACTGTTCATAATTAAAATGTGCCGTTTCTTTTCAAAGTAGTACACTGTTAGACTGTACCAGGACTGCCAGATGGCCATTTTTCACTATGACAAGGCTAATCTTGGTTTTGTGCAATGTCGTGCTTAGTGTTAAGATGAAGACCACAGTTATAGGGATTTTGAAGAATGTAGGAAGAAGAATGATTTAAAGAGCCTTCTGGGTGAAAAAATCCTTCCAATATTTTTTAGTTATATTTTCCTCCATTTCAAGTAAAACTGAAACTTACTGGTAGTGCAGCTTGATCCTTTATTGACTTGGGTAGGGATATGGTCAGACCATGAGCTGAGACCCTGGTCTGTGCAGGGATTTAGGACTTTTGATGACCCTTGTTTGTAGGCACTTGTCCCTCGTATTCCACAGTGAATGCGCCCTTTCTTGTTGCACATTCAGGCTACTGGTACAATGCATGTGAAGGGTGAGGTCCCTTGAGAGCCCTGGATATGAAACCACTGCCTGAACTATCATGCAGGGAAATTTCAGGACAGTCGATGTCTCAATTTCTACTTCAGTCCATCACTTTGACTTGGGACTGTGGGGAGATATGTCTCACAAGGAGCACCTACATCCCCTCTATTCCTCCTGACAGCTGAGCAAGTAAGTCTCTTAAGTGCATTGAAAGAATAGAGGGGGGAAAAGAAACAGTTGAATTTCACTTCTTTTTTTCCAGCATAGAACCCTGTTTTATTTGAGTGCCAGTCACTGGAGTACTGCCCTGGGAAAGGGTTCAGCCTGAAGAATTCAAAACTATTCTAATGTGAGGATACTTTCAGGTTTTTTCCATCTTTGCACTGGCATAGTGGAAAGGCTTGTGTGACACATTGATCAGCAAGATATAGGGTAGGATGAAACGTATTTTTCCCTTGTCAGCTATTAATTTATAAGACTTCATTCAGTATGTATATTAGACAATTATAAATAAAGAAAACAGCCACAAACTTCAGAAGTGACATGGGACACTATCATGCTTACAATGAGAAACCTGACTTAGAGCTTCTTGACTTTTTGGACAAGAATTTCCATTTAATGTTGTTCTAATGTTGCTTTCAAGTATAATTTCTATGTGTGTTTTATTTTACCTCGCCTTCCTTGGAGTAGATAAAAACAATCCTAGCTACAGTTCAACGTCCCAAAGTATTTCTGCATATTCTGATTAAATACTATTTCCTAACCAGAACAGCATTTCTTAGAAGATGTCTCTTACTCTTCCTCAAATGAGAATATATTTCAGACTACTTTTTTGGTTAGCATAGCATCTGACCAGACAAATGAACCTCTGTAACAAAACTGCTGAACTGTTCCTGTCTACCACATTGCTAGTAAAGTGTTATTTTGAAATGTATTTTGTTATAAAAGTCCAGATAAAACTTTCATCAGGAAATCTGTCTAATGCCCACATTTTCTGGGTACAAAGTAATGCCTCAAGTCTTCCAGTATTTTGGTAATAATGGTAACACTGGAGGCCCAACTACAAAGGTAATAACCAAAAATACTTAAAAAACAAAAAAACAAACAAACAAAAAACCAACCAACCAAACAAACAAAAGACAAACAAAAAACCAAAAAACCTTAACGTACTTGGTGTTTGTTGTTGCTTTTGTTTGCTTCTTTGTTTTATGATTATAGTATCAATCAAGCAGCAGGTCTACTTATTAAAACAAGGAATTACACACTGAAGTCAAACCTGATGTAAGAGGTACAATGTCACTGACTTCTAATTGACTGTATTAGGACTGCATTTTCCCTGAATATCTAAACTTCACCTGAATCATTAGCTCCTCACAGAATCACAGTATGGATGGGGTTGGAACTGACCTCTGAAGATCTCCTAGTCCAACCCACCTGTTTGAACAGGCACACCTAGAGCAGATCACACAGGAATGTGTCCAGGTGAGTTTTGAATATCTCCAGGGAAAGAGACTCCACAATTTCCCTGGGCATTCAGTGCTCCTAATGCAATGAAGGACTATGATAGTTTTAAAACCAACTCTGTCCTACATACTGCATATGAGTAATAGCATCTCAATTAGTGGAAAGTAGTTCCTTCCTTTTCCTCTTGAATGCATATTGCCAGTATTATAAAAAGTATTTTTGTGAGCTTTTACCCCCTCAGAGTATTTTATAGTCTTTTCTCAGAACAAGAAACTGAAATGCCATCTGGTTTTGACTAGTCTTGGCTAAATTTCAATTATTTAGATGTTCTGCAACATCGCTTTATAAATCATATACTGATATAATACTTTCACAAAAGTAAGCATACAGGACTTCTGATCCTATGACTGTCTTTGTCCACACTTGAACCAGAGATCTTTAAATTGGTGGTGTATGTGTCCTATTGCCACACCCTTGAACCATACAGTCACTTGACATTGATATGTCATATTTGTCATTTGTAAAAACGTTTCAGTATTTGATAATGTTTAGTCCTTGGCAATGGCATAATGATATGGTAGGCTATTATTAAATATATTGAGTCAGTTTTATTACCCTTCCTTGTGTTGAATGAAGCTATTATTTTTAAATAGCTGCTCTAGTTTTAGTGGGATTATCTGTAAAGTAGAGAAATGGTGTAAAGAGAGGGCAGAAAAAAATAATATTCACTTTGATGTAGTCTGTAGTACTAGGTTCATCTACGCTAGGATTTTCATGTATTGTGTTCCGTAAAAAAGAAAAAGCTTACAATTTAAGAATATAGCATGTTCCCTACCCCCACCCCCTCAAATTGTATCTATTAATTATCTCCTAGGGATACTTGCTGGTTATCTGAAGTACTTCATCATATGTGTTATTTTTTTATACTTTGTGATCTTTATTCAACTCCATAGGTAAAGGCTGCACTTTGTGTATGGGAGCTGCCAGAAGTAGCTAAGTGGAAAACATATTGGAACACCAATATTGATCTGAGAGAAAAAAGTATAGGCAACTCTATGAGTAGAGCTGGGAAGTGAATCTGACTGCTAACCCAGCAAAACAACAATAATCATCCTCCTTTCTCTTACAACAAACCGCTATGTTTTTAAGTATCTACTTTCCTAAATTCTGACAAGTGTTTATGCCACTTGCATCATAGACTTAATGGACGGCAAAAAATTTTTCTGTTAAAAAACTTCTTGAAGACTTTTTCTTTATTTCTAGGAATGATGAACTGCGAAACGTGGTATTTGTGAAACAAAGTCAAAGAACAACTCAGAGAGAACTGTTGAAGTGGACAAACAGGAAGAAAAGTAAGTATAGGAGGGTGAATCAATAGTAAAATATAATCTGAAGATACAGCTTCATTTAACACCATCACATTAAACTGTCTTCGTATTTGAGGTAAGAATAGCCTTGGTGATAGAGTTTTGAGCACAACCAACATGAAATCAGCTACAAGCTTTTTTTTCTGTCAAGTTTTTAAAACCTGAATGTGTACATGAGGATGTGGTCAGATTTCCTCTAAACCTGTTACTCCTAAGCTCAGAAGTATGATGCCTTCTGCTGAGGTGCAGTACTGCCAACATGGCCTTAGGCAAACAAGATACATCAAAGTTTTAATGTTTAAGAGGGAAAAATGCTGCCCCCTTACTTAGGCTGTGGCTAAGCTGAAGCTTGCAGAAGTTTGTGAAAAGGAGGGCAAGTAAATTTAGCTGTGTAGTGCGTGAGTGGGAGAAGGTCCTAACTCTGTGGACTGCATGCAAAAATCTGTCTGTGCCTGAGAGCCTCTGAGACAGACTACATACTTCGCTGACTCAGGGGGAGAGGAGCTGTGTGAGCTGCCTATGGCCATGAGATGTATCTCTGTGAGAGATGGGGAAGGACATGGTGTAGAGTCCTCTTAGTAATATCAGGGATGTGGTTGATGTTTAAGAAGACTAAACCAGAATAAAGAATTGCCCCTGGAAATTTCCATTTATAAGGCAACCTCCTCAGAAACCTGTAAATTCAGTTTGCATGACACTTTATACCACAGGGGTGCCAGAACAGGTGTGATTCTTTTTCCATTGCTGCTTTGCAAGTACAGGCCTCAGAGCAAAATTTCAAAGATGTAATAAAAAAAGAGCTTTGATGAAGGCTCACACCCCCATTGTTTCCAGCAAAATTCAAGATAATTCAATGAAATAATAAAGATTTTTATTCTGAGGCAGTTAAACTGCCAACAAGCTCCTAGCTAAAATCCAGACAGAAATGCAGTCGGCATCGACCCTGTATCAGAAGATTAACTTTAATGGCAAACTATTGTTCTGAATTTGGTACTTTTGTTGGCCAATCCCATTAAAAAGCATTATATTACAAAATCTGTATTTGCTTAGAGCAGCATCTGCTATTATGTGGGATGTGCCTATTCTTTTTTCTTACATAAATTTTAGAAGCAAACCTTTTAACTAGAGTTAGTCTGTAGTTGCATAGAGTCAATGAGCAGTATACATTTCTAATTGTGACCTACTTTACAAGTTAATGCTAAGTTTCAGGATCATTTTCATGCAGATCCTACTTCTTTGGCTATGACTGTGAAGTTTAAGGCATACATAACCATGCTAGGATAGAGTGGAGGAATTTTAGTCATTTTTTAAAACTAGTTATGTTTTCTGGTAACTCTCTTGTTTTATATGCAAGTTTTTGCTTAGTTCATTTAATCTTATGACAGTTTCTTCGCACCTCGCACTCCCTTAGGTCATAAGGTGCTGAAAGGAGCACCAGGTCCATTTTCAAATAAATGAGATAAGAGACATCTCCTGGACTATACAGACATCTGAAAAATATTTTTAGTATTCCAAAAGTCTGAACTGAACAAGTTCATTTAAATACTTCATTACAGTCATTTTGGCAATCATTCACTAGAATGCCATATGTTGCCAATAAATAAGCCTTCACTAGATAGCCATTGTCCCATACAACAGACATAAGCACTAGTTAATTAAACCTAATTAAGCCAATAGCATACATATTGGAAACACATGCTGACCAATTTGCTAACCAAAGTTGCCCTGGCCAAGTCTTCAGCTTTTGGCAGATTGCTAACATTTCAAAGCCATTTACATTAATAAAAAAATCAGGCTGTTTGGGAAGATTGACATGAAAAAGTGTTTTGTACACAGACACAACCCTTACGTCTGTATAGATGTAAGGCTCATTTTCTCTGTGGCCTGAGAGCCAGCAACACTTCAATTTTAGAGAATTCAGTCACGGAAAGTGTCTCAGAGAAAACAGAAATCAGACACAACTTCTTTACCGCTTTGTCAGTGGCTATGGACAGGGAACGCCAGTGACTGTATGGCCAAGAAGTATTGTGCCATTGCAAACTCACACACAGCCACATCATGCCTCCTGGTGCAGACACCAAAGGCTGGTTCCCCTAAAGAACCTGCTCACCAAATACTGTGACCCATTCACAGGATGCCAAGAGTTTTTATAAAACCAAGAGCTCTTGCTTCAGAGGTGTCTGAGTGCTTTCAAATCAATAGCAAGTTATTTCCAGGTTTTTTCATAGTTGGATTAATACTATACAGACCCCTTTTATACATTAGCAGGCTACTGTGACATGAGGAACAATAGGAGAACAATACATAAAGCTACATAACAACTGTAATTCTGCTTTAGAAGTAAAGCACTCTACTGACAAAAACATTACTATACTTTATACCCTTCCTTCCTGCCTGCCTACCTGCCTTCTCACTTCCCTTTCCCTTTCCCTTTCCCTTTCCCTTTCCCTTTCCCTTCCTCTCCTCCCCACCACTAAAATTCACCATTTCAGCACTCTGAAAAGCTCAGTCCACCTGAGCTTTGTCACCTAGGGCCATCAACGTAGAGAAGGACAGAGACAGTCACCCATGAGACAGCCTGCAGGCAATGGCAAAAGGGTTGCCTGAAGTGTTAGTGCACATTTAGTGTTCAGAGTGTCTGTGGCTTTTTCACTTTAGTGGTAAAGCTGCCTGATAGCTGCAATGCAACAGTGTTTCTTACAAAGCATACAGTGTAAGACTGCAGTGGGCTTACATTTTCATGAGGTTATGTTCTTTAAATCATTCTTACTTTGATTAGCAAATTTACTAGTCCCATGTCACATCTGCTGCCTTTTAGAGGCTGTGACCAGTGGTGTACCATAAGGAACACGACATAACTTTCAACACAACAGATATACACTGAAATAGAGACCTTTTTAGGAACATGGACAGGAAAAACATGATTGTGTTTGGTCTCTAACTACCAGACATTGCAGTTTCTTATCCAGATACAATTTTTGTATAGAATAAATTGTTAATAAGACTGAAGAAGACCAATATGATTACGCATGTTCAAATATTCATAGTTGTCTTAATCTTGCTGTGTGAATTCATTCACTTTTCCGATGTCTAGTATGACATTTTAAGCCTAATGCAATAAAATGAAAGTGCCTTTATTTTTTATTTAATTCAAAGCAAAATTTAATTCAGATGTCTCATATGCAACCAAACATTTGTATGAAACATCCTTGGGTTATGAATATTATATTAGGAACATTTATTAGTTGGCAATTTCAATTATCCTTTATTTACACATGCAATATTAAGGCACAAAATTTCATAAGCTTCCAATTACTATAAAAGAACTGAAATTATTTACAATGTTTAAAGTAACAGCAGGGAAGTTGCTGTGTTGCAATAATGGGACAAGAAGTGGATCTTAAAACACAGCAATATCTGTGGATTCCTTAGAGTGATGATGTATACACAATTGCCTTCACACAGTCCTTTGAAGTTTAGAATATGGTGCCAAGAGATGGCGAAATTATAGTGGGATGATGAATTAGATCAAAATACTACCTCATACAGAGTGATGGAAGTTTTCAGGAGAATGTGCAACCAACTCTTCCTACTGGAAGTCATTTGAATTATTTCCTCTCCACATACAAAAGGGAGACTACAACATGTCCAAGTGTTTCTGCTGGTTTTCTAGTTGTCTAGGACTACATGGGAGCCACTAAATGCATATGTATACTTCAGGGAAAATAATTTATTACAAATACTGATTTACCTCTCCTGATTTTTGAGAAGCAGCAAATAAAACAAAATTAATTTTCCAGACTATTTTTTTTCCTTTAGTAGAATGTAAGCAGAGGCAAAGACAAACTTAAGATGCCAGAATATACATTCAGAGTCATAGGGAAAAAATTAATTCTTGTTGTTTTCTGAATAAAATATTTTTTTTCTCAAAATGGCAAATGCAAAATAAATCCTTAACCTCAGTTATATTTTCTATTGATTAAAGCAATGCAGCATTTCACATGGGCAATCTAAAATAGACTCTTGTTTACAGAATTGCTAACTAGTTACAGAAGTTTGTGATTTGTGATGTTCTAGAAACAGAGGCATTCAAACTAGTTATGCCCATCAGGTTTTCTAATGAATCTTCCTTGAAGAGCTATCCAATTTACTTCATTACTTAACCGTGCATTTTATGGTTACAGAGATTATTTTCAGATTAAATTTCTTTATTTGAATGTGCTTTTAAAATATGCTACATTAGTTTATGTGAAGGTTCTGTGTGTCTTGTGGAAACTAGTTGTATGACTAACTTCATGAATCACAGAAGCTGTGCTGCAAGAGAACAATTGTGCTTATGGAGTTCACAGATATAATAAGATACACTTTATTAAACTCTGAAGAACTATTATAATGTATACTTACGGAAAACAATTTGTTGCAGACAGCTATAGGTGAAATGCAGCAGCCTTCATCATGCCATTGATAAAATATCCATTGCAAATCTCTGATGGGCAAAACTGGATTTGCATTAAAATGAAGGATTTTTCCTCCTCATTCTATCATTTTCATGTTGAATCTGAAGATTTTCCATAGAAATTTGACCACAGATTTCCTCAGAAAATACTCTGATTTTCAGGTCAAAATGGCCATTTGATGAGAAACCATTGTAAATCACCAGTCACGTAAACATAGATAGGATAGGATAACCAGAGAAATAGATTCTAATTTGAAAGTTTTAACAGATCAGATCCCAGTATTTTTTCCTCAGATTTTTGTTTCATAAAAGTTTACATAACTTATAATATTCGTTCCAAGATGAATGCAAAAAAAAGGTCAAAACATAAAAATTCTTGTGGGAATTTTGTTCCCATTATGATGCAGAAATTATACTATTCTCCAGAGGCCTTTTCATCTCTTTTCTTGAGAAAGATATGAGAGATGTTCCTCAGACTGATCATTAAATTTCTTCAGGTTTTCATATGCAAGAATGCTATACCAGCTTTTTTTCATAAGAATGATAAAAGGTTCACTGTCATACCTTTAATTTTAGCTTGAGTAAACCATCTTTATCTCATTACCTGCAAACAGTTTAATACATAAAATTGGGTAATAGTCTATATTTCATAGATGCTTGTAAAAATTGTGTTTTGGCCACTAACTCTTTGAAGATTTTTAAGTAGAATCATAGAATAAAATGTCCTGAGTTGGAAGCGACCCACAAGGGTCATTGAATCCAAATCCTGTGTCTGCATAGGACAACCCCACAGTTCTCACCATGTGTCTGAGGATGTCGTCCAGTCTCTTCTTGAACACTGTCAGGCTTGAGGCCATGACACCTCCCTGGGGAGCCTGTTCCAGTGCTCCACCACCCTCTGCATGAAGAACCTTTTCCTAATGTCCAGCCTACACCTCCCCTGGCACATCTTCCTGCATTCCCTTGGGTTCTGCAATTGGTCACCACAGAGAAGAGATCAGCGCCTGCCCCTCCTCCTCTCCTTGTGAGGAAGCTGTAGCTGCCATGAGGTCTCCTCTTAGTCTGCTCTTCTCCAGGCTGAACAAACCAAGCGACTTTAGCCACTCCTCATATGGCTTCCCCTCCAAACCCTTCACCCACTTTGTGGCCCTCTCCTAGACACTTTCCAGTAGCTTTATGTCCTTTTTTTTCCTGTGGTGCCCAGAACCGCACACAGTGCTCCAGGCGAGGCCGCACCAGTGCAGAGCAGAGTGGGACAATCACCTCCCTCGCCCCCTGGCAATACTGTACTTGATGCACCCCAGGACACGGGTGGCCCTCTTGGCTGCCAGGGCACTGTTGCCTCATGTTCAACTTGCTGTTGACCAGAACTCCCAGAGCTGCTCTCCAGCATCTCATCCTCCAGTCTGTATGTATAGCCAGAGTTGCTGTGTCCCAGGTACAAAATCCAGCACTTGCCCTTGTTGAACTTCATGCAGTTGGTGATTGCCCAGTTCTCCAATTTGTTCAGATCCCTCTGCAGGGCCTCTCCACCCTCAAGAGTGTCAACAGCTCCCCCAGTTCTGTGTCATTGGTGAACTTACTATTCCCTCAAGTCCTGAGACTAAGTCATTTATAAAGACATTGAAGAGTGCTGGCCCTAAGATGGATCCCTGCAGAACCCTGCTAGTGACTGGTCACCAGCCCAACATAACCCCATTTACTAGAACCCTTTGAGCCTGGCCCATCAGTCAATTACTCACCCATTGCCTTTGTGTTTATCCAGCTGTGTTCTGGACATCTTGTCCAGGAGGATACTGTGAGAGACAGTATCAAAGGCTTTACTGAAATCTATAAAGATCTCATCAACAGGCTTCCCTTGGTCAACTAGGTGGGTAACCTTGATGTAGAAAGAAATCAAGTTGGTCAGGCAGGACTTTCCCCTCATGAACCCATGCTGCTTGGGACTAATGACTGTGTTGTCATTCAGATGTTTTTCAATAATTCCCAGAACAATCTTCTCTGCAATTTTGCCAGGAACAGAAGTGAGGCTGACACGCCTGTAGTTACCGGGGTCATCCCTGTTGCTCTTCTTGTAGATTGGGACAACATTTGTCAGCTTCCAGTCAACAGGGACCTCTCCAGATTCCCAGGAGCATTGAAAAATCACACAGAGAGGTCTCATTATGATGGCAGCCAGCTATTTGAGAAAATCCCGTACAATTCCCAGATTGATTGGGAGTTTATTATTTTTGCAGCCAATGCTTTTTAACCCAGGGTTACGGGGGCCCCTAAGTCCATCAACAGTGTTGAAGGCTGAGGCAAAGAAAACATTAAATGTCTCAGCTTTTTCTGTGTCCCTGTTAGTAATGTGATCATGCTCATCAAGTAATGGGCCAATGTTATTTCTATGTTGTCTTTTGCCACTAATATATTTTTAAAAGCCTTTTTTATTGTCCTTCACAGTACTGACCAGCTTCAATTCTAACTGAGCTTTGGCAGCTCATGGATTTCCTCCCTACAGTGGTGAGCAGCATCTCTGTAGTCCTCCCATGTTGCCTGACCTTGCTTCCACTGACCATGTAATTTCTTTTTGTTTTTTATTTCAAGAAGAAGATCCCTGCTCAACCAAGCTTGCTTTTTGGCTCATCTGCTGGATTTTTGGCATCTTGGAATTGCCTGGTCTTGTGCTTTTAATAGGTGATACTTAGAAAATGACCAACGCTGATGGACCACAGCACCTTCAAAAGCTTCTTCCCAGGGAATCTTACGAAGTACTTCTCTGAGTAGGCTGAAGTCTGCTCTCCTCATATCTAGTGTTAAGGTCTGGCTGGCAGTTTTCCTCCTATTAGCAAAGATTATGAACCTGACTGCTTTGTGGTCACAGTGACCAAGGGAGCCACCAGTCACCACTTCTCCCATGAGACTCTCTGTGTTAGTGAGAATCAGGTCCAAGAAGGCACCTTTCCTGGTCAGTTCCCTTAGTATCTGCTAATAGATCTTTGTAACTGTGTATGTAAACACTAATCAGCTGGTCTTCCAAATTCTTGCCTATGAAAGCATATTGGGTTCAGTAAGAATACTCCTATGGAAATAAATATAAAAGGGCTGGTTGTGGAATCAAGCACAAGAATTTTAGAAGTACAGTCGGTCTTTAATTATTTCTTTCCCAAACTGAAAATGTCATCACCCACAAAGAACATGATTTCTAAATAGTTAAGTCAGTATAACAAAAGACAACATGTGTGTATTAGATTTTGGGGAGAGGCATGAAATGTCCAATAAAATTCATTTTGTTTAACAAAGCTATTTTATCATTAGTCTGTTATTGCACCTGTGCTGATGCATAAAACTATGCAAAGATAATCAAGAACCTGATTTGACATGACAACCTTGATTACTGTGGCTAGAACAGCAAAGAGCTTTCTGAAGGGGATTATGTTAAGCATAGGCTCTCTGTTACTGTCACTTTCAACAAATCTGTTAACCGTTTTAACACCTTACTTAGGTAGGAGGGTCAGGAATGGGAATGTTACAAGGAGGTGAATAATGAGATGTTTCCTCTCCAAATGAGAACAACGTTACTGTCTTAATGTATTTCTGAAACACATCAAGGAAAGACAGATACATCACTTAATGTAATGCATTCCTTTATTCATTACAGTTTAGATAATTGGCAGAAATCCTTGAACTAGACTGATAAAGGCTTATGTATCACAAAACAGTATTTTGAGTAAGTTTTTTCTAGGATTGAGGCTGTAGCGAGAAAGTGGAATGCACTGAAGAAAACCAGGGTCGTTTTGAGTGAAGCATAATGTGTGACACATGGTAATGATTGCTGATAAAAGCAATGCAACTGGATACAGTTATTACAGAGAGAAATAGTTTGAATGCATTACGCATTCTGCCATTTAACTGTTTAACTGTTTTACTCGGTCTGGCTAAGGTGCAGCTAAGTTCCTTGTTAACAAAGAGTATGGTGACATATTTTGGATTTGTGACTAAAGTAGTGTTGATAACACACCAGTGTTTTGTCTGTTATTAAATAGTCCTTGTGCAGTGTCAAGGCTTTCTCTTTTTACCCACTCTGTCCATTCCCACAGTGAGTAGGCTGAGGTCAGGCAAGAAATTGGAATGGGACATAGAGAGTAAAGCTGACCCAAGCTGGCCAAAGCAATGTTCTGTATATGTAGTGTCATACTCAGCAATAAAGCTGGTGTAGCACAAGAAAGTGATTGGGATTTTTGTGTTTTCCAGACTAGCTGTTGCTCAGAGACTGCCTGAGCATCAGTCTTCTTTTGGGAGGTGGCAATTGATTACCTTTGCATCATTTGGTTTTTATTTTTCCTTCATTTACTAAACTGCCTTTTTCTCAACCCATGAGTTTTCTTGCTTTTGCTTTTTCTGTTGTCTCCCCCATCCTGCTGGGCATGATGGAGAGAGCAAGCAGCTGTGTAGGTGCTTGGCTGCTGGTCACTGTCAACCTACCACAGGGTTAATTATAGATATGAAGATTATCTGACTCCTTTCTCAAGTTTGAACCTATATGGCTTCCTTTACAGACACACATATATATGTGCATATTCATACAAACTATACAGTCATACTACTCGTAATTCCTACATCCCTACCTCCAGGTTTCATCAGAAATGAGGGAGATTCTGGGCCCCTAACCCCATGGATACTTTGGCTGATGCAGATTTAGCCACTAAAAATCTATTAATTTGCACAAAGACTTACCTGGACTTTCTTTTTTTTCCTGTCTTAAATTTAGATTTTTTTTTTTTTTTTTAACAAATAGACTTCCCCATATATAAGCAAACTCATATGTATTTTCCTTGACATCAGGAAGCGTTCCAAGAATGAGGAACATTCATTTGATTTAGAGACTTTATTCAACATAACTAGCCTTGATCTGTTTTGTTTGGCACAACATTCTTGGTGTAGTGGCTCCGTGGTTGAATTCTGCAGACTTTGTGCTACAAGATCCCCATTTAATGGTTTAGCCTGGCCATGTTTCAAGAGTAGACAAAATGTGATGCACTTCTGATTTATAGGCTTCTTTTCCTATTTGTGGCTTTCATTTGGGATTTTTTTAATAACACAGTATGACCTTTTTACATACGAATGGCAGCAGCCTGCTAGGAAAGAGTGCTTTTTGCAATATTTGATGTCAAGAATGTGTTTACATGTTGCTGTAATAATTTTTAAACTTTGAATATCACTGTAATGATTCAGATTGTAATCTGGGGAATTTGAAGGGTAGCAACAATTTTTGCTAAGTAGATGAAGAATCAGAATTTAAGATCTGTAAACACAGTGACATGATTTGTAGATTTTATTTTACATTGAGAGATGCAAGGAGGCAGCTAGGCTGAGATACAATTCACCTAGGTGGCTTACATTGTTAACATCTATGTCTTAGCTAGGAAATTCTGAGTGTCAATGGACCAAAATGGGCACTTCTAGAACATAATTCATGTAAGTTATTGAAAAAAAAAAAAAAATCGCTTTAGCATATGACAAATGACAGCCTAGAATTGCTGCTTTGTGCTGACTATAAGGAACACCCAGAAAACCAATTTATATGTAGACATGTCAATTTGGACAGAGTACTCCCACCACTAGTTTAACTTTCAAAGACTGCAGGATACCTACAGATTTACTTTATTTCTATCATATTCTTAGGTATCTAGAGACCTTTAAAAATGTCTAGCCTACTGGTCCCAAAGAATTGCTTAGATAACTGCAAAGGTATTAGACAAGAACTGAAGTACCACAATTCCTGCCCTTGCGAGGGCTAAGAACTGGGAACTTACTGATCAAGTGTGAGCCTCAATTCACAACATTAGAGCTCATTGACCTTGGTAACAGAAATACAGTTAATAAAGAAGAAAATATAACCTAACTTAATGTAATACTCTAGGTCTTGAAGGTTGACCTTGACAAAAAATACTTGAAGAACAGTGACATAGTTTATGGTTTTCTCAATTGCTCAGATTTAAGTCCTGATTACAATTCACTACCATTTCTGATTTAAACAGAGGTTCTTGCTTTTAATTTAGCTTTTAGTTATTCATTGCATATGTGTGCTCTTTGAAACTGCCTGTTTGGTGATCCCAAAAGGAGGAATATTCTTACAACGCTGGTGATGTGTTTTTAGAGCTAAAACAATTGACAAAACTTGGTGTTGTGTTTTGAAGAGGTAGCCTGTTTTCCAAAGATTTCAAGATTTGTTACATCAAAAAATCTATTTTTACTACTACACAAGATGAAATAATTGTTGGATTTTATACCATAATGCTTTCATATGGAGGTTTATAGGAAAGAGGAAGAATCAGATGCCCTTTCTTGTAATTTATATGTTAAAGCTTTGATGAGTATGCAGTTCAGACACAATAGTCAGTATAGTTATAGGAAGTTTCCAAGTTTCAGTGACTGGAATTTGAACAAGTAAAGTACAGAGAAAAACAGAAAAATAAATGCTGTTTTCATACTTCTCAGCAAAAAGTCTCTGGTATCTTGCAGTCCTTAAATACTAAGGCAAGCAAAGAGAACCTGTGCCATATTCAAAGATGTGCTGTGCCAACATAGCACAATGTGGTACTTCGCGAGATACTTTCATAGCCACAGGCTGTGTGCAAGGAAGTGACTGCATTGATTCAGTTCAGTTCCACCTACAATGTCTCTGCATGTTACCACTTCAGACTTTGCAGGCCCACCCAATCAGTACATAATTGAGAAAGCATGTTCATTACTTTCTTCATTATTAGATTTCTGTGAAGTATGATTTGCCCTACCTATTGCAATAAACTGGTGTCCAGCCATAGGTGAAGGGCAGAAATGTAGCTTCTGGATAAAGTCAGTATGGAAGGATAAATGACCTAACGCTTCAGTACCTAGTTCTTATACCTTTCTCATCCTTCAGCTGATCATTAAACAGCCATGACTAATATCTGCCATATGTGGTTTGTATTTCATCTTACATATGAAATGCAGTATTTTAGAGTCCTGTTTATTTTTACTATACCCATATAGACGTGTGTTGCATTAATGCACTTGGTCTTGGATGTAGGAGTATAAAATGGTAAAAATTGTGTTGAGTTTCAGTTTAATTCCATATTCTTACACTACTTCACACAAAAGGCATTTCTATAATGAATAATTGGCTTAAAACTTGCATTGTTCCAGAGGTACTGGCTGTCAGACATGTTCTTTATCCTGGCATATGTCTTTTAGACACAGCTTTATGAGTACAGTGTGTTTATTATCTTTATGTCAGCCTGTGGAGCGGAGGACATGGGTGCAGTTTTCTTTATAGGACATATTCCCCCAGACACTGAGGTTGAAATCTTTGCTGTTGTTTCAAAGTGTAAGGCTCCAAGTAACATTTGGCTCTCATACAAAGGGAAAATTCTGGATCTTCTTTCATCCCATTTGTAATTAGCCAAGAAGGAAACCAACTATAGGTAAGCATCCATTCCCATTATTGTCCTGTATGAGACAATATGTTCTGTATGTGCTATGATTCTGGAAGATGTCAAAATTACACAACTATGCAGTCATGCCTGATGCAACAGCTACAAACATAGTGTCGAAAATCAACACTTCTATTTTGCTGGAAAAGTTGAAAAAAGCAAATCTAAACCCCGAAACAAACACCACTTAGAATTCAATTTTTGGAATGTAGAATATATGTTTTTAAAAAAGACATGGGTGGGAAAATTACCCATAAAAATGATACTAATTCTGAATTAATCAAAATATTCTGTGTAGAAAACATGAAAGCAGAAGAGGTTTGGTGTTCAGTTCTGCAGGGAAGAACGAAGTCATGTGAACAACACTTCAAGTCCTCATTCTTGAGGTCTCCAAGCTTCCTGCTGAGCTACTGGGTTTTCTTAGGCTTCCAGACTCCATTTCACAATAGTATGAAGTTCACAAATCAAGCTGTCTTGAGCCGCAGACCAGCACCTTAGGGGCAAATTGTACAACAGGTATGCTACTGAAAATCCTCGGGTTTTAGGCCTTGGAGAACCACAACAGGTGAGATAGCAGGAGAAGGAAAAGCTTTACAAATGAATGCTGACTCTGTTTCATCAAAAGTTCATAAAAATGAGCTTTTGTGCCTCCTGTGACACAACAGAGCCTTAATCAAATCAGTGCTCTGAAAAAATTGTTTTGTTGGAAAATTCTCAGCCAGCATCAGTCACATACCAATATTTTCCAGAATTATCTTCCAAGTTTAGTGGCTTTTTTGTGGTTACTTGGATGAGGAGGGATAGTGAAAAAAGTTTTTCAAACGTCCACTTACACAAGTCAGTCCTGTTAATTTGATGACTTTTGAAAAATGCAGTCACCAAATGGAACAAGATATCTTTAAAACAATTAGGTGTAAATGCAATATTAAATCCAAGTGGACTCCAAGCACAACAACAACAGAATTAATCCCCCTGTTGGAGCATTTACATAGTATCTCAAGTCTATAAATATTTCTTCATTGCTAGGAAAATATCTCCATCTAAATTAATGTAGGAAGGTATGTGGTGTTTTGTTTCTTCCTTGGACTGTTTTCCAGTAATCGTCCACAATGAGCACACAATATTTTTGAGTTTCTGTGGTTGGTTTTCAAATGATCAACACATCATAACTCTCAGCAAAGTTTTACATGGCTTTGCTGTCATCACCCTTTAATATCAGTCAAGTAAACACAGAAAAAATAAGTCTCTGGTGGCTGGTGATTGCTACTGAGCAAGAAAGCACACTGAAAAGTCCCTTACATGGTGGGCCTCTGGCACAAACCAGAGAAAAAGCATTGTTTGTAATTAGAAAGCAAACCTAAGTATGGAAGAAGACTCCATTTGTAGATTTGACCATTTCTTGCCATAATTTTGAAGATTCACATGATTTCAACAATACATGCATAGCCTTCAAGCTAACCTTCAAGACTTTCTTCATGCCTCTTGACTGAACTATAGATCAAAAAATTTGATAGTGACCTTTGGTCCTTTATAGAGGTACTTTCAGTAGTCTTTGTAAGGGAGTAGTAAGACAATCATTGGATTGTATTTAAATTTCATAACTCTATTTGTATTTAAACGTTGAATTTCAAAGATATGTTTGAAAATGAACTGCAGCTTCAATAGTTTTAGAAGTTCCCATTGATCTGAGCGAGATACCTTTACAGTACTTTGTCCATCTATTCTCAGTTAAAAACCACACTGTTAAGTAACCTCTGAATATAAGTAATCCAGCAAGGAACTTTATGATGGTAGATAACTGCTTTCCAAATCAAGTGCTAAATTAGTAGCTAGATTTAGAATTGGTATTAATCAGAACCTGTATTACAAAGCCAGGTTTGGTAGCAAAACCAATAATCAAACATATTTCCTGTCTCCTTAAAACTCTAACAAAATTTGGTTAAAATCAGATTCACAGATCTTTCAGATGAATCTGTGTTGACATGTGCATCTGCCTTGTTAATACTATTTGTTGACTCTCTAGGAATCTTCACAACTGTCTAAAAGGACCTAGAAAATTTAGTTTTGATATGCTGCATACATTTTCAACTTGTTCAGTTGAATCCCAAAAGTATTGGCCACATGAGCTGGCTATACGGTAAAACTGCCAGGTTCTGTAATGCTCTCCTCATGGGCCTAAGAAGCCTGGTTCCCATCTCTAACATTTGGTGAACCATTTCTCAAGGGTGATGTTCTTTGTTGAATCACCCCTTTTCTCTCCTTACCTGCTACACGGACTGAGGTGTCTGGTTGTTCAGAGATGATAGACAGAACCTAAATGTCAACAGCTTTGATTCTTCTTCTGATGCATGGAAAGAGGAAACAAAACTCAGTTTATCTGGATGGCTGTGACATGGAAAGGTCTAAAGATTAAACACATCTCACAGTGGATGCATTCTGGAGATGGTACTGTTTTCAAAATCCAAAAAAGTTATCCTTGATTCTCCTGTCAGCATCAAGCCATCCCTTCTGTTCATCCACTCACTGTTAGTAGGTAGCTGCAATGGGAAGTTTAAAAACCTTGCCACTCCTTGTCACATGTTACCTGCCTAATTGCATACTGTCAGCAAACTCGAGGGTTGTTACAGGGACAAAAAAACATGACTGCTGTATAAACCACATGTTTTGTATCATACAGGCAAAAAATTAAGGTCAGTGGGGGCTTGAAGGGTTGTAAAGCTTTAGTCTGCCTGAATTATTTTATGCTTGTGAAAGTTAAGCAGATGAGAAACACATTAAATAAGATGACAGAATTTAGATTATAACTCCTCCCCTCCTCGTGCCCTTTCCTTGTCTTTAGCTCAGTGGATGAATTCCTCCCCCAATTCCTCTTTTTTTTTTTTTTTTTTCAATTTGTTAAGATGCTGAAATCTGCTTTGTGTGATTTATGAAGGAAATTGAAGCGATTAGTTTCACAGTGCATGAAAATTCCTCAGGTTCAGAGGGATGTCCAATCTGTTACACCATGAGCTGTTGACTGGATGAGAACATGACCAGCTTGGAGCCATAAGGAGATTGTGTCGAGTTATTAAACACTTGTGGTAAAGCTGCTTACTGTTAATTCCCCAATGTCCTGCTGAAGTGATCGGATAAGATCAGATCGGATTAGATCAAAGAGCCTGGGAACCAGCCTTTCGAGCAGATTCATTTAATCAATAAAGAGGGCCTCCAAAGCAAGAGAGAAGCAGTACCAGGATCATGAGAGATTAGTGTAGGGAAAATAAGAAACAACATTATTTTCCTCTTATTTTTTAAATGTAAGTCCGTAAAACAAAGCATGATTTTTTGTGTGTATTTATATGTGTATGTGCAAATTCTTGTAACCAAAACAGCCAACAAAGATATAAATCTTCCCTTAAAATTTCATTACTAAGAATACAGTTTGAAACCAAGTATTTTGTAATACAGTAATACTTTGTAAGTCAAGAGACTGTAAAAGTATTATTAAAGCAATCAGTACCATTAAATACCTACTGTGAAAAAAAGAACTCCTATTAAGAGTGTTTCAGCAGAAGCAGTTTTTGCTTTAATGATTCCCTAAGAATAGGGGATTCTGGGTGGGTTAATCTGCACAATTTCCAATCTTTCTTTCATCTAAAAGAAAAAAATAAAAGACAGTGAAATCCAAAAACAAGAGCAACAACAAAACCAAAAATGTCTACCCACCAACAATGCATCAAGATCTGAATGTATTAAATTAATAACACTGACAGATGTTACAGAATGTGCGTTGTTATAATACATGTAATTACAGTACCACTGCTGCTGTTAATGCTTGTACAGTGAATAGACTCATGTATAAGTACTTCAAGAACCTTGCTAAATCTGTACTAAAAGCTAGAAGCTGACAGTAAATTATTAGAAAGTTAACCCACTGAAGAAGAAGGAAAAAAAAAAAGAAAATACAAATAATCAATTGTTGATTATTTTGAAGCCATGGCAAAACCCATTTCCATTTCTAGAAGAGTAGAATTTGGCCAAGAATAATTTGGAGAGAGGGAAAAACTTCCTTCAATGATTATTAGCCCAAATATCATTGTAAAAAGGAAAAAAAATGACATCTACTTTTACAGATTATAATTTATATTCAGAGTTAGGTAAGGATATGTATCTAAAAATCCCTTCTATAAACCATAATTTTCCATCTAGATAGGATGATAACTTCAGGCCCTGCACACCTTTACCAATTGTTAATTACTATGGGATAGTTTAACACTATTTTCCAAATCAGCATGCATGCATAAAATGAATGCAATCTAATTTGACATATTATTAGTGGTGATTATTGTCATAGATAAATTAGATTGAACAGAAAATAACCTTCATCCTTAGCATGTTTTAGCTCTCAGAATTAATGTGATTTGGTGAACACATATAAATAAAAGTCTGATGAGTCCCCGCTGACTGCAGGGCCTGCTGGTGCTGAAGTGTATCAATTTCATGCAGATGATGAATTCCTTAAGCATTCAATGATAATCATGCTTGATTTGACAAGACTTTCTCATGCTATTTTAGGGTCTTAATTTTCTGTGAAGTTCTGTCAAGTGTTCATCAAGCACCCACTTATCTCCCTATCTTAACCTGGCAGCCAATCCAAAGGTTGCCTACCAGTGCTTCTCCCAGTCCCAATCCATTAATATTCTCACCATGTGACTGTCCATGGAGAGAAGCCAATCAATGGCTGATTAACATTCAGGTCACATGATGCCCAGGGAGAGTAAATGAGTTACACAGTAAGACATCAAACAAATTTTCATCTTGAAAGAGTGATTGCTTTTTCTGCTGCTGTGATGTTTGTCAAATTCACTCTAGCCTTGTCCAATTAAGCTCCATGAGCTGAATGACTAATGAAGAGACAGGAGTGCTGTGCCAGTGTGACAGCTATGAGAAGTACCACTACATAAGAACTGCTAAAAATTTTTATAAAAAATTAAAGAAAACCCACAATGACTGAAAAATCACATCTGGATAACTGGTGTAATTGCTTTCAAATTTCAGATGCTATTTAGAAGTCTCTAGCAAGAAATATAAATTGCAACTTGCTGTATAGGACATTTGCTTTCTGTCTAACTTACCATTGGAAAATTAGTTGCATTTTCTTGTAATAAAATTGTTTTTGAGATTTTAAACAAATATACATTAACTGGATTATTGCCAGTAAATGTGCTAATGAACTTTCACAGCCTCCTAGAGACACATTGGTGACAGGAGATCTAGTCTTAAAGTGTCAGCCAGCATGGTTAAAACAACTCTTCACATTATGGAATGGAATGGAATGGAATGGAATGGAATGGAATGGAATGGAATGGAATGGAGTGGAATGGAATGGAAAAAAGGGGAAGAAGAAGATATTTAACAGATGAAGTGGGGGAGAGAAGCATGTTTATGCAGTGGACTTCAGAAGGGTGTAGCTTTACAGGACATTCATTTCAATATTGAGTGAGATTCTTCAATAACATAATTTGACACAACTCCATTTGAATCATTTTAGGAGCTGAAATAGTATCGATTGATTAGTTTTTTTAATTTTACTTGATTTTTTTTTTTTTTTTACTTTATTTTATATCACTACTATATATTTGTTGCTAAATTAAAATTGCTGAGGGAAACAAAAATGAATATTTGAATAAAATTATAAGCTTTTAAACTAGATATCCAAAATCACATTCTGGAACATCATTTAAAGTCTACTTAGTCAGAAAGTCAATTGCATTTCAGTGCTGATACTGTGCTAAATTCTGGTGACATGTTTAGAGTAGAGACTCTATGACTAATAAAGCTTTCATCTAGTCACTGAAAGGAGTTACAGTCACCTAATGGATTATTGAAGATATGAAAGTGTCAGATCCTACTTATTAAGTTCTAGCATGAAATTACTTAAACTCCCAAGGCATTCTGAAGCAATATTTTTCAAGTTGGCTTAATAAGGGTGTTAGAGCATGCCAATTAACTGGCAACCTGAAATAAACAGTAGTTGGAGGCATACGACAGTGTTTATATCTGCAAAGTTAATAGCATTTTAAATGGGACTTCTTGCTATGATGGCTCAAGGTGCTGTAAGGAGGCAAGGTGTGGAACCTACTGTATTCAAAGGACCATAAGTCAATGCTTTGCACTGCTAGTCAAGGATGAAGACTGCGAATAGAGAAGTAATGAATTTCTGAGCGTCAGTAAGAAGAGAGACAAGAAGGTAGGAGGCTAACAGTTCAGCGAAAGAAGAAGGGAACATCTATTGGATACTGTTGCAGCAAGCTGTGGTGAGTGGTTTGGCCAAGTGCCTGCCTTTAAGACATCACCGCAAAGGCACATGATAGAAGACACAGTGCAAAGGGGGCAGTGTACAAAAGGGAAGAATACGTTGAAATAGCAATATGACATACTGCTTGCATAAAACATTGTTTGTAGAGAAGTAGCTCAGTAAACTTCAGACATGAAATATTAGCTGTTAGATTACTGTTTTACTTGTTCCTGCTGCAACCATGTCACAGAGAATTCATGGGCTTTAAACCATTAGCTGCTCAAATGTTAACAAAATAAAAATGGTGAATATTTTTATAAGCAACACCACTTGCTGATACCTTTAAATCAGCAGTGGGGAAGGTGTCTAACCTTCTGTCAGTCACATTAGGTGGTTATGAATAAAAGAGTATTCTACTTTCTGCATAACTTTGCATAATTAATAGTTTTTCATGCAAACTATTGTTTGCCTTAATTGTTGTTTCAACAGCTGTTTTCATTAAATTGTAAAGCTCTTTGTGTTTAATCCTTTGAGCTGCACTATTGATAACAAGAACACGCTGGAGCTAGCTTTAGAAGAAGAGAGTCTCTGCCAAGCTGGAAAGCAGTCATGAAGTTACTTGAGAAATAAGGCCCTACAGTGGGACTGGTTGTGTAGCTAATCCATTAGTCTTTTCAAAAGGACCTTGCTCTGCACCCTTATGGCTAAATTGACCCAACAACCTATCAATGCCTTTATTTGCTGAGTGGTTGTCCATGAAAGGTCTCCGTGCTGAATCCAAGCTGTAATCAAAGCCTCCATCAGTACCAGGGCCCTGATGACACAAATGGCCAAACTTTCGATGAGGCTGGCTGGCTTCCAGCCACACCATTTTGAAGATACAAAGAGGCTGTGTTGTGCTGTGGAATTCATTTTCTTGTTTACTTCCTACAGAAACAAGAGCATAATCAGCACTCAGTGCATTGGATCAGACTGCTGAGTTGTTGACAGAAGCTTGGAGAGGCTTGCCAGCTTTCCACATGAAACACTGGTTTTCTTCTAATACACCCCCCACCGTCTGTGGCCCTGCCAATTGTAGCACATCAGAGCGGCCATTGAGATAATGACCGTGAAGTCTCATGATACACTTTGATGAAGTGTAACATTTTTTAAAGGATTTTTGTCTGCGCCAAAATGATAGAGACAGCTGACTAAAAATCACCCCATCAAAATCAGGGCTGATGAACAGCAGGCAAAGACGTGCTTCCACAGAGAAAAGGGAGGGGAGTTTACAGCCAGAGACTCTCAATGACTATGTGCACCGCAGATTCCTTTATTTTGTTTTTAAATGATCCTTTGTTTCAAATGAATACATGTAACTCTGCCAAGAGACCAATTTCTCCCAATATTTTTTTTTAATTTTACATCAAAAAACTATTCAAAATTTAGCTTTTATAAAGCTAATTTTATTTCTTAACATGAATTTTTGCAGCCTTGCAAGTAGTGTTTTGGAATAGCTTAAGCGTCTCCTCAACCATGTTTAAATTATGTAGTGGTAACTGGTTGAACCAACTTAGCTTATGGTAAAACAATTGGAGAAGTGTTTTCCATGCAATCCATAAGCAAAAGAAAAAGTAAGACAGTCACTTAAGCTTCTACCCTACTTGCATCAGGAGTGCAATATTTTTCCTAACAGGAAATTCATGACTAGCAATGAATCCATTGATACACACCAGTGCTAAGAAGCATGGTTTTGGAGGTTAGAGAAAACATGCAGAATTTATTGAACTGGCTATTTACTGTGGATCTAGACCACCCCACTGTGCTGATGAAAGTGTGGTTAGGACATCTTCAAGCTGGATCAGTTTGAGTTGGAATTTTCACAGTGTATCATAGTTACAGAAACACCTGTGCAAAATATCTTTTAACTGAATTAATTGCGTAAGGGTGCAGGGGAGAAGGAAGGAGAGAAATGGAGCGGGAAAGGGAAAGCTGTTTTCAGTAGCTTTCAACATTTCCTGCTTGCAGAAAATTGGTCTGAGGGACTGTATTTTAGACTATCTTTACTCTAACCCGTACAATATTTTGTCTCCTCAGTACCGTAAGCCTAGAACAATTATCTTTAAAGTCTCTTTTGCTCTTATGCTGTATTGATATTAGAATATATTTCTGCCAAACTCAAATTTACAAAGCATGCTGGAGATCTACAGTGGCAAAGAAGTATGCTGTAGTCTCCTGGATTGGAGAAAAAATACTGGCAAGAGAACAAAGGCACAAACTTCACTTTGAACTAGGTACATAATGTGTTGCAACTAACAGTATTGTAGGTGTGCAGAATGCAGAGAACTTCACAAGATATATGTAGAATACACCTAGTTTATCTCGTTTCAGTTTGAACCCCATGTTTGACTTTGAATAAAGAGTAAAACTGGAAAACAGAAAAACTCTTCTGCAGTGGGGTTGTATAGATGCTTCAGCAATCTTGTCTACTTCCCTGGAAATGCTTCGTTAAATAGAAAGGCGTTACTTCTGTGTAATAGGATAATTCTTTCTATTATGACACAGCCTGTCTGGTAGAGTAAAAGACATACTGGTAATTTGCTTTCTCTGGACACTGCCTCTTTACTGTCCTGATATAAAATACGATAGTTCAGCCAGAGAGTATGCAGTTGCTTTTCATATCTGTGAAAAAATAGAGATCAAAAATGACTAGATTTTATATGGTTTGTGCACAGCAAAACCAGGCCAATCTTCCCATTTTATTAGTCTTCCTCACAACAAACACAGAGCATCTCAGATTTGCTAAGTAGTGGCACAGACTTGATTAACAGACTTGCAGGTTTCAGCATGTCTTTCAAGGAGTTCCAACAAACCAGGCTTTCATAACTCTGTCTCCATTTCTAAGCAGGGCCTAGGTTCCGCCTTCCATAAGTGAAGTGCTATGAATCACAGAATCACAGAATAGAATGAGTTGGAAGGGACCTTCAAAGGTCACCTAGTCCAGCCCCCCTGCAATGAACAGGGACATCTTCAACTAGATCAGGTTGCTCACAGCCCCATCCAGCCTGGCCTTGAATGTTTTCAGAGAAGGCACAATCTACCATTTCTCTGGGAAACCTGTTCCAGTGTTTCATCACCCTTGTAAAAAAATTTCTTCCTTATATCTAGCCTGAATTTCCTGTACAAAATCACATAATCACAGAATGGTTGGGGTTGGAAGAAACCTCTGGAGATCATCTAGTCCAATCTACCTACTAAACCTGGTTCATCTAGAGCTCATTGCACAGGAGTGTGTCCAGACAGGTTTTTGAATATTTTGAGTATTTGAAGGAGACTCCACAGCCTCTCTGGGCAGCTTGTTCCAGTGTTCTGTTTAAAACCATTTAGTTTAAAGCCATTACTCCTTGTCTTCTTGCAACAAGCCCTACTAAAAAGTCTGGCTCCAATTTCCTTATAAACCCTCTTTTAGTACTGAAAGGCTGCAATAAGTTTTCTCCACAGCCTTCTCCAGGCTGAACAACCCCAACTATGTCAGCTTTTCCTCATAGGAGAGCTGTTCCATCTCTCTGATCATTTTTGTGGCTCTCCTCCGGGGCCAACAGGTCTTTCCTGTACGGAGCACCCCAAAGCTAGATGCAGGACTCCAAGTGGGGTCTCAGCAGAGCAGAATACAGGGGCAGAATCATGACCGTGGGCCTGCTAACCACAATCTTTTTGATGCAACCCAGCTTAAAATTAGCCTCCTGGGATGCAAGCGTACATTGCTGGCTCGTGTTTGGCTTTTCATCCACCAATACCCCCAAGTCCTTCTTGGCAGGGCTACTCTCAACCCCTTCATCCCTCGGCCTGTATTGATATTGGTGGTTGCCCTGAGACATGTGCAGGACCTTGCACTTGGCCTAGTTGAACCTCATAAGGTTTGAATGGGCCCACTTCTTGACCTTATCCTATTTCCTCTGGATGGCATCCTGTTCTTCAGGCCTGTCGAATGCACCACTCAGCTTGGCATCATCCACAAACTTGCTAAAGGTGCACTTGATTCCTCTATGTCATTGATGAGGATATTAAACAGAACTGGACCCAATATGGGCCACTAAGGGATACCACTTGGCACTGATCTCTGGACACTGAGCCATTGACATGTAACTATCCAAACAATTCCTCATCCACTGAACAACCTATCCATCAAATCCCTATCTTTCCACTTTAGAGAGAAGTATGTTGTGGGGGATGGTGTCAAAGGGCTTACATCTGTGAATGTACACTAGGAAGCCTGTGTCTGAAACCCTTTCTAGTCACTAGGTGTTTTAGGATGAGTAACTGGTTTAAGAAGTCCATCTTTGTCACTTAGCTTAATTAATGTCCTGTACACATAATGCAGACATCCTAGCACAAATACTAGTCATAAAAAGCAGAGAGTACAAATGTACCACCATCCTCTTCCCTTCTCAGAGACAGAAGTGCTATGCAAGCATTCACCAGCACATATCCCAAGTGCCTTGCCATCTGTTAATGGCAACAGGTCTATTGACATTAATATCACACTTGAAATGCTGTGTCTGTGGAAATAATGGACAAATTTTTAACAACCTGGTTTATCGGTGTTAAAGCAGAAGAATTTTTCCTGTCTTACAGAAAAATTTAAAGGAGGCAAAGAACTGAATCCATAATTAGATAAACTTCTGGCTTTACACTTTGTGTGCGAACATGAGTGAACCAGGAACTATTCATACAGGTTGAGAGCGTTATTTCCCATCTCCTTCCTCTTTTTCAAAAAAGAATGTCCTGAGATTATTCATTTTGGAAAGCAATTCAAACAATGAAATTATTCAAGCTGGTCTCATTTTTGCAGACTGGTGGATTCCGGAGTACATGGAATAGGTAAACTTCCAGGAGGCTGGATGGGAATCAGAATAATTAGAGCACTTAGAAAGTTTGTAACTTAGAGGTAAACTTTGTCATCCTCCCACCTCCATTTTCATTCACATATTGTGAAACTAGGTAGGGAAGACTGAGTTAGGCACTTTTGCATCTCTGAGTGGGCATCTGTCACTGGTAAGTAATTTTGATGGAACTTTGCCACAGGGAATTTTCAACAGTAATATATTCCTAGCTGTACCAGTGAATTTATTCATTATGGATGCCAGCATGAGAAAGCTGAATGAAGTATAGGGATATGAAGAAAAGGTTGTGGGGAGAAGAGAATGAAAGGAAGAGGTGGGGGGTGGGGAATGACAGTTAGCAAAGTAGGCACATATGTTTCAAAGCTTCTCAGATTTCCTGAAACTGAGCCTAACTGAAATGAGTAATAGTTAGAATTCAAATGCAGTATCAAGACAATCCAGGCATTTTGGAAACCACTTCCCCACAAAGTCTTAAAGGACTACTTGACGTTGTGGATTACAGCTGGAAGAACTAACATATGTTTTGTTCACCCAAATCCATGTATATGATTACAATTTTTCTCCTGTATTTTAATGATCAGATTTTCGTTTTTGCTTTATTTTGTTTTGACTTGTTGAATCAGAACACATCAAGTAGAAAAAAAAAAAAAAAAAAAAAGAATGGAGGAATAATAAACTCACCAATTAGAAGAAATAGAAATTATTGAGAGGAAAATAATGAACCAGGTAATGTTAAGTGATTGTAATTCCTGCAAAAGAACCCTGCATATCAACATATAAAGTTAGTTGAGAAGCTTATTGTGTTATGCAGCTATGAGTGTATACATAAACTATGAAGATTTTAACATGAAATGAAACAGAAATATTCATGTGAAACTGTTGGGTTTTTTACATGTACTGCTATTTATATTTTTTTTAAATGATCAATTTTTATACAAGGCAGTAATAAGTAATTTGGAAACAATTCAAAGTCAACACCAATTCAAACAAATACATATTTCTTCCATTAAAATAAAAAATTATTTTAAAAAATCACAAATATCTATGCTACCATGTTCAAAGGGGGCAACAAAATGTATTTTCTTCTACCATCCCACTTTGCATGAAACTACTTGCCAAATAAAACACTGGGCTATTAAAAGACATAGTATTGGAAAAAACACTATGATTTTCATGCCAAGTTGATTGTATTTAATTTGCTGTGGGCTCAAAACGTATTATGTAAAATACAGCCAACATACAGTAATGAAAAAAACTTTAATATTTTTTCTGCCTTAGAGGCAGAACCTGGTAGATAAAAGATGTAGTAAGCTGACCTTGTTTTAGACTCTAACCTGTAATAAGGTATATTGACCATTTTAAAACTAAGTAATGAAACATATGTCATTAATATAAAAAAAAACTCGAAGGCTGAAAGACTGACCTGTTTTAATCACAGATTAAAAGGTAGGAGGGGGATGTGACTGTTCCACTCCTTTCCCCTTCATACAGTACATACATACATGCATATTTGAGCAATGCTGCCAATTTGTAGAACCCTTTTTCTATTCAAAGTCTGTCACTCTGCATATAAAGTCAGACACTTTTTATGCACATGCTGGTCATGGGGTTGCAGAGACACACTTTCTGATTAGACAAAAATGAACGTGTGCGTTTATATATGTATGACAGCAGTGGGTGTTGGCTTTACGAGTAATACAATTCATCTGATTCCAGTGCTTTTGATCCTTATTGAGGAGGTTTGAATCTTTCGAAGAATGAGGTCCCTTCCCCCTCTTGCTTTTTTCAGATTTTATGTTGATATTTCAAGATGAATGTGGAGGATGTATTTAGTCTTCTTTTGAATGAACTGTATTTGCACACGAAAAATATATATCAAAGAGTGACACTAAAGCTGGCCAATCCTTTATGCATCATCTGAAAGTAAAACTTTTGCTGGGATGTAGGTTCATACACCCTTCTCCAGACTATCAGAACCTATAACCTGGCTAAACAACAACCACAGGACTTACTAGAGACTGCCAGTGCTTTGGGTCTCAAATACCTGTGGTTAGTGGCAGTGGGAGTGAATTTACCCAAAGAATTGTTAAGCTTAATGGCAAATTTTTTAACTTGCTAATTTATTCTTACATTATTATTGGCTATTTTAATAATTTTTTGTACTTAAATTGGAGATATTAATTAAAGTCAAATGCACTTTCACTAAGAGCAAAACAAAAATGTCATCTCCCTGATCTGGTGAAGCTTCATGAGTGGGAAGTGAAGCTATCAGCAACATCAAACTCCAAGACAGACTTTTACAGATCATCCAATTGCATAAGTAGAAATAGTGGCTCTAGCCTGAATGCAACAAACAGGTTGTTGAGATCCAGTGAGAGATTATACTTCATATACACTATAAATCCCCTTCAGGTACAGTGAGAAAGATTATTTGCTCTAGTACTCATTGCAATGAAATATTTTTAGCTGCTAGAAAAGCAATGGATTTTTCACTCTTGTACTATTTTTTAAGAATTATCTATCTCTGAAGGACTGTATGCCTCTGGCTAATTCTGAGTTTTAAAATACAGAGACACTAAATGAAATCCTGAGTCCAGGATTGGTCAAAACTCAACTGAGTTTTGCCATTGAAATCTGCACAAGCAGGATTTTGCCTGCTGTTTGGAAAACATTGCTTGCAGCGATCAGATAGAAACTATTACTGACATCTAGCTGAGAAAACATTAACTACTCAGCTACCAGGAGCATTCAAGCGTTTGTTCTTCTCCTTGTGTGGATACTAGGGTTATGTGACCAAAACCATGTAAGTGCTTAGAAATAATTAGTACTCAAGCTAGCAGAAATCATAGGCTAAACCCTTGCTCCACAAAAGGACCACTGTTGCCTTATATTTTTTCCTTTAGTGACATTTCTTAAGGTGGACAATGGCAGAATCTGTTCAACACAGGAGAGTAGGGCTTAAAAGTCTCAGGAGAGACTTCAAATATCTACTGGTGTGTTGACAAGCATGAACATTCTTGTGCAAAGTTATGTAGACGTGGTCCTGGCTTTGGGACACACAATCAGAATAGCTTTGATGGGATAGCTCATGCACTTATCTTATGAGAAATCTATCTTAATGAGATTCTTTTATTGCCATAAAAGGAAAAACACAAAAGCCAGATCACTTAACTTTCCTTTATAGCACCACAGCTTGAAAGTACATGGAGTCATTCATCAGGGATTCAAACTCAAGAAGGCATGAAAACTGAGTCTCGTTTTTGATGCATTTTACCTTCTCGCTTTGAAGTATGCCTGCTCTTGCTTAGACAAAATATCTAGACTGTTTCTACTGTAATTTGGCCTCAAGGGATTCATAAGGTTTTTTTAGAGTATATTCTGTGTGTTGAAAGTGTTTTGTGAGAGAATTACTAAGAAAGTTTAGTGAGACATCTTTTAATGGTTGCCTCAATTCAGCAATCTTTGTCTATAAACCTCAAATTGACAATGCTCATTTGTCTTTGAGAAATCCTGTATTTGGTGCTGCGAGAGAAAAAGATGCACAGAAACACCACTGCAACAACAGCAGACCTAGTTTTAAGAAGAGGGCCTAATTTTTAAAGACTACTACAATGTGTTACAAGAATTGATTATTTGGAGGATTCTGTGAGTCCAGAAATAAAATGATGGTAACTAGATTCTCCTTTAGGAAATTGTTCTAAATCTCAAGGACGTTGTGTGAAAATGGGACCTTCAGTAGAAAACTGGATTTAGTTTCAGTGAGAGAACAATAATATTCTAAACTTTAAACCAATACTTAAACTTGATTTAGACATGTCTGAAAACGTGTTTTTCTTCCCAGCTCTGGGAGCTCGATGGTATTGTGAGGTGTTTCTTTTTACTTCTTCTTCTCCTTCTCCTTCTTCTTCTTCTTCCTCTTCTTCTTCTTCTTCCTCTCCTTCTTCTTCTTCTTCTTCTTCTTCTTCTTCTTATTATTATTATTATTATTATTATTATATCCCCACTTCTTTTTAGTTAAAAACCTGACAGAATTAAGAAAAGGTATACTAGTCCATGTATATAAACAAGTATCTTTGTGAATGTAGGGAACACGTAAATAACTGGCTTTTGAAGGAATCAAGCTGTTTAAGTTCTGAATCCTTAGCTCATAGTTCATTTGATAATTAAGGAAGATTTCATGCTTCAATATGGACTACTCTGTCTGTATGAACTGTGCAAGAGACATCTGGATCTGTGAAACAACGTTTTCAGTCACTTCTCAGCTTAGACCCTCACTGGATTTAATTTACTTTGCAGAGTCAGACTAATATTTTCAGCTGTGGATTTGACTCTACGGTTGTACAGTATACTTAAATTCTGTAAAGACACCCCTCTAATTGCCATTGAAGTTAATGGCAAAACTGTGAATTGTTTCCAGAGGAACTGGCCAATAATTTTACTCTATCTATTATGATAGATCTGATGTTAGGTAGTGTTGTGAGTAAAATCCATGATTTATTTATACTAGAGTTAATCTTGCAGTATTTCCTAACCTTTCATTAAACCTCATTTGTCTTTCTCATAATTTACCTTGTTCTGATCACATCTAAATTTGTACAGTGCAGTAGCTACCTGCTACTCGCTCAACAGAAATTAAGTGATTGCTTTCCTTTGTGATCTGTAAGCTCTTCCAGGCATAATTTTGCTTTCTGCCGGCTACCCATATTTATTGGTTATCATTGCTTTTTTGTAGAATGAGTATTGATTTAGACATTCTCAATTAGAAAATGTTTGTCACACTTAATTTTATCTTGCATATGAATGTGGACTGACTAATGTGCTGAAATCATAAAGTCAGGTCATATAATTTATTAATCTATTATTTCACAACTCATCTAGATGGCGAGGGACCTGGAGCAGAAATCTTATGAAAAGAAGTTGAGGGAACTGGGGCTGTTTAGCCTTGAGAAAAGGACGCTGAGGGAAGACCTTATTGCTCTCTACAACTACCTGATAGGAGGTCATGGCATGGAGGGTGCTGGTCTCTTCTCCCAGGTAACAAGTAATAGGACAAGAGGAAACAACCTCAAGTTGCACCAGGAGAGGTTTAGATTGGATATTAGAAAAAAATTCTACATGGAAACAGCTGTCAGGCATTGGAACAGGCTGCCCAGGGAAGTGGTTGAGTTGCCATCCCTGGAGGTGTTTAAAAGGAGTTTAGATTAGGTTCTTAGGGACATGGTTAATACTACAGTTAGGTTATGGCTGGACTTGATGATCTTGAGGGTCTCTTCCAACTGAAATGACTCTATGATCAGGAGAGAGGTAAAGAATATTTCTGTAGTCTCATGCCTCCAACAGTTGTCAAACAGAAGTATCCCATGGTTTGTTTTCTGTCAAAGCACCACATTTAGCAACATGGCTCAGCACCTTGTCTCTCCAAATCTAAAGGGGCATTTTCTAACTAGAGGCCCAGCAAGTTGTATTATTTTGTTGAATATATACTCTACTGGTGGCTTGCAGTTTAGCAGAAATATCTGGGAGGGTTATTTATTAACAACCTGTGAATACTTGCCTGTAGTGTGCTGTCAGGCAGGATGGAATGAAAGCCAATTGGCTTAAACCATCAAAAAGGAATGTTAGTAAGTCACCAATCCACATGCTACAGGATCTTCTTATTTAACACTTTAGAAGTTTTTCTTTCTTTTAAACAGGCAATTTTTAAAAGTAATTTTTTATATAAACAAATTATGAAGAAGACAGAGTATAAAGAATATGTATCATTTGACTGGCAGGATGGAATGGGGCAAAGGGAATTGGGCAACTATTACATATGGAGAAAAATTGTAGGCAAGGTGCATATAAGAAGCATATATTAAATATTAGTAAATTATGTTGCAGAAAAGTTGGGAAGTAACATAATTTTTCATGAGAAGTTGGGAGGCAATATTGTTGCAGAAAGTCAGTGCTACATTAGATATCCATTTACAGTGCTTGATGAAAAACATTGAAATAAATTCTGGTAGAATACATGAGTCTGGAAGTTGCTTTCAGGTTTAGTATAACATTACAAGACTTAGTAGTGTATGACAAATATCTAGGGAGACTACAGAAAATCACACACTATTAAAACAGATTTTAAAAGTGCATAAATGAAGTCTGTAATTTAGTAATCTCTTCTTAGTCTCCATTAATGAATATTGGTCCATGATGCCAACTGTGTAAAGGACTGAGGACAGAGGAGCAAGTAAAAAGCAAGAAGAACTATCATTGTCATTTTCTAAATTGCAGATATTTACATATTGACACAAAATCCTTCCTTTTTGTAGTGTTTATTATTTCAGGTGTGCAAAGAATTGTATAGTCTATGGAATAAATTCTTTTAGCTTCCTATAGTCTTTGTACACATCAGATACTATTTTGTTTGGGTAGCTTGAGGCTAGTTTCAAAATTATGAATGTCCATTAACAAAAGGCAGGACTCCAAGGCCTGCTTTCCTTGAAGTCTCATTCTGAAGGGAGGGAGAATTAAGGTAATGTGCACAGCTTTACCTCAGGCATCCTCTCTGTTTTTGTGAGATCAGGAATGAGAGGCCATTGCTTTTGTGTCTAATTTTCTGGTAAGAGAGTTTAGTTAGGAAAAGGAACTTAAGTGGAATCTACTCTTTCACTTCTTCTTTTCATGGAGAAGAGAGGCAATCAGACCAAAGTAAGGTATTCCTCTTGATTGTTTTTTTTTTTTGTAGTTTGGATCTTTAATTCTGCAGTGATTGGACTGTTGCAAATATTGGTTGGGGGGAGGGATGGAAAGCTAAATCAATGGGACTACTTCTCTGGAAGTATGCTAGGGAGTTGTACTGTCCTAGAACTCTATAGAGAAGTGCAAGTGAGAGAACACTGGCAGCATTCAAGGCACTAAGCAGTTGAGCATGCTCCTTGTGATGGTTCCAGAAGCCCAAGCAAAATGCTCTGAGATAGCTGGTTAAATTTCCCTGGCCAACTTGGTTGTGAACAAGGACTTAGAAGGGAAAGCCTGACCATTGGAAACCCTCTGCCTTTCTCTCATGAGGTAAGACTGCAAGTTGACCACAGGCAGCTTCCCTCTACAAAGTGCAATAGGCAAAACTTTGAGACACTTTAAAAGAATCTGGTAAAACCTATACCACTCACATATGACACAGTGGTTTAGTTCCCATAACTCCAGTATTTAGCTAGACCTTTTCCACATTTCCCTTTTCTAAATGTTATTTTGCCATTAGAGCAAATAATATATTCAAGAATGTTGACGATAAATATAGAATCAGTTTTTGTTGCACTACACAATCTCGTTATTCCATAAAATATCTTTTGCCATTATTTCAAACAATAAATTTGGGAAGGTGAACACTCACTACAGGTTTTCCTCCTATAACAGTACATGAGCTTATAATTAAGGAAATGCAATCTAAGTTTGAATGTTTCAACATAATTATGTTACCATATTTCTGCCAGTCATTTGTCTAATAGTTGCTAACTTAGCAAAATCATTATCAGACCAGCAAAGCAAGTTCAAACAAAGGGAATTGCTCCATCTAGAGTTCCATCTTACACATAAGCTTATTAAACATTTTAATCAATTATTTTTCTGGCTGTCATGGCGTATAGAATTAACTGTCTTTGATTTTGTTCTTTAAATAATTTAGAAACAATGACTTTGCCAACAACCTTAAAAAAACAGTGTTTCATGTGACCTGGTGGTCTCAAACTAATTATCAATACCTGATGAGAAGTTATGCACATAACAAACGATAACTAGTTTTGCAACAGTGTAGCACAGGAAGAAGTTTTTTCCAGAGGTGAGATGCTCAGATTCTGACTTAAAGCATAAAGATGATAATTACTATAGTTTTGTCAAAGCTAGTCTAAATCCAGTGCACACTTCTGCAAATACTTTTTTTTTTTCATAAGTAACTACCTGTGGCAATGAGTTCCACAGAATACATAGGTATCATCTAAAATTACACTGAAATATATATATATAGTTTGCATTTTAATTTACTGAAAGTACTTTCAGTTTTGTTTTCAGACAAAGTATATCATTCCCGTATTGACTTTTTCTTGGTCTTCTTTATCTAACTTAACATATCTAATATCTCTCTTACTAACAAGTTTAATTTCCAAATTGAAACAGCAAAATAACTTTTTGGATTTCTGCTTACGTGGTACCTCTCCTCTCATGTTTTTATCTTCTCTTTTCTATTTTTCCAGTGTATTTTCTCAAATTAGTCAATCAAAATCGAATGCATTCATCAAGATGAGAAAATTGGTAATTGCATTTTAACTAGGTAAATTTTGTGCAGTGCTACATCGAGGCAGATATTTTAGAAGATATCTTTCTAAAACTCAAAAAGCTAGTAGGGTAAAAGATCTAGCTACTGAAAAATCACATAAAAATACAGCAATGCCCAGTACATTTTGACAACTGAGGGGTGAAACAGTGTGTAGATCATGTCAGCCAAGCAAGATCAGCCACCATTCTGCCTGCTGTCAGCACATGCAAATAACACGTACGGTAAGCTGATTTAGTCCAGTCATGCTGAACTGAATTACTTTGCAGCTGCAAAGGACTATCTGTGTGCTAACAGCCAGCACAGAGCAGCTAACAATGATGACTTGGTTGCATTTGGCAAAACTCAGTGCTAAATACAGCAAAGGCAACTCAGCAAAGGCAACTTCTTTGCTGAGTCAGATTGCCTGGTGTGAGTGACACCGTGCTCCAGCCAGACAGTTTCTGCTGTCACTGGTTTAGAGTTCACTTGTATCTTACCGCTGCATGGCAACCCCCCCCCCCCCCGCCAAATCCTATGTCTCCTGATCGGACAGCACTGCTTAATTTGACCTTATCATAGTGTGGCTAGGGTTAAAGTTAGGACTCTGAGTCCATTCAGGAGGCGGGACTAATTCTTAGCAATATCCAGAGATAAAGCAGAAAAAGAACATGTGATCACTGTCCCCAGTGGAATAACGGAAGAGGAACCATTAGTAGACCTACTGGAATAAATGTGCTAAATTTTAGGGTCTGAATGTTTAACTGGCTGTTAATTTTTCTGAATGCTCAGGGCCTGTTGCTACCCAAGGTTATTATTCTGAATCAATGTACACGATGAGAGTCACAACAAAGAGATCTCATTGCAGATTTTTGAACTCCTGAAAAGATATACACAAATAAGATATATAATTTTAAATGGCACTTCACTCCTTACATTTTTTAGTCTTGTTTTTAATTGAGCACAATCAACTATACTCCAGGCAAGCAGTTATCTGACTGATCTTTACAATCTTTCCAAAACCAAAAGTTAAAGAGAGCTTAAGCCTTTTTTCTCTCTCTCAGGATCATTGGCTAGTAAAGCAGCATGCAGACGTATTAAGAAAAAATGGTAAAGAACCAACCAAACACTGAATTATGCAAGTTGTTCTTCAGTGTTTCTATGGAATATTTGTGTGGAAGTGAAACCCTGCCTATTTTATATGCTGGGTAAAAATCAAGTATTAATTTATTTCACTACACATTTTTTAATGCAAGAGTAGGTATGTATGCACTCCAGAGGAACTGAGGGAAAAAATCACCATCCTATTATCTTCTGGTTTTGTCTATGTAAGAAAAAGTAAAAAGAAGCCAGGGAAATGTACATGTTGTTCCGGAACTTATGACCTCAATGTCTTTTTCTTTTAGTGTATTATGGATATTTCTTCACATTTTCACAAAGGAGCAGTAACGAGGAGCAAGTAGGAAAGATTGATATGACCCTTTAGCAGGACTAATGGAACAGGAGCAAATCATGCTTAGATTCCCAGGCAAATAACAAAAGCCTGTATTTCTTTTTTCTTTTCTTAAATTTAGCTTGCTATACACTAGATCAAAATACTGCCTGGAAGAATGCCAGCTTGTGGCCTTTTACAGATAATTTAATTGATGTTTCAAAGAATTCTCACAATAAAGCACAAACTTTATCCACTGTCAGCCTATGTGCATTTTATTTGCCTCACATAGTAGCTCTGCAAGTGAAGGAAAGTGCTCACACACTAGTCGTGATTTATTGCCAAAATTGTTTTGAGGAACCCAGGTGGGAGACCAGGTTTATTTTAAGAACAAAACAAAAGGGTCCAAATAAGAATCACGTAGACACAAGAAGAATCTCTGTGAAGTTGCTTACAAGGGCTGTAAAGTCTCAGACTGCATCATCCATCTGAGAGATTGCTGCTTATCCTAAAATATGCTGTAAGACTTTCTAGAATGTGTTTAAATAGACTGAAAGCTGCCTTACTAGTTAAATTTTTCAGTTCATAAAGAGTGCTCAAAGCTCATCTTAAAAACACACCTCTGACTCTCAAATGCATCCACTCCAGCCACCCCATCATTCCACAAGACATCAGTTTCAACTTGATACTGAAATAGACACAGGGTATATTTTAAAGTGGCACTTTTCAATAACTCTGTTCCAAATAAAGTTATTATTATGACCAGAGAACAGATGGAGTTCACTGTAGTTGGATCCTAATTTAATTATTTTTTTCAATTGCTCCTTCAATCTTTGATATTAATTTTGGTACTACCAAAGGGGCTAGGGGAGTGGAACCCTCTCCCTACTCACAGCCAAATAAGCCTTTCAAAGATATTTTATGGTCACTAACACATGCTCTAGGAATAGACAATAAATGTGCATAAAAAGAGGGCCTGAGGAAATAGTCATGAACTGTATCCAAGCTCTGGATCACAAGTTCCCCGCCCTTGTGATTCACAGTAGAGAAAGAATCAGTGATGATTGCTACAGATTAGGGTACTAAACCTACAAATTAATCCCACTTTTAATTCCACTAAGGTAGGGAGGCTTAAGAAAACAGAACTTACAAAAGTGATGAAGGAAAAGTATAATAGATTAATGTATCCACAATGGGCAGCTGCAATGGAATTATCAGATCCTGTGTATAAAACAGAAGGTACAACATTTCACCGAATTATTTCTTCTGCTTGTCCTTAACTTGCACTTAAAAAAAATTATAACATTCACTGAGGTATTCAGGGAAAGGAGAATCCACTGCAATAGTCTAAAAGGTAATAAGCCAATAAGTCACATAGGAAAGGTGCACTTTAAAAAGCATGCCTGTGCTTTCCAAAACTCTTTTAATGTTCTTTATATATCAAAAAGAAGCAATTCATCCCATTCCAAAAACTATAGTGACATTTCCTGTTTCTTACTCCAATATTTCCCTCACATACTGTAAAGAGGAAAAAAAGTTTACCAGATGTGTGACCGTTGTCTGACAGAAGTAGGAAAGCTATTTTCTAAACTTAATTTCCTAAAACTTAACCTCTGAGTACTTCTTTAAAATATTAATGTCAAAGAAGAAAGCAAAAGATTTCAGCAAAAGGAGTGCACATTTGAGTCATATGATAGCAATATTGCATCAACATTCACGCTGTACTGAAGTAACTTGTAAGGCCACCTCATTAACTTAAAATGGGCTAGAAATGTGGCAGGGAACACTGCTGATACTAACATGAATATAAGAATTCACATATGTTTCATTTTGGGTCTTTTTTCTTTGTTGACTTTGAGGATATACGTATTTTTAATATGATCAACAACAAAAGTTAATCAAAGAACTCAAAATATTAAACCACAGAAATATGAATTCTTACAACTTTGTAATCAAGAACTGTAAATATCTTCAAATTTGTTTGGTTGCAGGTTTCTATATTATACAGTTTACTTGAGATTTTTAAACAACTGCTGACATTTAAATAAAAAATGTGTTCAGGAATTCTAAGTAAAATTCTTACTGATTTATAGAAATTGATCTTCATCTGAATGTGTTTAAAATACTTTAAAGAAACAGGCTTTTTTCTGTCTTATTTTGTCCCCCATCCTGTATTGCTGAGGAAGTGAGTGAACTGATAGAGCAGCTTGGTGGTCATCTGGCATCCAGCCAATGTCAACCCATCACAGTCTTTTTTGGTGCCCAATGTGAGGCCCAAGGCAGCTGCAGTTTTGTATTAAGCATGATATAGCTATAGTAGTTATTAAGTGGCAAGTTCCTCTGTGGGTCAGGGAGTTTGTTGGTTGCACTGCTTATCTCTTTATTTTGCTGAGCTTGGAAATATATTAATACAAATAATGGCTATGTCCCGATATTGATGGCTGGGAGAGCTATCTTGTGGAGATGATGTGGGAATACATCTCCCTCTTACTAGCTGAGACTGATGTGGATAGATTTATTATGCAGGTTTCTGAGGCCCTTGCCTCACCCTTACATGAGCTGTTTAATACTACTAATTAACACTGTTAGCATATTATGGGGTTTGTGGAATCTGTTGTTGTCCTGGTATAAGAGAAGACAACTTTTGGGTGAGGCCGTACTGAAATGCACCCTGGATGGCAGGGTGTGTGGAAGGATTTGGGCAGGTTTCTATGGTGGTTGTCACCTCCCATAACCTGAGACTTTACATCTGAACATGTAAGCAAATGTATTCCATATCAAAGCATAAACCTGAATAGTGTAAGTTTGTGATGGATAACAACTGACAGGTACTAGTTTGGATCAACTATTTTGATCCTTCATTCTTGTTTTACATTAATCTCATCTAAACTAATAATAACTGCATCACCAGAAGGTGGTTCTTTTCAGTTTGTATGTGGTTTTCAAATGTACTTGAACTTCTCTGCTTGAGAAATTTGCTGAGTAATCCATCAGAAGCAGGAACGTGTTACTAGTCTAATAAAAGAGTGAGATTTTGACATTATTAATTATTTTGTATAAATTTACACTGTGATCTATAAATTGGAAATTAAGGCATCTCAGTAAAGCTCAGCTTCTGTGGATCTCATTGTTTTCTATGCAGCTTCGTCCTCTTGGTACTACAGCTAACTAGATAATTGTACTTGACTGCCTGTTTAACCACAGTAGCTAGGTGTTTCCAGTTTTAAAGAAACTTACTGGTCAACAACTGCTCTGCACTGATCTTGCAGTCTCTACCAAAGGAAAGAATATGAGACGAGATAATGATCAACAACTGTATTACAACTCTCCAGGAAAGAAGCTAATTGTGAATTGCAGGGAATTGTGCCAGCTAAAGACACATCCTTCTCCACATCAACATTTTGCAAAGCACAAAGGTAGTTTAGCAAAACATCTACCTAGATTTAAGTAAGACCTTTGTTATGGTCCCCTACAACATTCTTGCTGCTCAGTTGCAGAGAAAAGGGATTGACGGATGGATGAATGGATGGTTAGATGGATAAGAAATTGGCTAGGTGACCACATACAGAGAGTTACAGTTCAGTGTCCAAGTGGAAACCAGCAATGAGTGGAGTCCCTCAATGGTCTTGTACTGGGACCAATAAGATATCTTCATCAATGACATAGCTAGTGGGTTTGAATGCACCCTCAGCAAGTTCGCAGATGACACCAAGCTGAATGGTGTAGTTGGCTTGCTAGAGGGCAGGAATACCTTCCAGATGGACTTAGACAGGTATGGGGAGTGGGCCTATGTGAAGTTCCTGAGGTTCAACCAGGCCAAGAACAAGATCCTGCAGCTGCGTCATGGCAGCCACCAATATCAATACAGACTGGGGGATGAATGTACTGAGAGCAGCCCTGCCAAGAGGGACTTCAGGATACTGGTACATGAAAACTTGAACGTAGGCTAGCAATGTGCACTTGCAGCCCAGTAGGCCAATTGTATCTTGGGCTGTATCAAAACAAGCGTGGACAGCAGGTCAAGGGAGGTGATTCTGCCCCTCTACTCTCCTCTGGTGAGACACTACCTGAGAGTACTCTGTCCAGCTCTGGAGCCCTCAGTACAGGAAAGACATACCTGTTGGAGTGTGTCCAGGGAAGGGTCATGAAGATGATTAGAGGGACAGAACAGCTCTCCTATGAGGACAGACTGATGCAGTTGGTGGTGTTCAGCCTGGAGAAGGCTCTGGTGAGACCTTATTGCAGCCTTCCAGTATTTAAAAAGGACCTGTAAGAAAGATGGAGAGTGACTTTTTAGCCAGGCCTGTTGCAATAGGACAATGGGTTATGGTTTTAAACTAAAGGAGAAGAGATTCAGGCTAGACATGAGGAAGATGTGTTTTACAGTTAAGGTGGTGAGACACTGCAGCAGGTTTCCCAGAGAGGTGTTAGATGCCCCAGCCCTGGAAATTTTCAAGACCAGGCTGGATGGGACTCTGAGCAACCTTGTCGAGTTGAAGATGTCTCTGCTTATTGCAGGGAAGTTGGACTAGATGATCTTTGAAGATCCCTTCCAAACCACACTGTTCTGTGATTCTGTGATTCTCTTTCATTTTGTCTTTTAGTTATTGAGTCAGTTCATCCTCTACACCAGATTTCTGTGGGATCAGAAACAGGAAGACAAAAACCTGCCGTATTATAGTTTGACTTTCTTCTTCTCCTGTCTTGCTATTGCACTTACCCTTCTTTAAAGGAGTATTTAATATCATTCCACTGAAACTTGACTTGAACCAAAGCACATCAGAGCTCCAACAAAGAAGGCCTGTCCCAATCCTCTTTATTCCTTTCAGAACAGCGATTTTTGATCTACAGAGAATTTATCCAGGGTAGGGAAAACTATGTATATTCCAGTGCATTGAAATATATTCAATGCCTTCTTTTTTTCTGAATAGAGAATTGACTTAGTTGCTACTCAAAATAACAAAGCAACAATTACTCAGAAAAAAATGCTCGCTAAACAATTATTTTCTGTTAGAAAGTATTGAAAATAAAAATATTCTCACCAGTCTATATGAACTCTCTGTCATACACTCACACAGTAAATAGTTATAAGCATGTGTGCATACAACAAAACCGTCACCAGCCAGTATTCAATAGGCCTAGAATGTCACTTCCAGCTTAAGAGAATGAGTGCCCACCATCCCAAAACCTTGATGCAACTTTGTTTCTCAGTGAATATGAAGTATTAGGTAGTCTTGACCCTACTTCCCTCCATTTGCTGCTGAAAAATAATCATAACTTTTTTGTCCGTCTAGTTAGGTATATCAAGCTGTAATTCAAATTTGCTCAGCTCTGTAGAATTTTGATTTTGTGCTGTAAACCCATGGAAACTCCTTTTCCATTTCTGCGCAGCAGGTATTTATGTGATCAAAACCATCCCCCCTTATTTTTGCTATATAATTGGTAGTGCTATATAACTGGTAGTTTTTATTCTTTGTTTTCCATTCTTTTTCTCTTCTTTCCTCCAACAAATAGCCAAAGTTCACTTTAGATAATGCTTGAATCTTTCTGACAGTTAAAAACTATGATGAGACAGGGTGAATGATTTCACTGAATTTGGATCTGATCTCATATTTCCTTGTGTAAGAAATGACATGATCTGGGCCATAAGAGGAACATAGAAAACGATGCTTCTATAGCAGGGTTTCTTCCTGAGTCATGGCATATCTTCATGTGAAATGCTTAAATATAGAACATCTACAAGATGCACATTTTCAGTCACACAGATGTTTTTCTTTCCTACTTAGTATAGATTGAATATAATATTATTAACAACCTATACTGAGTCTGTGATTATTTCTTCCTTATAGGAGTTGTGACAATTTTATACTCTGTTTGTTAATGACGCATCCAGTGAGATAAAGTTTGATGGGAGGTGTTCTGTAGCAAATGGCAACTTTATAGCCAATTAACTTCAAATGACATTAAAAGAAACTTTCTTGTGTTTTATTTTTGCCTTTGACTTTAATGCACTTTTTCCCCATTTGATTTTTAAATACAAATGTTCAAATACAAAGTAGTGTTGTGGTGCAGGCACACAAAAATGATTTAAAAGTAACATTCAAAATGAAATTTTAACTGGACCCTAAGACTCTTGACATTTTTGGTAGATATTTTTTCTTTTAAAACAGTTTTGTGTGGGTTTCTTATCACACTCCTAACAGCTTTGCAGCAATTCTCAGTACATTTGGCAATAAAACTGCATCCCTCTAGTCCTAAATATAACTTCAAAAAGATCATATGGTTGAAAGCTATGCATGTTTCTGTCCTCAGTACCCCAAAAATAAAAATTTAAATGAGTGACATAGTAGCAGAAAAATTAATAAAGTAGTGTCCAATAATGTGATAGCCACAGAGGAGGAAATGAAGGTGTAAAACTTACTACAGCATTGGTCAAACTTTCTTGATGTTGGAAATTCATGTGTGGCCCTAATGCATGTGACCAATGTTAACAAGTATTTGCAGTCTTATTTTGCCTTTCAGCATCTGAGTTATGGGAGCTTCATACAAATAGCATCCCTGCAAAAAACAGCAATGAACTTCCCAGGATCCTGTATAGCTTAACTATATTTCCCATAGTTCTACTCTTATGGTCATTCTGTGTTTCTAGACTGACTTTTAAGGCTACCACAATAACCGAGACCAAAACAAATACAGAAGTAGTTTTTGCACACTTTCTGAACATGATGACACTTTAATTAGTGAGACACATATAAGATTGCTGCTATTGATATATCTCTTTACTCATATATGGATATTTTTATACATTTAGACAGCCCATACATTAATCATATATGCATATAGGTATCAATATAATATCAACTATAATTGTATATAGTCATCCATAAAATTAAAACAATGCATCAAAATGCATATATTGCATAAACTGTACACAGCAAGACAGGCAGTGTAATACTTCTATTTTCCCTCCAACATCCTTTGTATATTTAAAACTAAGCAGCTACTGTTGACCCCATACAAAAGGATAACATCATCTCTATTTCTGTCCAAAGGAATAGTTTTTTACCTTAGAACTATTAGTAGACGTGAAACTATTAAACTCAGAGCACGGTAGCCAGAAAAAGTCAGGAGGGAAAAAAAAATTAAGGAAGCAGTCAGCATTAGCAGACTACAGAGCATAAATCGGATAAGGAAGAGAAAGAAATTCCAACATCAGGAGAATGGAAGCAAGGCAGAGGGGAAATATCATGTCCTTGATTATTTCTGTTCCAGTTATTTCTTACCAAACCCAAATTTTGACAAACATATGAAGCCATTTAAAGTAGAACTTGAAAACTGCCATAGATTTAGTGATCTCAGTTCTCATACAAATTCCTTACTCACTGCACTGAGATCGTGTCAGAAGAATACAAGCATAATAAAAGCACACTTTTGCACACCAGCTGAAATTTTTAGTTCTTTGACTCATTTCCTTGTATGAGCTGTAATAGGAGAAATAATAAGATTTTTCCACTTACTTTCAAGAAAACATATACTTCTCTGGAGTTCAACTACTTGACCGTGTTTCCAATTGAAAACTGGCAACCCTAAAACACAATCAGCTGTAAAACTCATTTATTGTATACAGATATCTGCTACTTCTTTGTTCTCAAACTTTTAAAGCTTTCTCTTTTTCCTTTACCTGTTTGATAAGGAACATTTTTCTGCCTTCACTCTATCAGCAGAGTGTAAACATGACTCGTAGGAAATTCCACATTTTGAATAAAAGCTAAGCATAATCTATTGCTTTTTAGGAATGGCTAACCTTTGGACCAACTGCTAGTTGTCCTGAAGCTAGAGGATGAGTCCAGATTATTTAAAGGGTTAATTCTAAGTGTTCATGTGGGAAGTGGAAAATTCTAATGTGATCTGTTTGACAATGGAGCATTTCTGAAATATTCAAAACAGTATTGTCTAATCAGTAGATGAAAGGTTGAAAAATATTTGGTTCAGACTTTACAGATAACACAAATGTGATAATTTTTACACAGATAATACTTGTAAAAACATATTGTAAGATAAATATGTATTATCCATATATACCTCAACAGAATATTAGACAAAGAATTTCTACAGAACCCTATATACTTTACAGGAGTCAATTGCCACAGATACTGTATCAGAGTTCTATTTTGAAATAAAACATGCCAACAAATATTTTATTTGTAAAACATACCAGGCAAAAATTTATTTGTCTGACAAATCTATTTTTTTAACACTCTGAAATGGTAATTTCTATTTTTTAATTTTGCAATGACCTTTTTTATTTTTATTTAGATGTAAAATACAAAACCCAGAAGAAATCAGCATCAAAACAAAGTTTTTTTAAAAACTTGAAATAAGTTTTTTTTTTAATTTCAGGGATGAGAAGCGATGTTTTTCATTAGCTAGAAAATTTTAAATGTTTTGTTTTCACAAGAAAGACAGATTTTTGAATCTCAAAATTGTTTAACAAACAAATCTTTCAATCTCTTACTAATTCTGCTACCCAGCAGGCAAAAAGGAGGGATGTGTTAAATTGTTGCAGCTGTTTGTTTGGTGTTTACTGTATTGATTTATGCATATATGTTTTAATGGATGACAATGACAAGGGTGGAGACAATCTGGGAAGGGGTCCACAAGAGCTCTCCTATTTAAGTTCAACACCAAACCCCAAATCTGTTGAGCATCATTTAAAACACTGGAGAAAACAAAGAAAATTGAAGTCTTTCAGTATCGTGTGTTTTTCATAAATGACAATTTGGATTTCCTCTCACAGATGATATCGATTTCATTTTCCTTGGCTTTTAGGACAAAAGCTAATCACCTGTAAAACACATTGATAAAGCAGGATGTGGCTAACAGTCAATTGGTAGGCAAGCCCAAGTGCATCAGTTTCCCAGTCCAGGTATTTTTTGATGGACAAACTGCTCCATAGTACCCAGCTGGCTACCAAGCCCTGTGCTGGGTGTAGTGGGGGGATATTTTTTGTTGTATGCACTATGCCTTGAACAGGATTATTCTGAAGAAACTCATGAGAGTGGTAAACCCTCCCCTAGACACATGTAGTTTTCACTTTAGATATAATAGGTAGGAACCAATGTGAAATTGTTGAATGTTCATGTTCAATGGCAGCCTCTGTTGCACATTTGGTAGCATTACTCACCTTCTGTATGCTTTCTGAATACCAACACTGTGATGCGAATATCAGCTGGCAGCTGCTCTGCTTGCACAAACATTTCCTCCCACTCAACAAAACCACACTCTTGACTGTTTTGGTACGTGAGGAGGTTCGGTGCTCAAATTCCTCCCTCAGATCCAACTGTATGAACCTATTGGCATCAGAAAAGTTTCCCTGGCTTTATACAAAAAAGCAAAATACAATCTGTTAAATTTCTACCTTCTTATATTTTCTTTAAGAAACTAAAGCAGATATAAGTGAACTCCAATTCTGTTATTTGCCATTACACTCTGTACATTTAACAGCATGCCTGTTTCTAACTCATCTCATACTATTTCACATAATAGCTAGCTTCTGCCAAAATAAACTTTTTATCAAAAGCCATTTTCATTTCAGCATTCCCAAAAGCCATGCCCTGGCAAGTCAGGCTTGTTCAAAATTTCTGTTAGTTCTTTGGTGTTCTTTCATTTTATTTTATTGAATAAATATACACAATGAGCAGGAGTGTATTTGCAAGACAGCTTTTTGGTTTCAGTCTTGGAGGAATTTTGCATTTTTCTGTATGTGGTTCTTTTGACTGCTACTCTAACAAACATCAGCATAATGCTGAAGATGATCAGAGATCTGATGCTTCAGAGATTTAAGTCTATGTGTAAGTTTTAGCAGTTGTTTAGTTACATTACAGTTAACAACACACTTAAAAGACAATAGATAGCATTAATATACTAAAAGATGCCAAATGACAAAAATACACATTTTATACAGGTGGTATGTAAAGGGAACAGCATACCACTGTGCAACTGAGCAAGCTGAAATCTTTGCAGAAAGAATTACCAGAACATGCAGTTAATTCCAAGAGCTGTAGATGCTAATTATGTGCCACTTATGAACGTAAAAACAAAACAAAACCCAGAAAAATATAATTTAAAAAGAAATTAAAATCCAGAGTGGAAAAATTTATTGATTTTATTTAAAGCAGTAAGTTATATTTCTTATTAAATAAATAATTAAATCAGTTCTTATTGAGGAAGTATTAAAACCAATAAGTGAGAGTTTCAGAATCTTTCCGATTTATCAGACACCCATAATACTATCTGGATTAAGGACATACAGAGCTTGGCTTAATAAAAGACTTTTTAAAAAGAAAGAATAATAGAAGCAGAGATAAAAGTAGAAACAGAGTCTTTGCAAGTAGAATATTTTTTTGAAGAGTAACTGCCAAAGTAAATTATATTACATATTCACAGATGTACACAAAATATGTATACTGTGTATATATGCATTGTATATATATATATTATATATATAGTATATATGCAGATTGATGCATTCATAACATAACAAATGCAGCACACTATTAAGAAGTTAATAAGGTTATTTGAAACAACAGAAGTAAAAATTTTTAACAGAAGTTTATGTAAAGGTTGTCTTGATATAATGCTGATATAATGTTTTGTGGGAATGTCATAACAGAAAAATGTTTTGTACTTTTAAAGACATACAGTTTATCTCTAATTGAATCTATATAAAGATGTTATTTTATTCATTTATTTTTAGAGGAACTTATATGCTATTTGTTTTATCTAGGGTTTCTAAAAGAGGATAGCCTGCAAAAAGGGTAAGAGAAAACCTGTCACCTTTGCTTGGAACCTCTTTGAAATTCAAGAATCACTGATTGCTTTGTATTAATGGCATTTTTCCATTGATGTCAAATGTGTTCATAACATGAAAAAAATCAATTACATGTTTAAATGCATGTGAAGTTTGCCAAACAAAAACCTATGCTACACTGTCAAAAACTTTCTTTTGTCAACCATGGTGGTACTGACAAGGGATAGAAAATTTTATCTGTTCAGTATTTTCTTCCATGCTAACTAATCTTGATACATATTTACAGGGGATTAAAAAAATTATTCAGTCTGAATCAATCAAGATAGGACTGCTAAATTCTTACTCTTTTATGTTATGAACTGTCTATTCCTTGCTCCATAATGATTTGCATTTATCTTTGAAAGTGGTGTTTTTAAAAAAATCGGGAGTTATTTTTCATAAGGCACTAAATGACTGTGGAATTAACAGAGGATTTTTTAACATTATTGAAAGATCACTGGGCTTTGGGGAAAAATAATGTCCTGCAAATCTGTAAACAGATACCCACTCAATATTTGGTTCCTCAAAGTCTAGTTCTTCCTGAAGACATAGCTGTACGTTCTAGGTACTCTTGAACACAACCTTATTTTCTACATGTTTAGTAAAAAACCACAGCAACATCAATTTACACTCCTAATGTAAGAGTCTGCCTTTTCCAAAGTATAGTAGACTTTCTCGAGCCTGAGATTCAAGTAGGGGGACAATGAAGCTTCTCAAAGAGAAGGTTAAATATTCTTTTAAGTCAAAAAAGATAATACCTCTCCTCTGACATACTGCTAATGTCTGAAATTCTTTCAGTGAAATAATAAATAAACTAATGAGATCACTCTGCAATGGAGAATCTGTGTGTAAAATTTCAACCCACCTGGTTAAAATTTAACAAATTTATCAGCAAATGAGAAAAGCTTAGTAATTAGAATTTTTTGACAGCTTTGATACTTGGCAGGGCTACCAGTTTTGTCCATAATACATAGTATTGTCACTCCTGTGAGTAAAGTTAAGCTTCTGAAATAAATGTCCATAGAGTCAAGATCTTATTATAGATCAGTTGTAGACTAAAATTCTGCTTTAACTCTTTCTTTGGTGTAACAAAATATTTATGAACTTATTTTCTGGGAAGACATGCATTATGCAAATATAAACATTTCAATACTAACAAACATTTCTGTAAATTTAAAATCCAAGCTGTGATAAATCTGACTTTTATAATATCTTTTCTTTCCATAAAGTGTCAGATTAACAAGACCACATAAGTGCTATTTCTTTTATCAAGTTTAGTGTATTTTCCTTCTAAGAAAGAAAGAAAACAAAGCCTTGTTTCTTTCATTTTTATTTGGATCTCTTGCTGAAGGTACAATTTAACTACTATGTACCTCTGAGTGTAAATTGCAAAAGAACAAGAGGTCAATTAACTTGAGTAAACAAGAATAAGTCCCATATAGAAAACAATTACATACATTGAATTAACAGAAGAATAGCTGAGCTCTCTTTCTATTTTTTTCTGAGTATTGAATGCCATTTCATAGATCCCAGCCTAAGGACAGTAAGAGTTTTACCCACATGTTCATGACACAGGCCATTATACTTTTTGTCTGCTGATTCTTTCTCTTTTCCCATTGCCTGCCACTGTTTGCAAATTATATCAGTGTATGAAGAAGTACATTTTCAGTATGTGTAGAAAGAGAATTGGTCTATACATAAACTTTATCTAGTCAGGAGCAAGTCTACTGCCATTTCCACAGCCCACAAATTCAACGTTAAACGACTGATTTTTTTTTCTTTTTTGAGTACTGAGAGCAAAACTCAAGCAGAACTTTTGTTCTCCAGTTTTTCCTAAATTTGCTGAAATCTTAAACTGTATGTTGTAAATTTCCACTCATATTCAACAAAATTGTATCTACTTAATGAAAACAAAGCAGCTACAAACTCTCAACACCACCTGCAGGATAAGGCCTATTTTGTACTTTACTGAGAAAAATAGAATTTACTTGGGCAAAATAGCACATTCAAGGCCAGCACAAAGCTACAGGCCATCATGGACACCTGCAATTAAGGCCTTTTTTGTACTTTATTGAGCAAAACAGGGTCATTTTGGACAGAATTACCGTTACAAGGCCAACACAAAGTGGCTATGGACCGTAAACAATGTCTGCAGCTAAACAAAACAAGAGCCTTCCTGTAGACAGCAATGAGAAGCAAGAAGATCCCAGACTCAAATATTGCTATTGGACTGAATCATGGTGCGAGGGGTGGGTAAACAGTCGGTAAGGGTATAATTACTATGCTTGGCTTGGTTCCTTTGCAAAGGCACTCATCTCAAGCTGACACTGCTGCTATACTGCTCCTTTGAATTATTTATTTCTGTGAACTTTGATGCCTGAGACCTTGCTTCAAGAGACCTAGGATGCAGACTTGGGAGCAACCTGGCACCAGGCCCTGAAAGGGGAGATAAGGAGGTTTAGATTCAGAATGACAAAACTTTGAAATCCTAGCCAAGTGATATAAGGAATTGGGTAGGCACATATAATCCTTTAGCGATAAACAGATCCAATCCATTACCTGTTTTCCCTTACTCTCTGTGTTTCTTAGACATGAACTGTTGACCAAGTCTAGGACTAAGTTTGGATCCAGTTGTACCTAGACTCCTCTCTGAGAAGGAATTTAGAAAACAAGGTCCATTCTGAACCTTGTGACTCAGCATGAGGGCTTCCCTCTACCCTTCTGCATCTCATATAAATCACTCTAAAACAACTTTCACCAGATTCTGCTTGGCATATTTCCTCCATCTAGTAATAGAGTGAACCTTGACATCAAACCCTGTTTAGTTGCACTTTTCTTTAAGTGATCTGAACACTGCTTTGCAGCAAGCAGGACCCCAAATCACTCATCTGCAACAGCTACAGAACATTAATTCCACTTTTATTGCCTCATTCAATTCAGTTATATGGTTTAAGGATATGTATATGTATTACTCTTAGCCAAGTAGTATGATCCTGAGTAACTAAACAGTCTACAGGGAGGACCTTTTACTGGTATAATTTTTAAAACATTTAGAGTTGCACTTAGAAATATTTTATTTTTTTTCAATCTTATTTCTACATCCCATATATTCTATGTACTAAATGTTACTTTTTTTTTTTTTTAATTGTCCAGGGCTACAACCTAATTTTTATTGCAGAGTATATGATCTAGAACTAACAGCCCTGCGGTACCTGAGTGCAAGGTAATTCTTTCTACAGATTTCCAAAATAAGTGGCTGTATTCCAGTTGACATCTTCCAACACAATTTTTTGTAGAAGTTTCTGTGTTAAAAGTGACAATGTTGGTTGCTTTCTTTTTCCCTTGACAGCAAGACCAGTCAACAAAGAAGCCTGAAAATCTTTCTGTCAGTTCTTTCTTTTGCACTTTATTTCTCCCTTTGTTCATCTAGAAGATCTGTAGTGATTTATTCTTTAGCATTCTGGGAAATAGTGTGTCTCTTATCAGACAGGCGGAGATCAACCACTGCAAGCAGAAATAAGCCTAGGACTTCCCACCTACAGAAGTTATTCATCACATTGCTCTCTAAGGGGATCACAGGTTAGTTTAGGTGAGAGATGGGCAATTGTTTTGCAGAGTGGAATAACTTTCTGCCTAAAAATGTAGTCTCAGGGAAGTGAAATCATTCTGAAAGAGAAGGGTTTTTTATTTAAAAACTGTTTTCACTCTCTTTTCATTTATATAATGACGGAAAATGTTGTTTGCACACTGTAAAAGTGTTAATTTAGAGTTTATCATTTTGTTTTGTTATGTTTTGACTTTTATACTACAAATTGTAAGATAATTATGTAGTTTAACAGCAGGCATATGTTTTGTGATGTTTGACATCATCTATACTTCCTAGTAAATGTCCAGATTGTCCAGCTGAAGAAAATTGTAACAAGTTTGTGTTTGTTCCAATTCAGAGCTTTGAGAAACATATATGATCAAATCATATAGAAAAGAAATTTAACAAAAGCAGTAGAAAAGATAGGATGAAGGACAAATTTTCTCATAGTTTAAGTTTGTAATGCACCCAACTAAAAGGACAGAATTAAGGTTGTATTCTTAACTTCAGATTTCTATTTTCTCTCCTTGTAGTGCTCTCTTACACTTTATTACTGCACTCTCATGAAGAATTTAGTATGCAGCTTTATTTATTTCTATTTAGAGATATACCTTTAAGAATTAAGTCCAGCATTATAGAACTTCTGTGTGCTAAAATGCCTATGCATGTTAAGCAATAATAAATAATAGTACTACAATAACATCAATAAATATATATGTACAAATAAGTGCAGTAGCAATTTAAGAATTAAGTATACCTAGTCCCACATGTAAAAATATCTTTAAGAAGCAAAAATGAAAACATAGGCTATGAAATTCAATGATTTTGGTGTTAAACTCATACAGAGAACAGTACTGAGGAGAGAGATTACAGTTATTTTTAACTGATTTGAATACTTCCTGGATTGTGTTTAGGAAAATATCACTTCTGCAAAGCAGCATATGAAACAAGTGAAGAAATGCAACTGTTTCAAATAGATTGCAATCTGTAGGATTTTGCAAAAATCGTAACAACCCACTACCTTCCTATAGTCAGCTCCATTAGGCATTGTTCCAGTAAAGTGTAAATATGTATCATAAACACCATCACATTTCATTTTTTATCTACAGTACTTAGGAACCAGAAGGTCTGTGTTAACCATTGAACTCTGATTTTTTAAATTTTTATGAGATAAATTCAAAAGCAGCAGATGTCTAAATAAAAGGTGTTTTCATTTCATACTGAAATTTTATCACAGACCATTTTCCTTTCCTTCATTATTCCTGCCTGTGCGCACATGGAAAGTCTGGAAAATATTAAAAAAAAAAAAAAAAAAAAATACACTTTGTGGATTGTATATGCATCCTGCCAGCTTTGAGCTTGTCTGTTTGTTTGTCCCAAACCTCCATGCCAGTTCTACAATCATCTCCTGCCAAATTTGGCTTTCAAAATTAACATATTTTGTATATGACATATGTTTGAAATTAGCACAATATGCAGCCAAGAACTGGAAATTAACAAGGAAATAAAGTTATCTTAGCAAACATTTGGAAGCCAGGGAAGACTTTGTTGGTTTAAAACATTAGGACAGGCTATTGTCTATTAAATTAAATAAATTCAATATGTAGCTTACAAGTTGTCATCACAACACCATTTGTTTTGTCATGCATGCATACTTCCTCCCCTCTTTCAAATATATATTTGATATAGATGTGTACTTTTGTAGCTATAGACAAAGAAAAGTGTCACATACTCCTCTCATGTTAAAAGCGATGGTAAAGTCGTGAAAATCTTTAAATACTGTCAAAGCCAAAAATTTCTGCTTCTCATTAAGAACTGGCACAGTGTTTTTGTCACACATATGCACTAAGCACGCCACTATGGTCACTGGGCTCTAATCTTTGTTGCTGCTGCTGGTTTGGAAAAAAATCAGCTTTTTCTTTTGATTGTGCAAGACCCCTGGGCATAAAACCTTGGATGCTTCGCCTTCAGCTTGGCTGCAGCCAACTTTATGTGCCAAGGAGACTGTCATCTCCTGAAAGACCACAGCCTTTGAGACCTTCTTGCAACCACAGCTGAGGAGGAATAAGGGTGTGTAGCAGGATATTACTTCTGCCTTCAGAGTGCCATGAGTTACGCAGAAGAGGAGCATGCGTGGTGGCACACCCAGAGCATCCAAATACACACTGATGGACTGGCAGCAGCTTCCAAACAGCCTGAGCAAAACTTCTGCACTTGTCTGCAGTGGTGGAATTGTTGCTATTTAGGGAATATGACAAAAAGAGCAGCCTAGCCCACTACTTTAGCAGAATTTATTGAAGTATTTAGTCTTGAGTTAGCTAGAAGAATTCTTGCTGAATTTCATAACCTCTCTCTTCTGGCATTAAAATGTATTTCAACCATAAAAAATCATGACACTAGTGCTAGAGAAAAATATTTCCTGAAAAAAAGAAACCATCTATAACTGAAGTTCCAAGAACGAATAGTTAGTATATGCTTTCTCTTTTGGATCTTCTTTACATTTTTGACCTTCTCTGGAGTTTTCAGGCACAATAGAAAGGAAAACTTTACAGCATCTCTTAATTCTTTCTTGTACACAGTTTAAGATGCAGAATCAAAGCCACCTTATATGTCAATTTTTCACTAGCCCAGCTTTTCTTGACTGCTCTGGATCACAATCACATGTTCTCTCCACTCATGTTAGATGTAGCCCTGTAAACAGTATGCCAGACTTTAGCCATGTCCTAAGTATGGAGGAGTAGGATTCCCAAATAATTAAAAATTCAAGTCTATATTACCAGACAGTGATGGGGTAAATCTGGCTCTACTTGCTTACATATCTGACTGCAAAATATATGGCTAGCATTAGATCTTCTATTATGTACAAAATCATCAGCTGCAAAGAGATGAAATTATTAGATATAACTCATCCAGGTAATAGGAAAAAAAGGCATATCAATTAGCATATACTGTGGATAATAAACATTTAGACTAAAATCTGTTCTGCTGTGATTCATAGACAACAGGTCTGCAGCAGGTATGAATCTGTGCCAGCTTTCGTCCTGCTGTTCAAGGTGTGTAGGTGAACCATTATGTTGTTTCTGTTTGTCTGGTTTGGTGGTTGTTGTTATGGTTGGTTGATTCCTTTTTGTTGTTTCTGTTTTGGTTTTGTGGGTGTGTGTGATGGGAGGTAGCAATGGTGGTTTGGTTTGGTTTTGTTTTTGGTTTGGGTTTTTTGTTTTGTTTTGTTTTGTTTTGTTTTGTTTTGTTTTGTTTTGTTTATTTGTTTGTTTTTCAATAAGGGCTTGCACTTACCTGTTTCATATGAAGTATTTTTCATTAAATCCTTTTCTCACATAAGATTAACCCATCTATAAGCTACAGTCAATAAAGTCAGGTTCTCACCCTTTGTTTGGCCAGCAAGAGCAAGCCAATTCATATTAAAACCACTTTTGAAACTTGATTCTCTGCCACGCCCCCACAGTACTAGTGTATTTTAGATAGGGTTGATACAAATGGTTTCAGAAACACAACCCAGGACTTGCAAAGGGACAAAAATATCTTAATACACTTTAGTGATGCTAAGACCACACTCTCAATAAATATTATTTTGATTTTTTTTTTTTTTAATTTAAACAGTGATTTTAGCAACAGCTCTTTCTTATTTTCTGAAAGTATATAGACATTGTGAATTTTGGTAATGCAATACAGTGGTTTCTAATACATTATGCAAACTCATGTTTAGTTCACTTCCTGAACTCAAATGGCATGCTGAATATTTGGATTCAATTCATTGAACTCCTATTCCTCCCTAGGAAGATTTATCTTTTCATATGGAGCCTTAATCAAGACAAATTCTACAACAGTTGCCACACATTTTTTTGCCATGTGCTACATATTTAGTTCACCCACAGCCTACTTCAAAGAAGCATAATTCAAGCATTACATCACTTCTGACATTCTGGTATTTTCTGAGGCATGTTTTATTCTCCATTTCTTTTCTTCCCACCCCCACTAACTTATTAATACATAGGAGAGTGCACGTGTCTCCGTTTTATGCTCCGATTACAATCCTGCTTACACTGCGGGTTTTGTGTATACAGTAAATTCTAAGAAGATTGTCTTAGCAAAATGTAAAAAAAACCAGAATGACAGTGCAGGAGATGTTAGGCTAGATTCATAAGCAATAGTCAGATTTATTTGCTCCCCGATATTTCATATATTGAATTTATTTAAATCTCTGACTCATATATCACTTAGGAAACAGTGACAAGCAGCTTATGAATCAGCCAGTCTGCTATCAACAAATTGTTATGAGCTCGTTATCAAGCTGATTTGGGGGCACACCAGACAGATTCCATCTGGATAGCACAGAGTATATAAAATGTTGTCCAAGAGCTCTGTTAAAATGTTAATCAAGGGCTGTCCGCCCTCCTCTTTAATTCAAGGTTGAGCAGTGCTCAGAGGTTTTGTGTTTTCTGATGATGCAGAAATCATGGAAAACAAGTAACAGACTTGGGAATTCAATTTTTGCCTCTATTATAGATGTTTTCACTACACTGAGGATGTTTGTACCCCATGGAGCATCTCTGCTACCCTGCCTGCACAGATACAAGTGTCTGGGGATATATCTGCTTGTTTGTAGACAAGCTCGGCAAGCAGTGGATCAAGCACTGCAATTCTGCACTAAACTACTCCAGATGGCCCATGATATTCCAGTATTTACAGTCTACCTGTGTGCCTCCTTTTCTCAAAAATCTGGTGAATTTCTCTAATGGGCTTTAGAGACCAGAAGAGATCAAATACTTACAGTTACACAGAACATATTTTAGGATAACAAGACCTCAGACAAAAAATTCAATGGGTTTGGGTACATGACAATGGCACTCCTTTTCAAGGGTGGTGGGGCAGTGTTGATGTGGTAGAGGAACAGAAATGAGGGCTTGTTGGCAGCTAAGTAAGTGTGGACTGGATGATCAGGTGGTGAGGTGGACTGTGAACTGGCTGAAGGAATGAAGCCCAAGAGTTGTGGTCAATGGGGCAGAGTCCAGTTGGAGGCCTGTATCTAGTGGAGTGCCTCAGGGGTTGGTGCTGGGACCAATACTATTCAATATATTCATCAATGACTTGGATGAGGGAATAGAGTGTACTACCAGCAAGTTTGCTGATGATACCAAGCTGGGAGGAGTGGCTGACACACCAGAAGGCTGTGCTGCCATCCAGTGAGACCTGGACAGGCTGGAGAGTTGGACGGGGAGAAATTTAATGAAATATAACGATGGCAAGTGCAGAGTCTTACATCCGGGCAGGAACAACCCCAGGTTTCAGTGTAAGTTGGGGAACAACCTGTCAGAGAGCAGTGTAGGGGAAAGGGACCTGGGGTTCCTGCTGGACAGCAGGATGACCACAAGCCAGCACTGTGCCCTTGTGGTCAGGAAGGCCAATGGCATCCTGCAGTGTATTAGAAGGGGGGTGGTTAGTAGGTCAAGAGTGGTTCTTCTTCCCCTCTACTCTGACCTGGTGAGACCCCATCTGGAATATTGTGTCCAGTTCTGGGCCCCTCAGTTCAAGAAGGAGAGGGAACTGGTGGAGAGAGTCCAGCGTAGGGCAACAAAGATGATTAAGGGAGTGGAACACCTCCCTTATGAGGAAAGGCTGAGAGAGCTGGGTCTCTTTAGATTGGAGAAGAGGAGACTGAGGGATGACCTCATTAATGTTTGTAAATATGTAAAGGTAAGTGCCACGAGGATGGAGCCAGGCTCTTCTCAGTAACAACCAATGATAGGACAAGGGACAATGGGTTCAAACTGGAACACAAGAGGTTCCACTTAAATTTGAGAAGAAACTTGTTCTCAGTGAGGGTCACAGAACACTGGAACAGGCTGCCCAGGGAGGTTGTAGAGTCTCTTTCTCTGGAGACATTCAAAACCCATCTGGACGCCTTCCTGTGTAACCTCATTTAGGTGTTCCTGCTCCAGTAGGGGGTCCCTTCCAATCCCTAACATTCTGAGATTCTGTGTGATTCCGTGTGATTCTGTGTTCACTTCACAGCCTGTAACAAATGTAGTCTTTGTACTCATACAAAGAAACAATCATCTCCCAAAATCCACGTGAGACTCACTGTATGAGAGACAATGTCATTATAGTGAACATGCTATAAAGGCAAGTTTTAAGACTTTTTTAACATCAGATGTTTCAAGCATTTATTGAAATTAAAATATGGTCTAAGTTATTGTGTAGATGCAGCCTATGGCTAGCTGGACTAAGCCTGACTGAGCTGCTTTCTGTGGCACAATTCAGGCCAATATCAGCGTTTGAAAAGGTACAGCTTATCTCTAGGCATGCTAGGGAATCTTATCAGTGCAGCGGCTTTGAGACAGACTTAGACCAGTATGAGTACCTCTGGCTTAGTACCTCACTAGGTAAGTCATAGGAGAGTCAGATTTTCAAAAATATCTAAGTACCTGTGGTGCCAAATGGGATTTTCAAAAGCTTCCTTAGAGCCCCAATGGTGCTAGAAGTAATTAGGCACTTGTTGAATTCCCAGTAAGAGACAACCTGTGTCTTATATTTCTTTGTACCTTTGAAAGTCAAGCCTTTCACCTCTTTGTGTCTCAGTAATCCTCTCACATGGGACCTCAATATTTAAATATCACAAACACATACAGATTTAATTCATGTTTGTAACAAGCTTTTTAAAGATTAGATAGTCTCTGGTAACAGACTTAATGTTACTGTTTCTAGTCTTCAAATAGTTGAACTGACTTTTGGCATCAGGCAATACTGATTATTTACAGTGCTTCTTTTTGTTATATGCCCCAACAACCTACCAATTCAATCCAATTCCCACCCAATCTTGAAAAGCCTCATTTCAAGGCTGTAGCAGAATTATGGTCAAAGGGTTTAAATGTCCTGAGTCATACCATATGTTGTGAAAGTTCTGTCAAAGAAAGTGTCTAAGATACAAACATCATCACTATAGGGGACTATTGTTCCTGTCACGCCCCATGTTTTTTTTACTATCTTTTCTGTGTCCCTTGAAATGCATTCTTTCCTATTCCCATGAGCCTGCCAGCATTAGTGCTCCTTGGGAGCTTCCTGTAGCCCTGACAAAACGGAACAAGTACTCAACCCATAAAATAAAAACACAGCTAAAACCTTCACTTTGTGGAAATATGTTATGAAGTGAATGCTTAACTTTTAATTAGTTCCACTTCTAACACAAACCTTATTCAGTCCCTTCCTGTCTGTCCACCACTTGGTTTCCTCAGTTACGGCAAGATGGAAGCTACATCTGTGATCTCTCTTCTTACAGACCTCTTGTAATCAATAAACCAGCATATTTGCCTGGGATCCCACTACACATCATCTGGCTTTTTTGGTTCAGTAGGAAAAAAAAAACAACTTTGGGTTTTGGGGACAGCCTTGTTAATGGTTGGAAGAAGTGAATAAAGAACACATCTGGGAGACAGCTGAAAATATCTTAGATCAAGTGAAGAAATAGGTGTAAAAGCATTGGACAATTTAGATAATTTCCATTTTTAGGGTAAAAATTAAATTTCTTTTTGACCCTGTGGTGAACTTCAGATTTCATCTGTGGTACAAATAATAAAATACTAGTTCTCAGAACAACCAGATAATGGGTTGAGCTGTGCTGTGACTGTTTTTCCTCCTCAACAGGGAAAGGGAAAGGGAAAGGGAAAGGGAAAGGAAAGGAAAGGAAAGGAAAGGAAAGGAAAGGAAAGGAAAGGAAAGGAAAGGAAAGGAAAGGAAAGGAAAGGAAAGGAAAGGAAAGGAAAGGAAAGGAAAGGAAAGGAAAGGAAAGGAAAGGAAAGGAAAGGAAAGGAAAGGAAAGGAAAGGAAAGGAAAGAATCCAAACATTAATTCCCCACACTGAGAAGATTCTTCCCAAAAGTGCCTTCTAAAAAAGCTAAAATTATTGGAATACCTCTGTGGGCTGAAGGGCTGAAGGAATCCAGGTTGAGGACCTAACTTCCTAATATATCAAATATGGAGAGAAGGCATTACACTAGTCAAAAAGGAAAATTCCAATGTGAGATAAATAGTGCTTATATGGAGGCACAGGCTCTTTCTTTTATATACTAGCTAAATTAACATCAGCTAGATGTGCAGCTTTGCCAGATCAAAGGCTACTAATAACATACTCTATTCCTTTAACCAATGGTTTGATTTTTTTGTTGTTGTTTTTCAAATTATCCACTGTGCATTGATGTGCAAGAGAAACATCAATTCCTAATAAAAATTTGTCTGATATTTTCTAATGACTAGAAGCTAGAGGTCATCTTGAGAATGCAATGTTTAATAGAAGCCTTAAAGTACTGAACTAAATAAATATCCTTCATTGTGGTAACCTCATGATCACATTTATTTTTAATTGCTGGAATAAATAATTTCTGCTTAGATGGTTTAAACCGATATGTTAAGACTTTTCTAGGTTTATCACTTAGTGCAAGTGCTAATGTGCAAACCGTAAGACCCTGAAGCACATACATAATCAATAATGCATCTAGTTACTCTTTGACTGAGTTCAGTTGTAGTATCTATTAGACCTAGCATTCAAATATCTTGCCTGGAAATAATTATTCAGGCATTTCACGACAAGATGTGCTGCATGAACTTCTTTCTGGTAGTTATAGAATAGAAAGGAAGTGCTGCTTGCAGTATCGATGCTGTTCAGTACAATGTGCCTTGTAAAAAAATGACTCACCAACCTATTCTTATTGATTGGTAACAATATTTCTACCATCTTCATATTTATACAACATTTACACAAACCAAATTATACAAGAGATTTACTGTCCCTCTCATCTTTCTTTCTTTTTAGAGGCATGTACAGAATAGAGAATATTCTGCACACAGAAAGTCACAGCAGGCTTTGTGTGGTTTGGAGATTTTTTTTTTTTTGCTTTTAGGATTTTATTCTATTTCTGTTTCATATTTAAAAAGGGAGGAGAATTAAAATACTGTTTGGTGGTGTTCCAGCTATACTGAAGAGACAGGATAGCTTTTTGAAATCAGTAAAAAAATTCCAGTCCCTGGGGTCTAGCATTAAGCGACAAAGAAGACTCACAAAGTAGTTGTTAGCTTTTGGCAACTGTGGAACAAGTGTGGACCTTTGGGCTGCTGTCCATCTTTTACAGGTGAAAAGGTGTAGTCTGAAAATGACGAAAAAGAGCAAACGGGGAGGATAAACTAAAACATTAAGCACTAGAATAATTCAAGAGCTACAAGACTGTGCATATTCCAGAGTTACACAACTCTAGCTAAGCTCGGACTTTTTACAAAAGTCTTATGATTTTTGTAACTGTTGCAGTAGTGTAACTTCTCCTCGGTTAATGAACAGTCAATTGACAGTGATTCTCGACTGGTTTCTTCTAGTTAAGGACTTTCAGTGACCTCATGTTTACACTAATCACTCACAAGTCATCCCATCTGAAAATTCAATATCATTTTCAACATTGTGCTCTTTTCCATTACACATGATTCATTTAAAGTGTACTGGGATAACCATGCACTATCACTCCCCAGATAGCTAACTAAAAACTGAAGGTGAATTTACCAGGTGATTTACATCTAGCTCAGCCTCACACCTGGCAGGTCACAGCACTCATTGACATAGTCATGTTGCCAATAAAGTAAAACTTTCTGTTGATTCTTTCATTCTATTCCTATTTTTAGGATGCAGAATATAAAATTTAATTTCAGTCTGGATTAATTATTTATCTGGCAATGAGTAGAGGCATACAACCTGGAACATGCAAAAGTTGTAATGGTCTGGACATGCCTATGAAGATGGTGACTTGTATAAAACAACCATTGTAAATTATACAGTGAAATATAAGAGCCTTAGATGTTAAGGCTCTGACTGCAATATACTGAAGTCAAACAGTCAAGCATAATGTCATTGTTCTACACCAGTATTTTAAGCCTATTTAAAACCCTCTTTTTTTTTTTTTTAAGTTGTGTGTTTTGTTTTTTGTTTTTGTTTTTAAATATATAATGACTTCTTCCTAATTGAAACGAACTTACAATCTTAATTCTACTCTTATCTTCTCTGACAAATTGTTTGTATCTGACTCTAGCGTCTGTGTTTCTTTGAATTGTTTTTTCAGCACTTCCTACAAGGAATTCTTCTCATACCTTCTGCAATGTACTGTGGATAGCATAAAATGCTTGTCCCTTCCTTTTCTTACTTTGGCACATGGGGTGCCCACAGGCATAAATTAATCTATAGCCTCTATGCCAATACCTCAGATATCTATTTCTCCACCAGTATTTGTACTAGTAATCTTTCATGATCAGCTATTGCCTTAAGACTGCACGTCTCAGTCATCTCCCATCTATAATTTTACTTTCCTTCATTTCTAAGAATCACCAACCTCACCACCTTTCAGCTTGCAACTCAGACCCACAATCTGGGGACATTTTGCTGTTACAAAGGTTCTCATAACCCAAGTATGTTTCAATTTTTTTACCTTCTTGTGGAAAACATCTAAAAAACATAACCTTCTTGTCCATTCCACAGAGCTATTTGGAACACCATTTCATGTCTTCTTGATCACTAAACCAACAGATCTATGGCCTTGACAACTGCAAAATTGCCCTTCCTGTGGATATTCGACAAGCTGTTTTGCAGTTGATTGTCTCATCTGTCACATTAAACACTGTTCCCCTCTCTGCCTGCTAGATCATTTTTACCATAGTTTCACTTTTAAGACCCAGAAGACTTAAGACCACTTCATGTATTTTCTTATTTTCACTATGAAGAGATTGAGTTGCACATATTACAACAGTCTGTAACACCAGCCTTGCTGTCCTGTATGTTAGATTTTCATAGCAAAAGAAAGTAGGTTACTATTCCTTCAGTACCAGGCCAAATAAAAAACACTATAATCATGTGCCCAGGAAATATTAAAAAATATATTAATATAGTCATTAGCAGATCATTTTCCACTTCTTGTTCATGTGAAAAAAACAACATTTCATCAACATTCTGCAAAGTTTCAAGAATTTGACAAGTTAAATATTTTTCTGCCTTTTATTGGCTAAAGGAAAATATTATTCCTATGGCTGCCAGATAATATTAGTGATAATTCTTAAGAGAATCTTATAGAAAACAACAAACAAATAACCTCTTAACTGTGCTCTGAATAAATCTGTGTTATGTACAACTAAAATCAGTGGAGATTTTATCTTCTATTTGTCTCCCAAACAACCAGGTAGAAAAATGTATTTTTGAAATCAAACTATTTTCCTCACTTCTTTATAGTAAAAAATGAATATAAAATTCCCACTGAAATAAAAAACAGTAGGAAAACAAGAATACTGTCCCATCCATTATGCCAAAATTTCTTTGTTTTGCTTTTTAGGTTAAATCAGTCAGAGGATCTTGTATCCAGTCTTGATGCAAATAGCCATATATGCACCAACATTTTCAGTTTTGTGTTTCTTTAAGACCCTAGTAGAAACACCAAAAATCTGTGAAGTACTACAAGTTCTGCCAATCCGGATTGCCACCCCTTATCTTCTAGATTTAGGATCTCTGTTTCCTGAGTCCAAGTTCTCTGAAAGTTTCTTCTATTAACTGTTAGGAGTCTAATCATTGTGTAAAGTCAAAGAGCTTTTTCTAGTGGCTTGCTTTGCAATAGTTATTACAAAATATTTTATTTTTATAGATTAATTCTATGCCTCTGAATAAGAATCATAAGCTCTCAAATGAGTACTAGTTGTCTACTTGTACTGATAAAGTGAAACCTTCCTATGTAATATAGTACATGTTATGCAGGGTTCTACTGAAACTGGAGAAGAGCTGCTATTGTAAATCATGTAATGGTCCTTTCCTACCTCATATTTTTTGAGATAGTGTACTGTGCTCAGTTTGACATGAAAATTATGTAGGTTTAGTACTCATTCAAAAAGAGTCATGCAATAGACTAAGTGAACAATGTTTGAAAATAAGATAAAAGCCAATCAAACTCAAAGGTACCTATACCCTCTTAAGCAATCAGTGCTTCGGTAAAGCTTTGTAGGTAGCTCACAAGGACTTTAACATTTCCTTAGGTTGCACTTAAGGTACTCACATCTTTAAGTTCTAGATTCAGGCCCTAATGGACATGATTGAGAAAGCTATGAAGACACATACGTAAATACCTTGTAGAATAGGGTTTATATAATTAAATGCCAAATCCCAAATGCTTCTGCTATAAAGGGAGAAAAAATTCTTTCAGAAGAGAAAAGAAGTAAGGTTGGGGTCTTTTTGTTTTGTTTGTTTGTGTGTTTGTTTTGTTTTGTTTTGTTTTTTTCAAGCTCCTACTATCAAACCAACTATTTTGATGCAGTTGACAGCAGATTCCACTGGAAAAAAAATATATATCCTGGCGCTCAGCAAGATATTTAGAACCTCCACTGTGTTGTAAGTCAATCAGATGAACTTGGCTGAACAGTGAACTCCTCTCGGAACTCAGATGGAAAAGAAATTACATGACCTCTGGAAGAGAGTTCAGGCATCACAAGAAGACTACAGAGCTGTGGTGCATATATGCAAAAGGCTGAAGCTCGACTGGAGTTGAAACTGGCCAGTGTTGCATCAGACAACAAGAAAGGCTTTTTTAGGTCTGTTAACAGCAAGAGGAGGCCCAAGAAAACCATGTGTTGAAGATGGGCAGGGATGAAGAAAAAGCAGAGTTATTCAAGATTTTTTTTGCTTCAGTCTTTAATAGTACTGATAGATGTTGGGCTGCCCAGTCCTGTGAGCTGGAGGACCACAACTGCAGGAGCAGTGACTTTCCAAATTTGATCATTGAAATCATAAGTGGTGAGTTATATTTGTCGAAAGTTCACAAATGCATGGGACCTGATGGGTACTACAACACTAAAGGATGTTACAACAGGACCCCCCTCAATCGTCTACCAAAGGTCTTGGGACTCTTGAGAGGTCCCCACTTGAAGGTAGCTAATGTTATTAAAATTTCTAAGAAGAGCACAAGGGAAGACCCAGAAAACTAAAGACCTGTAAACCCAACCTCGTACCTGGAAAAGTTATGGAGAAGGTCATATTGGGTACTGTTGTAACACATTTAAAGGACAACACAATCATCAGGCACAGTCAGAATGGGTTCACAAAGGGATAGTCCTATTTAACCAATTCAATGTAATTTTGCAACAAGGTGAACCAACCAGTGGATGAAGGGAAGGCAACAGATGTAGTTTTTTCGGGATTTTGGTGAGGCTTTTGATACTGTTCCTTGCAGCATCCTTCTGGACAAGTTGTCCAGCTGTGAGACGAGCAGGTATATGGTGTGCTGGGTGAAGAACTGGACAGATGGCAAGGACCAAGGGTTTATAGGGAATGGAACCACATCTGGCTGGTGATCAGTCACCATCTCTGTCAGTCAGGGCACAATTCTAGGGCCACTTCTGTTCAATATATTTGTCACTGATCTGTATGGAGGAATGAATGCACCATTAGCAAGTTTGCTGGTGATACTAAAGTGGAAGGTGTTGACTCTTTTGAGGAGCAAGAGGCCTTGCAGAGGGATCTAGGCAGTTTGGAGCATTGGGCAGTCATAAATGGCATGAAATTTAACAAGGACAAATGCCGTATTCTGCTCCTAAGATGGAGTAATGCTGGACACAAGTATAGACCAGGAGAGGAGCAGCTGAAGAGCAGCCCTGCAGAAAGAGGCCTATGGGTGCTGGTTAGCAGCAGCTCCGTACCAGTCAGCAGCATGTGCCCCAGCAACTAGGAGGACAAACTGCATCCTGGGGGCATCAAACACAGTGTAACCAGACAATCAAAATAGGTGATTATGCTCCTGTATCCAGCATTGGTGCAGCCTCACATTGAGAACTGTGTGCAGTTCTGGGCACCACAACTTAAGAAGGATGTGAAGGTCCTTGAATGACTCCAGAGGAGAGGAACAAAGCTGGTAGAAGGGCCAAAAGGCATGAATTGTGAGGAACTGCTGAGGACTCTGGGTTTGTTGTGTTTGGAGAAAAGGAGGCTCAGGGGTGACCTCTTGTCTCTCTACAGTCTTCTGAGGAGAAGTGGAGAGGGAGGTGCTAAGCTCTTCTCCCTGGGATCCAATGATAGGACACATGGAAATGGTTCAAAGGTGTGCCAGGGGAGGTTCAGACTAGACATTAGGAAGTGTTTATTTATTGAGAGGGTGATCAAACAATGGAGCAGGCTGTCTAGTGAGATGGTTGATACCCCAAGCCTGTCAGCATTTAAAAGGCATTTGGACAAAGTCCTTAATAACATGCTTTAACTTTTGGTCAGCCCTGAAGTGGTCAGGAAGTTGGACTACATAATAGTCACAGATCTCTTCCAAGCACACTATTCTATTCCATTCAGAGAACATAACTCTTCAGAGTGTGATATATATAAAACATGAACACTATGACTAGTCCTTTACAAACATTTACAGCACAAAAGCACCAATATTCTTATAGCTCATTGGGCTGTGGATACAGATGCAATAAAGGGAAAAAGAAGGGGCAATTGTCAGTTCTCCGCAGCACACCTTCCATTTTCCTCCATCTATCAATCATTTAGCAATTCCTGCACCTTGTCTTTGTCTCTGCATTGGGAAGCCACAGCTTCCTAGGACCAGTGTAGCTGTGTAGCATCATACTGGCTCCAAAATGGAAAAAAAAAAAAACAAACTTTCATAAAACTGCCTCTAGATGCAAATGTTTAAAGGCTACAATAATCTGATCTTCTAGCAATTCTTCTGTTCAGTAAGTTGGTTCAACATCCCTGTAACTTGTGGTTAATCACAAAATATTTCAGGAATATGGTAATTTGATACCAGGATTTCAAGACATAAAAGATTTAGTACGTGGTCAATTACTAATAAAATAAGAATTAATACATTTTAGAAATCATAACTGAATTTAAAGTGTTGCCCATTAAGAATTTTCCAAGTTTTGTTATCCAATAATTAGGATTTTATGGTTTCTCCTTCTGAACTAAAGGGTCATTGACTGTCTTTTGTTTGTAGGCATGTATGGATAATAATGAAGACTCTTCTTAACATTTCTTAGATATGTGGAGTATACAGAGTCTCTTAGTTGTCTTTCAGTACACAAGCTTTCTAGTCCAAAGACTTTTTGTGGCTCTTTCTAAAATCCTCTCCCATGCCTTGATGTTCCCTTTTGAAGCCAAGTTGCCAGTATTGTTCTTTATGCACAGTGGAGAGTTATCCCGGTTTTGTTAAAACACAAGTCTCTCTTTTAGTGAATTTGCCTGTCAGCTAAAGCCTTCATACTAGCTGCATTTTCCTGGAGAAGCAGACACATGTTTTGGTAAACATAGCAATGGAATGCGAAGTTATTGATAAGCATGGATGGACATCTCGCAAGAGGGGCAATGAGAAACAGGTGACCAAGAAACTGACCAACTGTGTATAACATTCCATTCATGTGAATACTTCATATAAAAGTGGGAAATCATGAGGATCTCGTCCCTTTTTTTTGTCCCTTTTCTTTTCCCTTTTTGCTTACGGTTGACATTAGGGGAGAACCCTGATAGTCGTCCCTGCAAACTGAGGTCTAGTGAGAGACTGAATCCAGCTCCGGTTGGCTGCAGAGTCCAATCCAGGACTTCAGGTGCTGGCTCTGCGGTTGCTGAGACTTTCATGGTTGGTTTTGTATATTTTGTTTTATTTTCTCTATTCTTATTAGTAGCATTAGTAAAACATTTAATTTTTCCAACTCTCTTCTCTCTGTCCTTCTTTCCCTCCCAATAGTTTGTCCTCAGTGGGAAGGGGGGCTGAAAAGGTGGAAGTGGTGGGGGGAGAGGAGGTTAACAATACATCTGCCATGGTCTTATTGTCACCCCGCGATCAAAATCCTCAACAAGACTTCATGCCATGGCCATGTTCTCTGTGGGAATTGTCAATACATCTAAGAAAACTCTTTCCTTCATACAAAAAAGCTCATGTTTATTTGATTATTTACAGTAAGCTATTCCAACGTTAATGTACTACATAATGCTATCTCTCATTTAGTAATCACAGACTAATTTTTGCTTTGTACATTGTGTGACCTTGCACTTGGTAATGTTCAAATGAGCCAGCTTCACTATATGATTCAGATCAGCCTGTTTTGTAAGTGACCTATGACCATTGTTACTTCTCCCTCCACCAGTTTTTGTATCATCTGCACATTTAACAAGCCATACTTCCATATTTTATTTCAGTTCATTTACAAAGGTATTGAAGGTCAGTGGAGCAAGGATAGATTCCTGCATGTCTGAACTAGAAGCAACACCAACAGGAAGATGCGCCTTCATTTACAGGTTACACTTTGTGGTCTGTTGGTTAGCCAAATTTTAATCCTTTTAATATAGGATGCTATGATTTTGTGAGTGCATTTTTTTCTTTTTTTACCTTCTCACTCATCAGATCATGAAGCCCATTCAAACATTGCATAGAAATTTGTTCCTCAGCACATTACCAGTATTGACTGAGCACTAGGTTTCCAACATGAAATTTTTTCAAATGTAACATATTGGATAATTGGAAGATTAGTAGGGAAATGTATAACATGTTTCTCACTCTTACCTTGGTGTCTGCTTGTGGCATTTTTTATTACTTTGCTGTCACCTTTTTACTGGTTGCTCTTTTTGTTTTTGATCTGGTGACCACTGAAACAGAAAGCATGACTTTTTCTGAAATATTACAGCCATTCTCATTAACTATATAATAGGTCATCTTCTTTACTCTTTGTATTCTATATCAGTATTCCTACTTATTTGCTCTGAATCAATATCAGTGATAAACAAATAAAATCCTGAATGGTTAAGCTGTTGGAACACACATAGGAAAACAAAGAAACAAACAAAACAGGAGATCATCTAAGTTTTTCAGAAGCATAACTTTTGAGTTTTGTTGTGTAGATTTCATACAATACTAGATAGTTCATGCTACTGCAAGTTACCAAGAAAGCCATGTTCTCAGTTGGCAAATTACATACCTAAACTCTTCAATAATCTAGTACACGTTTTGCTCCATCAGTCTTCCTTACCTTCAAATTCTAAATGTTTCCTACTGCACTGTAATTTCTAGAAAAAAAGAACACTGAGATATATGAGATCACCCTGTCCCTTTCCTTAATTCAGTCAGAGTTACTGTTACAGTGTTTAACTTTTAGAATCATAGAATCATTTTTGTTGCAAGAGACCCTTAAGATCATGGAGTCCAATCATTAACCTAACTCTGGCACTAAATCATGTCCCTTAGAACCTCATCTACGTCTCTTTTAAACACCTCCAGGGATGGTAACTGAACAGCTTCCCTGGGCAGCCTGTTCCAGTGCCTGAGAGTGCCTTCTGTGAAGAAATTTTTCATAACATCCAATCTAAACCTCCCTTGGCACAACTTGAGGCCATTTCCTCTCATCCTATCACTTGCTACTTAGGAGAAGAGATCAACACCCTCCATGCTGCAACCTCCTTTCAGGTAGTTATAGAGACAAATAAGGTCTCCCCTCAGCCTCCTTTTCTCATGGCTAAACAGCCCCAGTTGCCTTAGCTGCTTCTCATAGGACTTCTGCTTCAGACCTCTCACCAACTTTGTTGTCCTTCTCTGAACTCACTCTGGTACCATAATGTCTTTCTCATAGTGAGGTGTGTCATTTCTTGTGTGGAAATGTTATGACACTTTAACTTTTTAACCTTCTTAAGATTCTTTCAAGCTTTTGAGTAACTCAAACATTATTAAGAAACTCAAACTCAAACACATACTCAAAAAACTTTGTTACTGATACATCAACCTGCAGAAAATTATTGCTCCTCCTTAGCCTCATGAGTAATTTTCATGCTTTCCTTTTGTATTATTCTACTTCTGGTTTTGAATTTCACCTGTTCTTGCTTGATTTTTTTTAGAATGACTTAATATCTTCTTCCTAACTGGTCATACATTGCCAACTGATGCATTAGTTTTCTATGTCACTAGTTTGCATTTGACAGTTTCTGGTTTGCCCTCAAGATTATTGAGATCCCATTCAGTTTCTGCAAAAGGAGTTTAAAGACACCATTTAGAGTATATAAAGTTAAATAAATACATGTGTTTTTAAAAGAAGAGAGCCTTAATCTTGATTCAGTCCTATTACGCTTTCATCTAAGAATGCTAGCATAAAGAACAGTAATATTACTCTACCTTGACTATCTTCACTGCAGTCCCAAGATCTAAATTTGGTATATCCTAATATAAACTGGAAGATAGATACGTAAATGGTTTTATTTTTTGTTGTCACCAGATAATATGAACATAGTTACTGTTTCCCCCCAGTGTCTACTGTGAACTATTTTGTTATACATTTCAAGGAGACAATATCCAAATATAAACTTTTCATGTGAAGACAATAATTGGAGCAGCTTAAAGTATTTTCCTTGCTGTATTTTTTTTCCCTTTGTTTTGTTTTGTTTTGTTTTGTTTGTTTTTAAAGAGCTGAAAATTCTAGGCATTCTGGCCTGCTATGCATGATATTTTCTGGATACAAACAGGAAGCAAGATGAGTTCAATATTTTTAATATGTCTATGATTAAATTATTTCATTGTATATACTTGTGACTTTTTACTAGATGTACTACGGGTGTTTGGGGATGTTCTGGGGCTTGGATTTTTATGCTTCTTTTAAGCACTGTTTCTTCTCAGGTCCATGTGAGGTAATTCCGTATGTTTTGCAGAAATTCACTGTTTAATTTTTGTTTACGAACAGTAAGTTATGATTTATGAACTGCAATTTAATTGTTTCACTAAAAAGGAGATAAAGAACTGATTTGAAGCCATGGAAAATAAAGAATCACACTATGCTTTCTAATGTGCCTAGGTGAATTTTATTTGGTGAATGATTTATTTGCTGAAAAGCAGGTTGGCTCTGAATTATTCAGAAATCCAGTGAATAATTCTGGCTAAAAAATATTGAAATGGTAATTTTGCATCTTCAGGTGAAAAGATTTTGCTCTTTTGAAGGTTAGGTTTGGGAGAGGGTTAAGCACAATATCCACCTTGGTCACTGGATGACATATTCCTCTGATGACCTATTAAGTGAGTAGAGAGGACAGTTTTCTGGAAATCAGAAAGGTTCAAAACAAATCTCAGCCTGCACCAGGAAATGGCTTCAAACTAAAATCTCTTACAGGTCAGGAAGCTATTGCATAGCTGGGTAATTGATATTTGATATAAGTTTATTGCAACATTTTCATTGCAGGTCTTCCAGTTTTTGGAGAAAACACTTTAAAGTCAACCAGCTGAGGAACTGAAGTGATACAGATTCCAGGTCAGTGCTGCAACTGTTGAGATTTAAGTTACTCTGTAATAAGATTCTCTTAGCAATTCCTTCTGAGGCTCTTCCATGAGCTACTGATGCCTACTGCTAATAGTCACAAATCTATTCTCAATATTTCTCTCGGGTGATGTAACAAACCCTTCTTTCTCAAATGAAGGTCTGGTAAACAGATGCGAAACATGATACTGTATTTTTCTAAGAACAGTTTTCAAGTTGATACAAAATGGACTAGCATTGAAAATTCAGGAATGATTCTTCCATTCTCCTTGGTGTCAGTGGAAAAGGCACTCTGCGAGCACAGCAACTCCTAAACATTCCACCTCTCTCTACAACAAATACTAACATTTCTACTCCATATGCATCAAATTTCAAATGAAATCAAACCTAGATTTGAAAAAGACCAGAAACAAACCCCCAAATTTATGTTAGTAAGTGCATTTTAATCAGTTTAAGTGTATAAACTCATCATCCATGAGTCAGAAATGCAAGATGAAAACACTTCTTTTGCAGTTTAACTCCAAAGTCCTCTTTTTTTCTTTTGGATAGCCAATTTCTGATGAAGTCCAGTTCTCAGTAGTGTCCATGAGTCAAATTAGAGAGTCCTTACTTTATTTATTCCTTGTATGTCTTAGTATCCAGCTGCTTTATTATAGATTAAAAGAGTCCGTATTCTTCATACTGACTTCCCAGCTGGACCCAGATCACAATTACTTTAATTCCTAGACTCAAAACATGACTTTCAGAAACACAAATACAGATGTAGACCTCTGTTTGACTGGCTGCCTTAGAAATATACGAAAGAAAGGTACAAGAAAACACAAATCATCCATCTTTGAAATAAATAACTAAATAGATTTTTTGAAATATGATATATACTGGAAGAGGTGGCTACCCAGGCTTTTGCAAGCTATTCTGAAAAAAAAGCCATCTATTATTTTGTACTTTAATTGCAGACTGAGAACGAATAGAGTTCTTCAGTGTCTGCTTTAATGAGCGACTCACTTGCCACTCTGCCTGCTAATTATTTTAGTAATATTCCAATGTTTTAAATATTTTAGTTTGTTTCTAATTTATAGAGTGAGTACAATTTAATAATGTATGAAGCATTATAGTTTATAAAAGCAAGAGATATTGAAACAACATTCCACTGTCTGAACAACACATTTTCTTACTGGAGAAGACGTTTTCAGGTTTGAATATTAACACCACCTCATCACTTTTGTGTCCCTTTCATATGCTTTAAGATGTTAAAATTAACAGGAAGAAAAGAATTGAAGTAATTGTAAAGGATTATATTAGAGAAATCTAGAAGATGCATTGGAAATAAATCAGAAATTTCCAATAAATCATATCTGAACATTTTCAAGTTACACTAATTATGAAAACATGATAGTGAATTCAGAATCCAACATGCTTGCTTTGAGAGTGAATAAGGAACAACACATTGTCATTTGAAATACCTATTCATACCTCCTTCTGGATTTGGGTCTTAGAATGTGGCTGAGAGTACCACTGTCAGGAATGGCAGAATTAACTCCTGGAAGTCAGAACTACAATGGATGTATCTATGACATTACAGTAGAAAAAAATCCTTGCTTCTGAAGTATGTCAGTATGTCAGTGACACAATATTAAACAATTTCCAATTATTTCATTATCAAGATGCTGATTCGAGACTCAAAATTTAATCAGTTCAAAATTAGAATACATTTTTCACCAAAATCAAAGCTAGACCAGGCTATTATATATTGACAAGCTTCCAGAAAAACTTCACATTTCCTTCCATTAGCCCACTGCATATAATTTTATTAAATTATAAGTCAGATGATCTCTTTTATCTTAAGTTCCCATTGATTGAAGGAGAGAGCACTACTGTATATCCTCCAGAAGCTTTAGTTATGAAGATTTAAGTATGAAAATTATAGAAGTTCTACTTTTAGTTGGGTAACGCTGATGACAAATACGAATGTCTGACTATATGAGTGTTAGAATATATATTAATAATGTAGCATTTCAAGTACCTTATTGAAAAGAACCAGCTTTTAGAAGTAAAGACAATTCTGGTCTCTGGCTCCTGCTACATCAGAATCCAATAGCAAGTTAAGGAAACCTAGATAAAATGATGTGAAAAACAGTAATCTCCCTACTTCTCCTACTTGTGAAATCAGAGTGGAAAGAAACCACTGTTTTTATTTTGTAAATTTTATAGCATAGACACATTTGTGCAGACTAAAGAAATTTACAAAAGTCTTGACTATATTTGTGTGGCTGTACTTAAGAGTATACTTGTTCAGGACAGCACACTGTTTTTCAGTGACTATCTTAATATTTTTAACTAAAGATAAGTTTCCTTGAAACTTCAAAAGAAAAAAAGTATAGACCAGTGACTAGGAAATATTCAACATATATTGAACATCAGTAACTGTCTGACACAGATTTCAATGAAGCCTGTCAGTCTCAAAGTTCAGCACCTGTCACATACCAAAATGCATTTTGGCTTCAACACTTCAAGAGGAAATTGCTCATCTTGTGCAAATTGTCTCAGTCATTTTGGAATCAATGGAATAATGATCGTTTAAAATCACCAAGGATCTGTCCTCAACTTCTGAGCTGCAAGGCAGCATTCCAGAAGGAAATGACAACATGTAGAAAAGTCACACACACAAAGTATCAGAGGGAAGTGATTATTCCCCTCTGTTCGGCTCTTGTTGGGGTATTGCACCCAAATATAAGAAAAATGTTGAAAAACAGGAGAGAATCCAAGGGAGGGAAACCAAAACAGTTGGAAAACTGAAGCATATAACGTGCAAGAAGAGGTTAAGGAAACTGTATACATGTAGTAATCAAGAGAAAGCTAAGGGGATCAAGTTGCTGTCATCAACTAAAATAAAAAGTTACAATGAAGATGGAGTGAGAATTTTCTGAGAGGTCTCCAGCAGAAGGGCAAAAGGCAATGGTCACAACCTGCAGCAAAAGAAAATTCAGCCAAACATACAGAAAAGATCTTCATAATGAGGGCGGTAAAAAACTGGCACAGGCTGCCAAGAGAAGCTGTGAAATCTCCATCAATCTAAATCATTCTATGATGCTACAATACTATTCATTTTTATACCCACTCAGAATTTATAAAATACTGTTGCTATATCAGTGGTACCACATGGGTTATAGATGGTGAATTCTGCAAGTTTAGTTCTAAATTTTGAAAAAAAAATGACAGTATTTTCCAACATGATGTTCTTAAAACAAGTCTGCAATTTTTTCCTTTTCTTATAGCAGAATGTTTCTAATGCTGAATAAAATTAAAAAGTACCAAGAGAAGTTTTTAAAACAAACAAATAAACAGTTCTGGATTTGGAGGGCTTTTTTCCTTTCTAAATTTGGGTTGAGTAACACTGTGGGAGGTATTGGATTAATGTCAAGAGTCAGCAGAAAAAGATGGAACAGAATGAGGGAAAAGAGAATATACTTCATACTTTTGGCAAAAGTAATTCCCTTGGTCTCTCTCATAAACTACAATGTTGGAGAACTATTCTTTTAAAACAAAGTGGGAACTGATTTGCACTAGGAACACATAAACCAGAAAGATCGTTGACTTTTATGTGCTCATTCAACGATGTAGAAGTACTTCTTTTATCATGGTGGGTCATGATAAAAGAAGTCATGATGAAAGAATGTGACAAGAACTGGGTTCTTTCTTACATCTGGGAGAGATCTAAACTAGCTGAACTAGCTTCAGTAAATTTATTCTGGATTTGTGATGGCATAATTAAGAACAGAAGTTGATCCATGATGTAACTAATTAGTCAATGAAACTACATTTCTATTTTTTGTCTAGAAGTGAGAAAAACTTTTCTGAGTGTCAAAAAGTATGTAGCAGCTAGCATCAAACCATCTGAACAGCTGGACATGTGGCTTAGCCTCAAAGATCTTTCCCAGGTTTCACAGGAGAAATATTACTTCTCCTTTGCAATTAATCTGCAAGCTATATGGCACTGCATAACTGGAGCATCAGAGATCAGTTCAGACTTACTCAGCAGTCAAATAATTTTTTGAAGGGAGAAGTATACATATGTAGTCATATATGAAATCATCACAAGGCAATTATTTCAAAAATACAGTACAATTTTATGGAGAATATGACACCAGAAGCCTGAGGTTTGATTTTCATGGCAACTCTGTGACACTGTTAAAGGTCCAGGGATGTGGGTCATTGCTAAATGAAACAACATACTGTGGCTTTTCTGAAAACATAATTAAAAATGGTGAATAATTCATACAAAAAAATCGATTTCTAGAGTGAACATCTTGTCCATATTTCATCTCATTCCCTGAAGAAGCAAGAGTCTTTCTTCTATTAAGTCTCTCTGCATCTTCTTCAGAGCTGTTGCTCAAATATCTTATGGAGAAAGTTCAAAAAGTGATGTGTTTGTTTGTTTTTACCTGCTTGAAAATAAGAAAGTGTTATTTTAGAATAAAATTCTGGGGCTACTGTTGCATGCTTTCTGTTAAAGAAAGGAACAGCTTTAATAGTTCTCAAGATAGAAAGGCCAGAAGAGATGATATTTCCTAGTATTTGCTAACCTTTCTAATCTGACCACCTCTTTCCTGCAGAGACACCAAAGAACCTTGTGACCAGTATGGAGTAATAAGATAGCTCACACAGGGTCCTGAAAGAGAAGGAACTGCAGAAGATGAAAGACAAGATCTCAAAGTTGAAAAGCCTTATCCCTGCATTACAAATAATTTTCTGAATTTCTTAAGCAGCATTGATGATGGGCATGAGGACAAAAAGGAGGGATGTTTGATGCATTTCTAGCTTAGCTTTTTTGAGTGGAAGGCAGCCAGGGAGACCACTGAGTGATAAAACTATCACGATTAATTCTGATACCATCACCATTTAACCATTATCTCACCTCAGGGAAGAACAGATCTCTGGCTTCTTTCCAGGAGGACCTCCACTCTCGAGATATGAATAAATTTCAACTGACAAGAAGCCTGGTCCAGACCATAGAGCTGCAGCCAAGTTCCTTGTTCACCAAGTGCCAAACTCAGGACTTGGCCAGGATATTTAACATTGGAATGAAAACCTGCAGAGCAAAGTGTTTTACAAAGTTAAACAGATTCACACAGCTGAAGTCCAGCCACTGCTTTATGGTCCGGTGTTCATGACAGGAAGTAAGACTACAGACTGAAGCCAAACTTGAAATGGCAGCCAGAAGGTAATGGAGCTGGGAAAATTATGCCGAATTCAAGACTAAGAGAAGAAAAATATTGAATCTCTAAAACTATTTTGTTACATTAAAGGTGTTAAATAGCATGAAGAAGGAAAGAAAAATAACTTGTAGGAAGTGTTCCAGATGAATTTCCCTCAGGAAGCATATCAAGAAAATGTATAAATCCATTAAGAAATAGAAACTGATTAATGAAGCTATTTTTTAAGAGGATGAGGAACATAGAGGTGAAACAAGAAACTTGTAAAGGTCAAGTGGAATTATTCTGAAAAATATATCAAATCAGATATGCAGAAATACAACCCTTTGTTTTGGTTTCTCTGACTCTTTATATAGCCCAAAACAAAATTAATATTTCAATTCAGTTCTCTATAAAAATGGCAACACTGAAGGAATTAAAGGCTATAACACAGTATAAAATGATAAATTACTCTAATGGAGCTGGAAGTAAAATTTTGAAATTACAATAGATGCAAGCTGGTTGATTTATTCTTCTCTATGCCAAAACAGTGAAAGAACAGGTAAATGATGCTGTAGTAACCTGTATTACATAACACAACCCTACTGAGTCCAGAAAATATTCTGTCATGAAAAAACAGCAAATATGCTCTCACTTTCAAAGGGAAGAAACAGTGATCCAGGCAAGTACAGTCCTATTATCCTGATTTGAATGGTCCTTTCTGGCTTGAATGGACCCAAGAACAAATTTTGAAGGAAGAAGTAAAGCACTAAGTATTACTTACTAAGACTATAGTGAAGCATATGAAAGACATAAAATTATTAATTTTACATATAAATAAGGTGAAGTAGTTTGGTTTCACAAAATATTTAAGCAAATTACAATAGTTATTAATTAATAGTTTTTATATATGAAACAGAAAAAGAGAGGGAAAAAAAGTGATCTGAAGATCTGAGTTCCTGATACTACAGAGCAGGATCAATGAACAAATTGTGAAAATCTCAATAGTGTCACCACAAACTGAAAGATTCTAGGAAATTTCCAAGTTTTGCTAAAAAAATGAAATAAAAAATTAATCCTTCCTAAAATAAAGTACAGATAAACTACCTGAGGAACATTAATGATTCCCTTGGGATTAGGAGAGTTTAAACATATGATGCATTAGAATGAACTTGGCCAATTAATTCTTGTCACCAAAAGATACCTATTCCACACAGAGCCTGCATTACCAGTTCCACCTTGAACGGTGGAGCCAAATAAATGATGTTCCACATGAGGCTTTGCATAATCTGGACTGAGATGTTGGTCAGTGGGAGTGGTCAGTGGGCATGATTTTGTTTTTCAGGGGGATCTTTAAGAATCACCCAACAAATGACTACTGGCTTCCTATTTACTCTGAAATCACCATTAATACAGGCGACACTCAGCAAGGTTTAAAAAAAAAAAAAAAAGTCATTAATCAGGTCCAAACACAAAGCTTAAGGAATAGGTGGTCAGAAGTAAAAGGAAACCCTTCATATATATTTTACTTGAAATAAAGCAAAGGGTTTTAGTCACTCTAAAGCAGGGGTGTCAAACTCATTTTCACTGGGGGCCACATCAGCCTCACGGTTGCCTTCAATGGGCCAAATGCAATTTTAGGACTGCATAAATGTAGGAGTAATTACAAGTTACCAAGGGGACCCATGAACCTGAGTAACTTCTCCCACCACTCATATCTCTGAGCAGGCCATGACATCTTTTGGGTGCAGCAAACAGGGTCCCTTTGTGTTGGAAGATCCAGTAGGAGTAACCAAGAGGTGGGGAGAGTTGGGGAGGGGTCTCTCAGACGTATAAGCCAGCAGAGATCCAGATAAAGCACCAGCCCTCCACCTCATAGAAAGAGGTGGGTAGAGTTGGAAGGTGATCTCTCAGCATTTTTGCCAGGAGAGGTTCAAACAGTGGCAAACCAGGGTAACCCCGGAAATGCCTGTGCTTGAGGAACAGGGTCTTAAACCCTTGTATCTAGCTAAAGAAATTAGCTGGGAAGTATCTTATCCCCAGAATGGGCAAGCAACAATGAGGCCCCTCATTAAAACCAAATCTACTGATAATGGCCAAGCAGGGGCAGCTTTGCAAATTATAACCCAAACAATACCATAATCTGCAGCCAACTTACCAAAGTTTCAGGAGACATACAGTATGTTAGCCCAAGAAATGGAAACAGAATATGTTTTAACGGATGGAAATGAAATTTTGCTCTCAAAAGAGGAAGCACAAGAGTATTTGGAACCTGGTGTGTTTCTGACTGCTAATGATCAAAGAGACCTCTGGTTATTAACTCAGGGAGCTGCCTTTTGGGCAGGCGAGCTGGACCCTTTAGGAAGGGGAGATGCAGTGTGCATTGAAACCACCACTATAAACCTAACTGAAAATTTACAAAAGTCTACCTGCCTTCAGTTAATTCATGACATGAGCCTGGTTCCCCAAGAGTCAGATGTTGGTAAATGCAGATCCTGTCAGGATGACTCCACTGATATGGGGCTTCCTGATCCACCGAAACTGTGTTCAGCACGGCTGGGCTGTGGGGACCGTTTGGGGAATGTGCTGGCTCCACAGGGTGCAGGGCATGGTCCCTGGAGGGGTTGAGCTGTGGCCTGGGGGGAGGTAGTTCAGGAGCTTAATTATGCAGGAGACTAGGTCTGATGGAAGGAGTCACAAAAACAAAAGCTGCTGTAGCAAGAATGGAACAGCAGGTAAATCAACCTCCCCTCTCTCAGAGACAAAGAAAAAACTATTGTGGGCTGAGGGAATTGAGAGGAGAATTCACCAAGATTTAATGAATGGAATGTCTACTCTGGCCTTGGAAAAGCTTGTCAGGACATGGAAGACACTCCATAAAAATGAACTGCCCACCTGGGGGGTGTACTTGTCCTTGAGATGCTGCTGCTCCTAAGGCCGGGTAACAGACCTGCCGCCCCCAGTCAGTGAGCCGGTGGAGGGGCAAGTGCTTTCGTTTGAAGAGGCTCGGGGACACTGCCAAAGGGGATTTCCTAGTCACCTTCCTCTTTGATTCCTTTAGAAAAACCCAATCAATCCACCACTTGACTACCAGGACAGTTAGAGACTCAGTCAAAAATGAAGGAGTTCAATGGGTTTTCCACACTCCCTGCTATCCCCAATGGTTGTCTCTAACTTACCCGTTTCTGTCCCCAAGCCTGCTCTATTCTTTCAGTGAAAAAGTAAAGCAAAGACCCCACAACCCCACTCCACAATACCAGAAAACCTGTCCACGTGGAACTATCCACCACTGGCACTGTACCCTTTGTTTTAAAAGGCACAAACGAACATTTGTACTGACACCCATGGGAAAGAGCACCAGATCAGCACCCGGTGATTTATCCCTTTCTATTTTTAAAAGAAACAAAAAAGGTGGAAAGTAAAAGTTGGCTTTTAGTAATATTGCTATTTTAGTATGTTTGGGGATTTTTTTTTTAATATTATCTTTATTTTATCTAACAAGGGAAAAAAGGTGTGGAATAAATGCATATTCATATGTTGTATATGGCTAATGCTGTTTTTGCTGGTGTGTAACCAGAATATATCTAACTTAACCCAGGAATTGATACAAGGCTTCATAGATATATTGGAACTAAATTTGCAATGATTGGTTTGAATCTTACAACAGTATTGGAAAATGAGCTAAAAACAAACAAAGAAACCAAAAAGCTTTATCAGGGAAACACAATGTGGAAAATAATTGAATCTCCCTTTTTCTTGAACAGAAATACCCAAAAAATTTGCATCAACTCCTGAGCAATACTCCATGGGGGGAGTTGCGGAATCAAACATTTTGTTGGTACTATAATGTTACCTCTATTCGTATTCCTTGTGTTATAGTAGCAAACTGGAGAACTTTCCCAGGCAATGCAGTGGAAGGACTGGTTTAACAGCTGTCAACTTGGACCTTGGTTCAACCCTCTCCTAGAATCATTAGAACTCACAGATTGGTGAAAATGGCTTTTAGATATTGCTATTATGTTAATTTGTGGTTTCTTGTTTTTTGTGATTGACATTGCTATTGTGAAACGTGTGATTTCGCAGCTTTTATCTCTACTACTCTAGATGTAGACTACATAGACAATGTTTGAAACCCTTCTCCCTCTTCCCTTTTCTTCTTATCTTTTCTATCCTCTATTTGTCATGTCAAAATCTCCACCCTGGGGGAATGCACAATGTTTCAGCCATGAGGTGGTGTCAGAGACTGAAAAGGATAATGGCTCAAACGTTGCAGCAAAACCACTTCATCCAGCTGCAGTAGATGGGACATTTCAAGGAGCAAGAGATAAGACATTCAGAATAAGGGGAATCACGATTTATATATCAACTACAAGCTACCAAGCCACAGACAAAGGCTGACTGGCTGATACAGGAGGTGGAGGACCTGTTGAAGAGCATGTAGCCCCATCTTCTGATAGACCCAGCATGGCATTAAGGGAAAAGACTGCCGAGCCCCTTCAAGGTGGTCCAAGACCCTTTGAATCTTTTCCATCTTTTGCAATCACCCCCCAGAGATGCCTGCACAGAAGGCCAAAGATTACTAAACAGGCAATCCAGAGGACTGTAAGCAGCCATCTGTGCAAGCACTGGAGTGGTGCCCACCCACCATCCTGAAGACTATTCTGCCCACCAGTCTCACTGCAGGAGCTGAACAAGACACCAGAGCACGCCATGCATCACTGGATCTGAGACTACGAACCCCATCATACACAAAGCAGAGCCATAAGGATGGTGAAATCTTTTTCTCTCTCTCTTTTCTTCCTATACTTATATTCTTTTGCTTTCCTTTTTATAAGCAATACAGAAACATAAGATTCACAGCCCCACATGTGCCGCAAACTTTTTATCATTACCAATTTAATCTAAAATAACATAAATCCTTCTGCCATCAAATCATTTGCCAATTAGGCCAAGCTGCAAAATAAAAGCCTTTGTTTTCAGACCTTAAGTATTGTATATGTTGTTTTCCAGCCAAGGGGACCCAGAACCTGAGTCACCTCTCCCCAAACTCATACCTGTGGGCGGGATGTTACACAGTCCTCTCAGGCAGGCTTTCGTAATTACAGCAAATCAAAAGGCCATTTGGACATTTTTTCATTCCTAACAGTTAACTGCCCCCATCTCCTCTGGAAATGCTAACAGCAGGTAGCTGTCACCACTCATGTGTGTGTTAATCAATGTCTGCTGGCAGCTGTTCTTGAGTACAGCTAAATCATGGCCAAACCATTAACTGAAACTGAGAAATCATTTCCTGGTCAACATGGCAGCACATTCAAATTCCTAAAAAGTTCCTAATGCTTTTTCAGCACTGTGAACCTTCTACTTCACACTGCTAGCCTACTTAATCTGTTAATCTGGTGACACAGCTAACACTCTTGCAAGTAGCTTATTATTCACCAGACTCAAAACAATGACCCATTTGTTAATAAAAGAAAGACTGGGGCAAAGATGTTTGGGTCACTGCACTTTAATATAGTCTTTTGAGGGATACTATGTAGGAAGGAGAGAAAAATCTTGAGCTTTTTGAAAGAGAAGTCACCAAATAAGATTATTCACTTCTGAAACTGGAGATGTTACCATTAATCAATACGTTGCAACCATAGCATCTACATTAGCCAGAAGCACATTCTTCAGACCATATATAACATCACAGAGGGAAATGGAATAGATTACCTTAAAAGGAAAAACTCATGGAGGACAAACTCTTGGGGAAACAGACTTGAGAATGAGGTACAAGACACTGGCAACAACAAAAGACTGAAAGTTTATGAGATTATTTGAAATATCGTTCACAGAGAATAATTTGAAATACTATCGTAACCAAAGAGGTAGTTTCAGTCCAAGTTCTGACCAGTACAAGGATGATTTCTAGGATGATTTTAACCTTTGGTTAAAATAGGAAGAGGAAGCAACAGGGAGATGGAGCAACAATCCACTAGAGCAAACATGGGAGTAACAAGGGGAATTTCACCTGAGAGGAATAAGAGGTATTTGCTTATATTCCAGAATCATAGAATAGTTGGGGTTGGAGAGGACCTTCAAACATCATCTGATCCAAACCCCCCTGCAGTGAACAGGGACATCTTCAACTAGATGAGGTTGCTCACAGCCTCATCCAGCCTGGCCTTGAATGTTTCTGGGGATGGGGCACCTACCACCTCTCTGGGAAACCTGTTGCAGTGTTTTACCACCCTCATTGTATTTCCAAAAAGCAACAAAAGGCACTCCTAGAACTCCATATGAAGGAAGAGAAAGCAAATGACACACCGATCCTTTTGGCTGGAATGGAGATAAATCAATGAATAGGTTCAGGGAAGAGACAATCACCCCTGCCAGCCTTCATGTCATCTATTTGCCTCCTTTGTCAAACAGTTGCTCTTTCACTCACTTTAGTGGCAAGTAACCTTTTTTTCAAAGAGTATGGTAGCATGGTTGATAAGCAGCTGACAGACTTCTTCTGTGAAATAGAATAAAAGCAAAGCTTTCACATACAGGGACACAACCACCACCAAATCCTCTGCCACTCCCCAAGGATGAAAAAAAAGCGTATATTTGTGTTTCTTTGCATAATGAGTTAGTTGCCAAGGATCCTTTCAGCTATCACAAAAAGCAAGTGTCTAGGTGCTCCCTAGTCATCATTCACAAAAATGCCAGATGCTTACAAATTCTCAAGTAAAACTGCACAAACAGCTGTGCTGAGGAATGTCAATGACATCACAGATACGTCATTAAATGCAATTATTGGTAGATGATAGCAATTTAAACAATTCCTTCCCTCCCATTTTTTGAAGTTGTTCTGGACAGTTCACATATATTCTTGTTTAAAACAATTTAAAATATGTGAGAGAAAAAGTATGTGATCCTGGTAGGTTTCCCTGTTGTTTTATCTTTATCTTAAGTATTTACAGCTACTGAGAAACTGTTTTAAGTTTCAAGAATTTGATCGTGATAGATGCTCAGCTCATGCAAGATGATGTGTAACCTTTCCAAGCAACTTGTAGTAAAATATACAACCTTCATCTCTGCATTAGAAAACCAAGAGATTTCATAATTTGTAATTCCTTTCAAGTACTTCTCAAAGGATTGGAGGGAGAAAGACCTTGGGTAAGAACATGGGGGGGCAGAAATTAAATAGTAAAACCATGAAAATAGAAAAAAAAAGTAAAATAGAAAATAATTTTTCCAAAAGGGATTTTGTGGGTTTTGGAACTGCTAATAATCTGTGTGGAAAAAGAACGTTTTTCATGCATGTTTAATCCCATGCCAAGGCAGCTGCTGGTGCAGTAGCTATCTGCAACAAATTAGAAGGCAGTTAAAGTGAGATTTTCCACAATCAAGAACAAAGAAGGACCGGTTAGCATGAGGACAGCTTGTTCTTGTTGCTAATGTGTTTAAAAACTTGCTGCATATAATTTGAAACAGCTTTTGTGTGTGGATGCCGGCTCTGGTTTCTGAGGTCTAGTGCTAAATCAAAACCAAACGGAGAGAGCTGAGTAAGAAAATGACAAATTATACACTGACATCTCCTGCTCTGGCTAAAGAGATGTTATGTATGTGCATGAGGGGTGTGTTTTCTTTTTCTTTTTCTTTTTTCTTTTTTTTTTTTCATCTTTGGTATTGATTTAAAAGTTAATTTCCCTCAATCTTAAAATATTTAATGGATGACAGCTGGCTGAAATCTAGAGCTGGCAGCCACCTATCTTCTGAAGGAAAACTTGCAATAACTATGGTGGCAGACATAGCACACTTAAAAATATTTAAAGTTGTATTAGCTTTACTATTGAAGAAATAGATGTTAAGAAGATTCAGTGCCTTTATAATGGCTAAGCTGGATTCAGGTGCTTTATTTAATGTAACTTCTTATTTCACCAGGTGAAATACATTGGCTGATCTCCTTGGAACCCAAACAGTTTCTCAGGTATGAAACTAAAACTGCTATTTGAAAATCCAATTGTATTTTGAAAATTATACCTAGAGAAAAGACTATAAATAATCATATTTTTATTTTTTTTTAATTAAATATTTCATAGGCACCACATGGCATGTGATGTACACTCTTAGAGCAAAGACAAAGCTAGACTGCTTAAAGTCAATATATCACTGATTTCAGCTAGACCTGGAGTTCACTGAAGTCCTGAATTGCAATTGAAATAATAGCTTGGTAATGTGAAGACAAGTTAAAAAAAAAAAAAAAAAGGCATTTAAATAATTGCAATACTGTTTTGGAATCTAGAATACGTTGAAGCTAAAGCACACAAAATATAAATTGAAAATGAGAATCAGACTTGTGAATTTAGAGGATACAAAGAACTACTAAATGCAGAATCTAAGATGATAACTATGGTTTACCAAACTCTTTGCAAGTCAAGTCCAAATTCCAAGTCAAAGACAGTGAAAACACTAGCTATGGAAAGATATGTGTGGTAGTTGCACTCTTCCCAACCCCTGCTCCAAGAACTGATGTGACAGTTACATGCACATCCCCCTCTCCTTCAGTGGGGCAGTTAATGGCTTCTTTTATGAGACCCTCCAGTCCATTTGCCAGGGTCGTTAGGAGAGGAGCGGAGTTGCAGAGAAGTTAAGAAGCTTCTGGAATGCCCACAGCCAGCTCTGCTCAGACTATAAAATGGGGTGCCTGCCAAGGATCCCCTTTGTGTGGTCTTCTCGGAGCTGTGGGTCTGTGCTGCTGAAGCCCTCCCCTTAGACAAGAGTACCATCTAAGGTAACTTCCCAGGACTGGAAGTGCCTCACCTCCATGTGTGGGTGAGTGATAACTTACTAGATATATCCTTTAATAATTCCTTGCTAGATAAGCAAGTGTAGTCCTTGCCAAACGCAGGCAAGTGTAAGCCCCTTGCTGAACCCAGCACATCATCACTGCAGTTATTTACAACAATTGAGGTTACCGTGGTTTTTAAACTTGGAATAGAATTAAAGCTTCTGAACCTAAAAGAGATGATTTTCAATGTACACCTGACAATTCCTATTTTTTTGCCTCCACCTGTATTTACAAACTTGCCTTCAAGAACCCACTTTCTACATAATATGTCCTTATGTTTAGATCTCTTACTGTAGGTTAATTTTTGCACATATTTAAAGAACAGACATATTTGCATACATGTAAATGTACATCCTGTAAGGAATTAGTTTGTCAAACATGCTACATTTATTTCTGCGTAGTATAGTCATGCATCCATTCATTACAAACTGTATAATATTTTGATTTTAAAGGACACATGGACACTTCTCACCTTCTCAGCTGTTTCCAAAGCCTTTCACACAGAGAGTCAACCCCTCTAACCCAAGATCAGCATTCCCAGATGAGTATGGCCATGCTTGTTCAAGACATAGTTCCATTTTCTTTAAATATGATTTCAGAAAACAAAGAAAACAAACAGAATAAAGATCCTGTTGTAATACCTGTGTAACCAAGAGCAGAGTTTGATGGGAATTTGTTAGCTTTTTTCTTTATATTTGCGTTAGCTGAAAGCTGTCTATGACTACAAAAGATGCTGGACCATGAAAGAGGAAATACCATTTTAAAAATTATTTCATCATATCACAAGATAAGAGAAAAAGCTTGTTAGTAATGTCATATTTGCATCGATGTTAGAAAAAACTATGTTCAATACAAATATTGCTTTTAGTATTGACATTCAATTCTATTGCCCTTGATATATGACAAGGCTTGCTGAGAGAGCATATTTTCAACAGAATCTGGTATAATGCAGGCTTTGAGGAAGGCTGAACATGTGCACAGTTCTCTATTAGTCAACGGGCATTAGAAATTAATAAGTAACAGTGCAGAAAGTAATACTTTAGGGAGTGATGTTACAGTGGCAGGCAGTCCCTATCTAATAACAGTATAAACTTGTTCTTGCAGAATTTTGAAGAAATGGGCTAAAGCTTCTATTGCTATAAATTGAGAGAATTACACTGGCTTCCATACAACTGCATCAATTCACGTCAGCTGAGAATTTAGCTCTAGTCTACCAATGAGACTACAGAAATAGCTCTCCTATTCACAGTGATTCAGAAACTTCCAAAATATTTTCACCCTGTACTACCAGAGATGAGACCTAGTTCTACTTAACTCTAAGAACCAGGCCCACATTATTCTAAAGGAAAAAAAAATATTGTGGAGAGTTACTGGGATCAAGTTTCAATACTTCCATGAATATGTACCCTAGACATTAAAAATGTAAGTACATCAGGTTATTGAAATTTCTGATAGGACTATTTCTGTTAAACAGGGATTGTTGTCATGTTTGACTTCTCTCTTTTGCTGTTGAGTTCATAACAGCAAATGAACCCAAGCTTAAACTCTCTGAAATAAGATAAATGTCATAAAACAATGTGGTGTATTTTTCCAAGTGTACACTTGATCCATTCCCTTTGAAGCTGATATAATCACTGTGACAAAACCTGCCCTATTTTTGTTTAAAGAAAGAGTTCAGATGCTGTCTTCTGGACTACCAGATCAAAGCTTGCTACTTAAGTAAAACAGAAATAAATTACATATTTCTTCCATTTCTAGGTAAAGCTTGGTTTCTTTTTAATGCCAATTGCATGACTAGATGCAGACATCAGCTGTTTTTATTCTACATGACTATTTGCATCAATGACTCAACAGGAAAGACTGAAGATATGCAAAATCTTTTTCCTGTTGTTATTCCAGCTCCCATGGCTTCATCAACAACATGAAATTACTGCCAAAATAATGCTCAGTCTCTTCAGAATGTGGATAGATATTCCTTTCCCAGACTAATTTAAAGGTTCTACACCACTATATACAAACACACACACACAATTTTCCATTTTTTATTACCAAAATTTACAGCATTTTTGATTATATGCCTCACAAGCTGTTCACAAATCTGTTTCTGCATGGCTTTCTCTACATTGATTAATGGAGCAGGCTGAATTCCCACGTATATATAGCAAAGTATTTCTACTATAGAAATATTATCAAATCACTCTGAAGTACTTGACTTCATGAAATAAATGCTAGACCAAATCACAGAAGAAATCTCTATTTCCAAATGTTTTAGGGCCAGATTGAAACAGGAAGATGTATCGTTTTGAAACTATCCCTAGCAAGATGAAAAGAAGACAGAACTTCAAGTGCAGATGCAGTTCCGAAGAAACCAGCAGCACCGTTCAAGTACTGAAACTGGATCTGATTATCTTGGTGAACCCAGGCATGAATATGGATGGAAGATCTGCTTCAGGAGAATAACATGAAATCAAAAACTCTACCATATCTCTCCCTGTTCCAACTTCATGTCTTATTGATTATTAGATTCCAAGCCAATGAACAAGCCTCCCTCTTTTTCTGCCTACTCCTCTGTTGCTACATTGCTGCTTGCTGTATCACTTCTATTTGAGTAGTTTCAGTTTCCTCTTTTGGTGTAGTAATATCTACTTTATGCATTTAAAAATATGCCTCTTGAGAATGACCTCATGGATAGCTTACAAAAAGCAGAGTGAGGAAAGACAAATGTGGCTTTAATTAGTGATTTAAAATAAAAATAAACAGGTGTAAAAATACAAGTTAGCTGATCTCTAAAGGGACTGTTCTTTGAAACTAGCAGTACAGTTGTTACTGTGAACTTTTTGCTATAAAGGAAGCGCAGATGCTTACGAGGGTTTCAGAAGATGAGTGCTAGGGCACTATAGGATGCCAGGCAGTGTTATTCTCAGTATTTTTAGGCAAAAAAGTTAAAACCAATCCTGCCCTACTTGTTTAAACCTCCTTACCATCCTTTAGGTTAAAAATATAATCTTTTTCAGTGGAGGATGTTGCCCTTGTAGACTTATGCCATAATAGTATTCTACATTTCTTGGAAAAGCTGTAAGTCAAATGAATGCAGGTCCTCCAGTGCATCTGAAATGTGATCTGCTCTCCTCTAGAAAAAATACAAATATAGTGAATTTTGTTGCTTGGGCATCTCCAGAGGGATGTCTGTATGACTGAAAAGTGAGCCTACTGAAACACTGCTAGGTAAATACTTGAAATACAGACAGTAGAAATTGGTGCTTGCTTTTTATGTGCAACATTTTTAAAGTTTAATAAGGAGAAAGAATAAGTATGGTATTTCTGGTGGTAAGAAACTTCTGGCAACTGGAACCTTTTGAGGGTGGGGATAAAAAAAAAAAAAAAAAGGATTCTTAAAATAACAGCTTTTTAAACTTTTGACATGTCTAACAAAAGGAAAATGTAAAGGTCCCTTTATATGCTACTGCCTGCTGCTTAACTGGAGTCATAAGGTCACTCTGTAACACACTTCTTTTGTGCACGCCTATGTAGTGGTGAAGAAAGAGAATGCTGCCAATTCTCTAACTAGGTATCAAGCTTTCTCTTCCCTTCTGCCCCACTCATTCACTCTCTCCCTCCCTACCCTAAACCCACAGCCTGGATTTTCAGCATTGCTGCTTAAAAGCCTGAAAGGACTCTGCTTAGAAACACTATTGACCCTGGAAAGAGATTTTTCTCCTTTGTCTCATATTCTTCTTATCCAACACAACATTACTATATTCTAAGTCAGATTTCCCCAAATACTGAGGCTTAAAATGGCACTGTAGATTGCCTGGGAAAACACCTTTTTTTTTAAATCATGACAACGCTTTTTCCATCTTCCTCTGATCTGCATGATATGTACAGCTTACGCAGATACTGTGTCTGGGATATTGTCAGAAGAATGTCTTCATTTTATTTCTTCCTCATATGCAAAGTAAGTTTAATAAGAAATCTGAACTAGGATAGAAAATTTTGGAAACATTTGAAATTTATTTCCACTTTACTTGTAGACTTCCATTATCTCATAAACTTAAAACATTTATGCAAGCATCTAGGCTGAACTCAATAATCCAGCATGAATGGACACTGAGTAGCTGGAGTCACAATTACAAAACCCTGGTATATGATGAGTGTATTTAATGTTCTTTCACAGAAAAAGCTGCTATAATAGCATTTCTGTTGTATTCTTTTCCCAGCTATTCCTAATAAAATTTAAATTAAAGAGGCCAATTCCTTGTTGAATAAATCAGTAAAAATATATTTTGTTGAATTTATGCAAAATCCACTCTAAAAGATTTGGGTTCTTTTAAAAAGTAAGCTATCATCTCCACGTGATGAACCATCCAGCCTTTATTACAGTTTCTGTAAACAGCATTTTGTATAAATGAGAAAGGTGGTATTACAAATAATGGTATAACACAAACCTGCCCCCAGACAGTGATAACTTGCTACAAAGAGGTATAATTGGACATAATAATATCTGTTTTGTCTGAACATAAAAAAAAAAAAGATTTTTAATTAGTCATTTTGCAGTTATGCTTTTGGATATGGCTAATAGATTATTATCATCTGTGAGACAAAATAAGGATACTGTATTAAGAACAGTTCCAATCAGCAAAAGTAGACTTTCCAGCAGCTGTTTTCTGTTACATACTGCTGTATTCTTTAGCTGAAAATTATATAGATCACAAGTATGGGGTTAGCCATTTCCTCAAATGATGAATCCCAACTGGATGTTTGTCAAAGACCAAGCTGAGGGAGACAACCACTTCAGTGTAGAGCATAGACACATTGTTCAGAGATTAGTATGAGAGTCAGTCAGTGCATTCTACTGCATATTACTGCACAGTAAATTAAATCTGTTTCCATGCTGGTATTCTTGTGTTATGGAAAATCACAGGCTTTCAATTTTTTTAAGTCCCTAACAGATGACAGCAACAGTAAGAACCAAAATCAGTCAACTCAGCCCATTAAAAGGAATTTTTGTTTTCCTTAGTATGGAGGCATCACTTCACACCATCTGTTAAGGTACAATAACATTTGGCAACAGATTTTTTTAGAACTCTGAAAAAGGTGTCTTTGATGCCTGCCCTTTTCTATAAGGTAAGGCTTCACTGAAGTGTCCCGCTTGCTGTGAAATAGCAAATTGTATAACTTAACCTCCACACCACTTAAATGTTTAAAATATAGTTTCAATATAGTTTTCAATGAATGCTTTTTGTATGCCAAATGCTACCAAATAAGTAAAACATACGCAGAGAATTTACAAAAGACACAGTAAGAGATACAGCCTTCTTACAGAAATGTGTAAAATGTTCAAATGATGAAGAGTTAACAGCTTACTATTACAATCAAACATGTTTAGATACATGCTGTCCTCAAGTCTTTTTATTCTAGTTATTTTTCTTTGAAAAAAGAAATTAAGAAGAAAATAAATCACCAAATCCTATTATTAAAAACAGCTTGCCCTTAAACACAAGATTTGCATGACAATTTAGCCAAGCTCTTTCATTCAGGATAGTCAAGGTTTTGGAAAGCTGTCAGCAGCATCCTGATTTGACTTCTACTTTTGTTATTCGAACTAACATGACAGTGCTGTTCAGCACCAGCAGCATTTGAGGATGCAATACCACCTGTGGCAGTTGCACTTTCTTGTGGATGAAGTTAAAGTATCACAATGTATTCTCAGCATTCATACTTGTTTCTCAATTACTTAAAAGGCTGCAGCCGCACTGAAAATTAATTCTGTGCAACATATCAGGAGGGAAACTGCACTACTTGTAAAATTAGTCAAAGCATGGAGAAAATGTCCTGATATTAGTATGTGCAGGAGCCTTTATGTGTGACTAGAGCTTTATCCGTCATTCAATGAGATGACCTCACTGGGAGAGGAACTAGCTCTAGTACTTATTCAACTAGACTTTACTGATGAAAAGAACGACACGATTAGGTTGTCCAAGACAAAAGAAGTGAACGCTAATGAAAAACAGTAGCTCAGCTGAAATGAGATGGAACTAGAACTCGTGGTTCTGCCTAATATCATGATTACAAATCGAAGATCTGGATCTTGTTAATATGCCCACTGATATCACAGCAGTAGGATCAGGCCTCACCTTCCCAAGATCTCAGATTTGCATTTATAGGCCATGTTGCCCTGTGGAGGTATTGTCCAAAAGCCAGAAGACTGTACAACCTGAAACTGATTGGATGCTTACAATGCACCAGAATGAAGAAAATGGGATTTTATTTACAGACATCAGTCCTTATAAACATCATCACCACTGAAAGAGAACTGTAACATACAGAGGATCTTGTAAGGGATTGGTTCCTTATGCTTTCCACATACCCCACTAGCTTTTCTTTCCATACTCCCAGAAATAAATGTGCAACCTCATGGTTTTCAGAGTGCTCATGAGGGACACCTGTGAAGTATTACTTCCGTGTCAAAAGAGAACTGCTTTACACTGTTGAGAAACTGTCTTCTTAAGGCAGTGTAGTCTAGCAAAAAAACACTAAATATTTCTGTTGCTCACCGCTTGTGCAATGGCTTTTCTTCAGTGTTTTTCACCCAGCTTGGAATACTCAGTCTGTGCGCACACAGGATCTTTGCACTCCTATCACATTTTCAAAGAGTGAAAACTGGAAGTTGAAACTGGCACCTGGTAAAGGCTACATGTCGGTACATATTTATTTCCCTGTTCCAATGGACCTCAAATGGAGCATTTATATGGAATATTTAAAACGTGTACAGCTACCCAGAGCCTGCACAAGAAGACATTTAATGCTTCTGAAATAAAATTTCATCCCAGCAGGTTTATAATGAGTGTAAACATACTGATCCTGTGAATAGACCATTTCAGATGGCCCTTCGAACATTGGCTTCATTGTTTCTGTAATTAAAATTACAGAACAGGATTCAGGGAGATAATCTGCATATTGATTTCTTTTACTAATAGTTTGATAACATTTTGACCACTGTGTGATCTTTGAGAAAGTCAGAGATGGAAAATTACAGCTTGTATTAAAAAATCACTGCTGGTGGTTGAGACCAAAGCATTTTGGAAAAAAACCAATGACAATGAACCAGGAGACGCAGTGCATTCAGGCTTTTTCTTACTCATCTACATAGCTGTTGCTTGTATGATGGTGAACATTAATTCTTCAGGGCTCCTTCATTAAACCCAGGGTAACATTGTCCAGGTGTCAGAGAGGCAGTGGTAGATGGTATACAAAGTTGCATGGCTATAAGTTGTTTGAACTCCCTACTGTGCACCAGAGTGCAGCACAAGTATAACCACAAAATCACACTGTAGTTACAGCAACTGCTGTGATAATCTTTTCAAAGGGGAAACGAATGTGGTGCAATTTTGCTATTTGCTCCAAGGTCTCCCTCAATGATAATGGTTTGATTTTGCTAGATTTGGCTGGTGTGGTTGTTAGACTCATGCTGACAAAGTCTATTTGACTCTGTGAGACATCCCGTTCCTAGGTCTCTGCTCTCGCTTGGTCCCAGTAACACTGCCATCATTCAATATTCATTCACACTACATATTCACAGCTAAAAAACAGCAAAAAGACAGAAATGTCTTGATAATTTTTAACTCATTGTCTAATTAATGTGTTCTCCTGGAGCAACAGTAAAATAATTGCAATACTTTTAGTAAAATTTGCTCTGAAAACAATCCAAATAATAAAAAGTTAGCTTGTCTTAAATATAATTAACACATCATTTAGATTAAACTAGATATTGCACATTAATAAAATTGAAATTAATTATTCAAACAGATTTATGGAGCATTAACAGATATTTACACGTATGTTTCTCAAAAACATTTTTGTCTTTACTAAATACATTGTAAATATGTCACTTCGAGGCATCTTTTAGATCTTCTATTCAACTGACTTCTCTTTTCTCTAGGAAACAGAAGCAGCCAAAAATTTCTTATTTTTATAGATTATGTTATTTAATGTGGTCTAACAGATGAACCAGTGGACTCTATGTCTTTTCCTACTTGGTATCCTTGGTTTACTTGTCTTTATTTGTTTTTTTACTTGCCTCTTGGTTTCCTCATCTGTGAAATGGAGGTCATAATACTTCTTTAAGTAAAACACTCTGAGGTCTGAAGATAAAAATTCAAATAAAAATTAAGTATCATTTTTACAATGCATGTGGAGGAAGGTGTATTACAGTGCCAACAGTACTGTTATCAGTAATATTGGTTCAGTCTCCCATACTCATGTTGAAGTACAGATTGTTTGCCATATAAAGTCTAAAGATAAGAGAAAGGAATAGCATCATCCTCACTTTACACATAGGGCTAAGGTTCCAAGAAAACATTCAGGACAAAGTCTACCTCATGCTTGGCAAAAAGCCACAACAGCAGCCAGTGTTTTCTCTTAAAACACAGGAGGTGTGATGGCTCCATCTCTTTGATCATGGCTAGACCAAGTCTCATGATTAGACAGTTGCTCAGAGGCAGGCAGTTCTCTCCTTGAGTTTCAGGGGCCATACCTTCAACGTTTACCATCTATAAAGCTACAGACTGTCCCAATGGTGGTGCTCATCCATCCAGTTGAAGCTACTTCATTGTATGCAAACTCCAGAGATACAAAGCTTAGTGAACCTAGCACAGAGGATGTGGCACGCAAGTTGGAGAGGGGAAACTTTGAGCTCCAGCCGTTTTTCTGAGCGTTCTTGAAAATATATTGGTTTTTGGTCATTGTAATTTAAAAGTTTTTCTGTGTAGCTCATCAGATGGTGACATTGCTAATCAGTGACATTTGAAATGAGAGCAGATGAAGAGAGTCTGCATGCTGTTACCTCTCTCTGAAGCCAGACTATGTCTCATCTTTCTAAAAGTAGTTGTAACTCTCTAAAACACCTTTGTAAGAAAATAATAATGAATTACTGCAAAATAGTTGTCCCTTGTATTCATATCTTTTTCCTCTCTGACTTGTTAATACCTTTACAGAATCAAAATAAAACTATTAATTTCAAGTGCTTATGTATTGGGTTTCTTAGGCAAAAGAGAATAAACAGAAGCAGAGAAGTTTCCCAGCCCACCACTAGAGTCCTGGAAACATCACAAGTAAATCAAGCAGTCACTTCCAAAAGCTTCCATTTGAAATAAATAAAAAAACAACCTGCTGAATTCTCTCCTGATCCTTTCCAGTCATCAGAAAAGCGAGGTGCATATTTGGTGGCTATTCCCTGTGTGCAGGTAGAAGAAAGGCAAATCTGCATTAAAACGTAACAAATTTTTTGCTATATTTCTGTCAACTGCTCTCCATGCTTTACATCCTTAGGAGTCTACATCTGCAGGCCACACAACAATGCCATTTAAAAAAAAATACATTACTCTCCAGTATTGTCTGTTAATTCAGCTGTTGTCATCAGTTTTGTTTCTCCTGTAATTTTTTCTGTCAGCTATCTTACCATCTCCAGAGAGGTGTAGATCGTAAGATTTCTCTTTTCTTACAGTTTTCTCTCTGTAGTTGAAGGAGACTAATATTCATCACAAGAAATAGAGTACATAAAATAAGCTGGCAGAAACTGTGGATTTGTGTAGTGTGGGAACACTCATAATTAAAAGAATTCATTCCTTCAGACAAATATTAAGAAAGGAACTACTCAAAGAAACAAAACTACTTTAATTTCCCCTAATGGAGCAGAGAGATCAGTCACCCAGCTCCCTCTGATGCTCTGAGCTGCCCCATTCCCCGAGAACCTCACAAGTTTTACCTGGGGAGCAAGGAAGCAGCATTTGTCAAGGCACAAGAGAGATTGTTTCTCCCTCTACATGCTTTCATTATGGAGCACGCATCTTGCAAACCAGCAGCTTTTAGCTGCAGATGAGGTAACCTACACACCAACTTGACAGTTCTGCAAGGCTCAGGGCTTCCAGGGTACTTTTGTGTCTTGGGGCCTGAACAGCTTGAGGGTGTTGTCTGAGGGCTGTGATAAAATAAGACAGGTGAACAATTGGGTGAAGGGTCAGGCTCAAAGAGTGGTAGTGAATGGGGTAACATCTGGTAAAAAAACTAGCTGTGTTCCCCGGGGCTCAGTTTTAGGGACAGTTCTCTTCAATGTTTTTATCAATGGTCTAAACATAGAAGCTGAGTGCACACAAAATAAGTTTATCATCAAAACTAAATTAGGAGGAGCTGTTGATTCCAGAGAGCCCTTACAGAGACATCTTCAAAAATTAGAGCACTGGGCAATCACCAGCCCTACGAAATTTAACAAGGACAAACTTTGGATTCTGCACCTGGAACAATGTAATCCTGCATGTAAATGTAGATTGAAGACAACAGGTTGAGTGCCACCCTGCAGAAACAGGTCTGAGGATTTTGGTTGATGGTAAGCTCAATACAAGTCACCAATGTCCTCTGGTGGCCAAAAAGAACAACTGTACCCTAGGGTGCATTAAGCACAGTATAGTTAACTGGTTAAAATAAGTGATTTTCCTACTTACACTCAGTATTGGTGCAGCCTCACCCTGGATACAGTGTGCAGTTTCAGGTTCCACAATATAAAAAATGATATAAAAGTATTGGAATCTGCCCAAAGAAGGGCAACAAAGATCGTAAAAGGATTAGAGGGCATGGGTTAGGAGGAATGATTGAGGATACTAGCTTTGTTCAGCTAAGAGGAGAGGAGAGTGAGGGCTGACTTCATTGCTGTCTACAGTTTCCTCATTAGGGGAAGGGAAGTGGGAGATGCTGATCTCATCTGTGTTGTCTGACGATAGGACACAAGGAAATGGCTTAAAGCTGCATCAGGGGAAGTTCAGATTGTATATTAGGAAAAAGCTTTTCACTGAGAGGGTGGTCAAGCCCTGGAACAAGCTCCTCAGGCAGGTGATCATGGCTCCAAGCCTGTGGGTATTTAAGAAGTGTTTGGACAACTTACTTAGATACAAGGTTCAACTTTAAGGGTGCCCTGTGAGTTGTCAGGACTTAATGTTCCATGAGGGTCCCCTCCAACTCAGGGTATTGTGTGGTTCTATGAATTTGTGATACCAGAAGGAAAAATCCTGTCAGTTATCAGGATATAAACTGAGATTCCATGGGGATCTTGCCCTATTAGTACAGTTAAATTGGAGAAATATTCTCTTTTGTTTGATGCTTTTAAAACCACAAGTTTATTGGTACTGTAAGCCACTGGAATTTCCTCAGCAATTTGATAAGCTACATTTACTTTCAGTCTTTCACTTCAGTGCCTGTTGTAAGTAGTTTTTGTACTAATACAGTCACAGGAATATATGTACACATGTGTGTATGTATTAGTCATATTAAACTAGACTTATTATGCCTAGAAAAATATCATTTTATTCATATTACCATATGGGAAAAGGTCTGAAGAGATACAATGCCACCAAGTAGCAGGTATAGATGGAGAGGTAGCATGGCTTTGTGTTTCACATTTGTCCAAGAAAAGGAGCTCTTAGATGCTGACATGCCATTTTGGTGTTTGTTTTGTTTTCCCTCCCAATATAGCTGGTCTGCTTACCTGCACAATATGGAGCTTTCTCTGTATGTTTTGTTGTGGATTTGTTTGTTTGCTTTTGTTTGTTTGCTTTGCTTTGGTTTGTTTGTTCATTTGTTTGGGGTTTTTTTCTAGTCTAGTTTGTAACCCTTGTCATTGAACTACTTTATTGACACTTACAAGTTTCAAGTAGTGTCTCTGAAGTTATGAGTCCCAACTGTAAATAAAAACATAGTTCATTTGTTTTCTATGGGGCTTGTTGAAGCTGAGAGGACTTTTTACAGTGAGTTCAGTGGGAGTTGGAATAGGCCCCATTTGTATTGACTTAGTTTTCCCTGTAGTCCAGTTTCTAAGTAAGATTCGTGAAAAAATACTTAATGGAAAAAGTTATGGCATAATAATGCAATTTGCATTTGTTATATCCAGTAGAGCAACTGTGTAGTTGCAACATTATTACTGTGAAATGCTTTCATTTCACAGTAACTGTGAAGTAATCTTCTTCTGTCTGTGCAACCTCTTTCTTATGCACTGACTCATATGATAGCATAACTGAAATCTTATTTTCAGACATGTGCTTTCCCTGGAATTGCAGAATGACTAATAAAGATTTTTTCTTTTTTTTTTTAGTGTGAAAGAAGTCATGTTTTACAAACACAGTCTTTCTCTGACCAAATTATCTGGACATTTTTGCTATCCTCTAGTCAGGATTCCATTCATTCTCTTTTCTTTCTCTGGATATATTAGAGGCCCATTATTTCATTTTAGATGTCACTTCTGCAATTATAAAAGGATTGTAATTCTTAAGAAAAAGGATGGTCTTCATCTCATAATTTCCTAGATTTCTTGCTGGTTTAAAAGACTGTAGAATGTAATAGCAATAGAGTCAAGCGGACTGAAAATGCAGCATTAGAGAATGATAACCTTTCTATACAGGTTGAACATTCTGTAAAATTTAAAAAGGAGTATCTTGACTTTAGAAATCTAGCTTAGGTAGAAAGGACTTTACTACTGCTTATATCTATATGATTTTCTTTGTGTAGCTATGAATCATAAACAATTCCATTTGCATATTACAATTGTATTGCGATCATGCTAAATTTCCTAGTTTATGTTATTTTTCTCTAGGAATATTTTATAGATACTGAACTAATCTCTCACACATCTTTGGTTTTTTGTTTCCCGAGAAGGAAATGTCTGGGGGCTAGAATATACCTCCAGTTCCAACTTGGGTCACACCTTGCTGGTTTGATTACTCTTCTGATTGCTGTTTGCTGATTTGAACACCTGGAAAAGTGGAGGTGGGCAGAAGATCTGGATCAGTGCTATAATAATTCATTAATTAATCAAAATGTGGGAACCTAGTCTAGCAATTTCTTCTTGTCCTTCAATAGACTCATTTTAAAGTAGAGGCAGCTACACAGAGTGAAAGTATAGGAGAGCTGGGGCTCTGCTACTGAGGGTTACTATGGGCTATGAGACAAGACAGTTGCAGTAGCAGCATGTCAGACACAGAAAGTTCAGAAAGGAAATAGTGCGACATTTAGGCTGTTCCAAAGTTAGGTTACCACAGAATGACTGTTTTTCACATGGCAGTATTGAGCCATGAGTATTGGATTATAGAATTTGGATGAATCTGGCCTTGTGATTTACACATCTGGATATTTTTATAAGAGCTTGTCCAGAGACAGTTACTAAAAAAGAAGTCTTTAAAAATAATTTTTCAGATCATAACCAAAATCAAAGAAAGAATATATATTGCTGAATCCTCTGACCAACAGCTCTAACTTCTTAGCACACATGAGAGCATATAAGCTTCTCAAGGTGTGTCATTGCCAAGGCACAATGTATTAAAATTTCCAAGGCCTCACATAGACCTTCCCATGTCTGTGCCTTGACCTTTTTAATGTTATATAACCATGACAACACCTGGACACCTTTCAAAAGCTGAAGGTTTGGTATTTCATTCTCCACTGCGGTGAACTTTTCACACGCCTTGTGAAGACAGAGACCTTTCAATAGCTCTCTATATCGGTAGAACCCTTAGAGGAACATGAACCAGAAGCGGAAAAGGCACACTAAAGGGGATAATGGGATAATAGCATGGCTAGAGATACACAAGAGCATTTTGACAGCATTTTTTCAAAAAGTCATTGACCCACAGGGCCAGTTAAGGAGACAAGAAGGTGCCTGAGACAACCAAAAAACCTCAAAAGAGTTTTCACCTTCTGCAAACACGAAGACATTTTGATTTGAAAAGTATTTGTCTATTTTAGCACTGAAAAAAATATGCTCATGGATTGATATAACTGGGAGGCACCAATGGAGTACAACATAGTATTCTAATATTTACTTTAAATCTACCTTTCAAAGTCAGTGTATATCTGTTGACATTTACCACTAAGTAAATGATCCTTAATTTTCAAGACAGCAAACATAAAGGTTTGACTTACAAAAACCACCCTAGAAATCCAAATGCTAATTGACTTTTCAAAGATGCAGTGAGAAGGCAAAGAAACATTAAGCCTCTGAAAGGATATGCTGAAACCCAAGTTATTTAGTTATTAATTATTTAGTTATTTAGTTTGTAACTTGATATAAAGAGCTCTGTAACAGGTGTACAGGCCCCCAAAACAAAGCAGATGCTAACAGTCATGCAGGGTCAGGATGGGAACTAGAACTCAGCCCAGGAGCTTTATAGGCAACAGATTAGCTGGTTTCTCACATTTACTATTTGATGATATAAATTTTTCTGATGTTGTTTCTTTGAAGATGCTTTGGAAGGATGTATGCAGTAGATAGTGAAACAGCACTTTCAGAGGATATTACACAAATGTAAATTCAAATGAGAGAAAGCCCAAATATCAAGTATAATGAAACATTACAAATTATATATTCATATATATTTTAATCTAAGAGGGAACATAGCTCTTTACTCCAGTCTCCATTAAATGCCTTTGCCTTCCTGAAGAATGTGATTTTTAAATTGAAAGATTAAAAAAAAATTACATCCTAGCTTTAGTATTTACTTGCAACTGAATGAATTAAATAAATAACATGCTTGTTATGTCTGCAGATAAGTGAAACAAGGCAGGCTGATTGGACATAGTGATGTTTCTGTTTTCAGCAGAGCCTCATTCTGGGAATAGTAACATACTAAGATAAATAACAAAAGTTTCTTGTAATGCTTAGCTGTTTATTTGCTAAGCTATGATTTGTTATCCAAGGAGTTAAATAACAAATGGTGCACAAGCAGCTTTACTCTGATTAACAAACTTTCTATGTTGTACACATCTTCTGCATCCAAGGCAGAACAGAGGAAAATAAAATGAAGTTTATTAGAGGGGGAGGAAAATTTAAACCAGTTACTCTATTTATATTTTTCTCTCTAGTAGTTGTTTGTTCTTCATGTCTAAGTAAGCTTTTGCAGTTACATCTCTTTTAAAAGGATGCTTTCAATGAGCCATTATTACTGCCCATAATTAAGCCAGGACCATATTGTTGCCTTTTTCTTCCTGAAGAGTTGTTCATAGCAAGGCCCTCAGGCAGTTAAGCCACCCACAATCACACCACAAATATTTGTTTATTGAGAAGGAAGAGATGGTCAGACCTACAAAACTGGCATACATATTATTAGCATCAACTTTGAAAGTGCTGTGGTCAAGCTATGGTAAATATCACTGGTAGTGCAATATTAAAGAGTTTGGGAAGTCATCAACCAGTGTTTTAGATGTGAAACACATGATATAACCACAAGCTGCACTTTATGAAAACTGAAACCGTAACATGAGGAGTGACCTAATTTAATTCATGTGGTTCCATGTGTTTGAAGTTAATAGACTCCTTCTTACTGGGGGGGAAATAAGGCCTTTAATAAAATACCAACCCTACCCTACCAAGTCGTTTGTCCTTGGGGATTAATTATTTTTGTATTGTGATTGATAATTCATGGATTTCACAGGGGTTTCCTGTACCTTTTACACATTCTATTAGAAGGGGTGATTAATTGCAAGTTTCAAATGTTTTCCTATCTGCAGGTGTAATGAGGGGGGTGGAGTCAGATTACTCACATATGTTGTACTGGTTCTTCATCCAGAGACAAAAAGAGGATCCCGGAGATGGAGGCAGAACCTTACTTTCTAATGTCTACAGACAACATTCATCTGGCATTGTTCAAAGGCTTGTTCTTGTAAAAATATCTCATGAGCTCTTTTTAATTTTTCTTCTTTATATGCGGATGCTTTTTCTGTCCCATCTTTTCACCTTAGAGAATCAAATGCCTAAAAAATACCGTCAGATTATTAGATTACCACCCTCAGTTTTTAGAACATTTCTTCAGGCTTCCCAGCCTAATATTATAGATCCTTTAACATAGCCAGCAACAGAAATTTGTACGATGTCTCCTACTTTCTTCACAGTTGTGGTTTTTCATCTGTGAACCCTTCCTGACAGCCATGTAATTTCTGTTGGTCTCGAGAAAAACATTTGACTTTGTTTTAAATCATAATGTAAATTCAAGATGTCCAACATCTCATTTCAAGATTAGAAATCACACCAGAATATTTTGACATTGCCAACTCAAAACATTTTACTGTAGTACATAGTACTTTTAAATGTTTCCACAGTGCTATGGGGTATTATGGGAGTTTTACTTCCAGTTTCTTGCGGCTTCTACTTCCCTGTGGACTTGGTAGACCACACTATATGTTGTACATTTTGACTGAAAAAAAAAATTAACTTTGATTTTCCACATGAAAAAAAATACTATTGTTAAAATGTAAATTTTTCTGTAGAGAATTTTGATTTGGTCAACCCTTCTTTTCCATCCCAAAAGCAGTTTCATAGAAAGTGTTTTCCTTGTTCCTGAACAGGGCTTACACAGTGTCAAGTCCTTTTCTACTTCTCAGATTGCTCTAATGGCAACAGCCAGGACAGCTCATACCAACTGACCAAAGGGATATCCCGTACACTATGACATCATGCTTAGCAATAAAAGTTGAGGGAAGAAAGAGGAAGAGACGGTGCTCAGAGTGATGGCATTTCTCTTCCCAAGTTACCATTACACGTGATAGAGCCCTGCTTTCTTGGATGTGGCTGAACATCTGCCTGTAGATGAGAAGCAGTGAATAAATTCCTTGTTTTGCTTTGCTTGCACCCAGGCTTTTATTCTACCCAGTAAACTCTAGGTACACTTATCAGAATCCATGAACTTTCTCACTTTAACCCTTGCAATTCTCTACCCCATCCCTCTGGTGAACAGTGAGTGACTGACTGTGGTGTTTAGTTGCTGGCTGAGGTTAATCTACAACATTGTCTCAAAATATTTGAATTACAGCCAAAACTTTTATCTTTAGTTTTTTCATTTTTCATCAAAAAGGCAAATTTTTTAATTAAAGTTTTCTAGACCCTGACAGAATATGCAACGAAAGACGGAGGAAAAGCATGAGGATGCTGAGCTGGAAGAACCCTCCCCTAATTCGTTGTGGCCTTCTAGAACCATGAAAAAGTCAAAGTGGCAACCAGGTATCTGACCAAAAGTCCTTAAAATTTATGCCCAGTTTATGTCACTGAAAGGTCACTGGTAGGTTAATTTTCTTCCTGAAACATCTGAAAGACTCGGTAGTGAAAACACAATTAGAAGTCAAAACATACATATATTAATAAATAAATAAATAAATAGAGAAAAATACGTGCAAACAAAAGAAAACAAACAAAAAAACCCCTGTTACCTCTGAGATAATGTTGTCTCCTAGAAGCTAGTCAAAGGTGTTACTAGGGTAGATACGAAGATATGACTGTCTAGCAGTTCAAGCACAGACTGTATGGGAGCTGTATCATATTATAGGCTGCACTAGCTTAGGGATTGATCAGAAATCAAATCCTGACTGGGAGGAAGCAAGTCAGACATGCTGTGGATGATATATAAGTATTGTCCATGGACATGGAGACTCCAACTCCTCTCAACAGAACCGCTGGAGAGCTCTTATCACCTCACACTTCTCTTACCTGTTCTTGAAGCTTCTTTTTCCTTTGAGCTACCTTTTCCAGCTCCAGGGCACATGGAGATTGTGACAGGATCTCAAGAACATTGTCTGAGCCTTACAAAGTTTTTATGACTATTAACTTGCCAAACTACTTATCCTCCTTTTTTGAGGAAAAGTATGACCTTACAATGCCACAAATATTCACAACATTGCAACAGGAGTCAGCCTGGTCAGTGCCTTGCCACAGAGCTGTCAGCAGTGGTTTTATTGAATTATTTTCTCATTATGTGTAAAGAGAAGCTCAGATGTTTTACAGGTTCCATGAATTATTCTTTGGAAGGAAGTACATTCAAATTACTTTCCATAATTTAAGACAATCTCGTAGTAAAGACATATAACTCTTACTAATCCAAGTTAACTGTTTCCAACAAGTGACTGATACATTACAAACTATAGACACAGCTTCTGCCAGCTTGCTTTTACTTCCCAGCAAAATAACATATTTTTAATTGGCCTTTTTCCTCCTCTTCAGTACTAAAAATTCAGGTCCTCAAGTGAGGTCTTGTTACTTTTTAATAGGATTTCAGTAGCTACACACAATCTTCTCATGCAAATAAATCTACAGTCAACTACCAACATTTCCTGACTCTTTGCTGCTTGCACCTCATAACTGAAAACATACAGTGGGACACCTGGTACTCCTGTCACAGGTCACAGTAGATTTATGTCTCTGTATGTACATACATATATACACAGGCACATATAGGCTTGTACATATATATTCATATATATCTATATAGACATATAGATATATGCCAATCAAGTGCAGATCTGGAGTTCTTGCAGTTGTGAAGACCCCTCCTCTTCACTGTTGAGGAGATAATAGACCCCGCTTCACTGTGTCCTACATCTGAGATCAAACATTTGCTGAAGGCCTAAATCCACCAACAGAGTGGGTTTTCTTGGCATCCAACAGAGAGGATACAGCAAGACCTCCGATTAAAAGATGAATGTTCCTCAGTAGCAAGAGAAATTACTTCGCTTGAAGAGTAAATGAATATTTTGATTAGTATCATTCATAAACTACTACGTACAGAATTTTCAGACCTCTCCGAAGTATATATTCATTCAACAAGCACATACTGACACAACAAACTAGAATGTGCACATTCTATAACGATCACTCTGATCTGAAGTTTTGAGATAGCATCATTTCAGGGCAGAACATCACTGCACTTCCTTTCCATGTAGTTCCTCAAAAAACAATTATCTTAAAAAGTCTTCCTATTCTAACTGGAAGACTCAAAGTTCAGTTTCTCCCACTCATGTTTTGTCTAAGCTGCAGATTTTTTTCCCTTTTGTGCATTACACTGTTGATACTAGCAAAAGATGACAAATGAGGAGCCTCTGAAAGATTAAAGACCTCTGCCTGGGCACATAATGGGCCACATCCTGATTTCTATTCCACAGTACTGAATTCATGTTCATGTGCTTGAGAATCAAGCTGCAGGGGTAGTCACTAGCCTGAGAGACTAATTAACCTCTATAGCTATTTTTTTCATCCTATCTTCAGAGGCTATCAACAAGATTTTTATAAGCATTTCAAGTAGTCATGGTTTTATGATTTATCTGATGAAAGTAAGAACCAGTCAAAACACCTTTGATGGAACCGTTTTACATCAAAAGATGAAGCTTCATCAAACTGATGTTTTTTTTCTAGTGGAACATGCCAATTTCAATTAAGCTTTATACGGCGATATGTCAAAGTGAATGATTTCAAGTTTTGTATTTGATTTTGATGAAGTAAAATGTTTTGTTTTGCATTATTATTTCTGGGGAACCATAAAGGACACAAATGGACACCTAGTCCCTTAAACATTCTCAGCTATATGGATGTCACTTTATACAATGCCACACTCAGAAAAATCCTTCCTTTTTTTCTGTGAACAATGGTAAATTCTCTCTGAGTAACAGCTATTTCTCACCTTTGCACCATTTTCCTGATGTATCATAAGAACATTACTTCCCAATTTAGCTTATCAGTTGGCCACAAGATCCTTTATCCAACTATTATTATCTTTACTATTAGAAATTATTGAGTACCTTAGTAACCAATTATTATTACATTTCCTATTTAAAAGTCCTGTTACCATCTTACAGGAATTATTTGACTTGGGTTTGTTAGTCATTTCCAGATTATTTTTCAGATGCTTATGAACAGTTTTATTAATTGTTCCAAGTTACCCTGATCTGCTTCTTGCCTAGATCTTCATTTTAAGAACATTCTTTATTTCTTGAAAGTCATGGAAAGGGAAGGGAAAGACAAAGAACTTTCTATAAATTCTGTTTTAGAATCAAGCGTTACTCTGGTTCTTTTAAATTTTTCTTTATTATCCTCTTAAAACTTCAGAGTGGAGACTTCTTTCAAAGATGGGTAAGAATTAGCCATCTCACTTTGAATTCAATGATTTCTGTAGGATTTGGGTCCATTAATCAGAAGAGAGAAAAAAAAAACCCACTTGAAAACACAAGTCAGAGCATCGTTCATATTTTTTTATTCCGTTTGGCTCTTGTTTTGTTTCCTTAGCAATAAACCTGATTTGGTGTAGATTCACAGACTTCCAGCCCTTTGTTCCAGATCAGGTTGTTGTCACATGAAATGAGAAACATTTTCTGTTGTTTTGTACATAAAAGAACTATTTTGGGGTCTGATATATAGGCATTTAATTTTAATCATTCAGTACTATAAAGCCAAAGCTATAAATCTATAAAAGAACACATGCTGACTTTGATGGGAAAGACCTCAGCAGTATTGTTGTTTTGTTTTGTTTTGTTTTGCTTTTTGTTGTTTTGTTTTGTGTTTCTCCCAGAGTACCTGCTTAGAAATGTGCCCCAGATATAAAAGAACATTCCTCCCAACAAAGACACTGGGAAGCAATGAAGTCTCAGTTGTAGAATAATGAGTGCAAATCAACTTGATGTATTATAAACTAATTTTTGAAATGCCATTTTAAAAAGAAAATAACAAGAGACATCCATTAACAATGAGCTCAAAGGGTCTCATTTTCAAAGTATTAAAGCACTTGCAAAAATATATGCCCAATTACATGCTTAATCTGCATGCACAATTACTGTGACTTCATGTGAGGCGCAGGTATTGAAACTCAACTGACCATTTTCATGCACACAAGCTGATTTGCATTTGCAATCACAGTAAATGTACATTCAGATTAAGTGTGTAATTATGCATGCATTTTTGCACATATCCCTGAGCTTCTAGTATTTGGAAAAATCAGACCCTGAAGGCAGCATTCCACTCTTGAATACACAGAACTCCCACTGAATACACAGAACTCCCACTGAATACACAGAACTTTCACTGTCCCATTAAGAAGGTAACCAAGAATGGAATATGCTTCCATATGTTCTCACAGGACTCATCTCTTGTAATTTTTTAAATATACTGAAAATCTAATTTTTTTAATATACTGAAAATTTAACGCAAACCTTGAAGTTTGTCTTTACATAATGAAATCCTTTACACTGAATCACCTATCAAGCCTGTAATGAAATAGACAAGCTATTTATCAACTCCTTGAAGTGGAGTTTACAAATTGAAATGCCAAGACATACTTAACTAATGCTGAGAACGCAGCAACACAATAAAATGAACAATAAAGCACCCTTGTACTCCAAAGGTTTTTTCTTGGTCTGTGCTTCATATTCATTCACGGAAACAAAAAGAGGAGGAGAAGAAGAATCTGAAAAAGGAAACTAGAAGGTAAAGATGGAAATGAGGAAAATCGATGGACTAATTAAGGGATGAATGGGGACTGATACTCAAATTATAGAGTAAATAACCTTTGATGGTGTAGTAGGGAGCAGAAAAGAAGGCAGACATATAAATGACAGGAAATTAGAAGAACAGTCTTCAGAGCAGGACTGGAATTTTATATTCAGGACTCAGCTGAACAGATTAAGAAAGTCAAAGCATGGAAGATAAAAGATCGATAAACTCAGTGGGGCTTAACTATATTTGACAATAGTATTAACATAAGAGGCACTCATGAAGTGTTGTCCAGGTGCAGGCATCAGAATTATTTACATAAATGGATATTATTGCTACAACTCTGTAGAAAAAAGACTCAAGGCACAGAGAGGTTATATCACATGCTGAGCACCAATCAGAAGCCAAGTAGAATTTAGGTTGCTTGTCTTTCTCTCCAGTTTTGTTGAGAACCCTTAAAGAAAGAGCTACCATGAGAACATAGTCCCTTGTGCACAAGCACTAGACTACAGCAAAACAGTTTCACCACAGGGGAAATTTGTGTGGCCACAGAGGAGGTGAAAGAATATTTCAAATAGATGTCTCATAGACATCGTTAAGGACATTCAGAGAGAGTGCTAACTTTTAACAGTTCAGCTGTTGTGTAAAGAAGTAGCTTTAATTCTCATTCCTTTACAACAAATATATATGTTATCATTATTCATGTAAATGTATACAGCATGGAACTTATTTGTGCAACTTAGATGGTCAGCTTTAACATCAGGCATATAAAGAGAATTGTTCCTTGCTTTTTAAGAAATGTTTCTTAAATCCTAGTATTTCTGTAATAAAGATCTGTACTGTCCTGTTAAACTACTGTTTATATGAACCCATTATAAATACCAATTTGTACTTGAGCAGAGTATGGGAGTTGGACTTGGTGATCCTTATGAGTCCCTTCAAACTCAGGACATTTTATGATTCTGTGATCATACAAGAGTATCTATTAAGAGATATGAATTTTACTTAGGCTTAACTATAAATAATTGCTTCCCACCTAGTTTTAAAATGTGAATCTCAAATGACTATGTTGCTGGGCATTTGAGTTGTTACCCATGCTCATGATTTCCTGTGCAATGAGAAGAGAGCAAAGTCCAGGTGAAAACTTAAAAAAAAGGGGGCATAATGGCACATTTGCACCTACTCGCCTTCTATGAACAGTCCTTACCTAATGTAACAAAAGACCTGCATGGAGGACATGATCATGCCTTGTGTAGAGAAGTAGTACTTGGGCATATATATTCTTCCATGCACTCTGATCTTCAAAAGACTAACATCATCTCTTCCCCAGCACCTTCATCTGCAGAAACCCTTGGCATGACAACAATATATTAAGAGAGCAAAAGGAATCAGTGGTTATTCAGAGCTACCAAGGAAGACAAGAAACCAAAGAGATTGCCAGAGCAGGACACCTATAGGATATTGCTACCTTTTCCTTCAGAATCCAGTGAACAAGTAGGTTCATTCAAAGTCCTCAGTAACATCTTCCTTTTGAAAAAAGCTCCAAGTCACAAACTTCAGTCAGTGATGTGCAAGGACATTCTTAAAACCCTCTGACTCCTCCTGTAGAGTAGCTGTATCACATGACTTTTCCCAAACTTCAGGGACAACAGAATTTGAAATCAGGAGTGGTCCTATAGAGTAGGGACAAAAAGAACTATCTTAGTCCTCTTCTTTCAGTGAGGGGTATGGACATGTGATATCTCTTGCACCAAGAATCCAGATCCTAGCTCCTGAAACCCTTTGAGAATCCATTATGGGGATGAGAGAGAAGTGTACAGTATCATGTCAATCTTGGTAATTGTTGCATCAGACAGAACCGATCAGTTAGTTCTCTCCATTGCCTCTGAATTTATCTCTATCATCTTCATATATATTTATCATCTATCTTTATATTTATCTTACCTTTATTTATATTTACATCAACAGTTCTGAAGACAGGGGTCAGCTGCTGTTTCTACACCTAAGCTGTATCCAGTACCAGTAGGAGTTTCTGCAATACAGATAACAATGCTGACAGTAACTGTCAAGTATGCAGTAGTCAGCAATAGATATTTTTAGCAGCCTAAAAAGGTGTCTTCTGGGGAGTGGGAAAATTTGCATTATTTCTTTAGTTCTGACCCTCCAGCAGAGTATGAAAACTGTCATAACTCTTACATCAAAACGCTACTGCAGTGCAAATGTCAACTTCTTATTCACCAAAATTTGCATATACTTCCCTGAGCGGCCTGACTTGCTGAACTGGTAACAAAAACCTGGTGCTGATCATGTTCACAGAAAAGTCAGATTCAGCTCTGCTTACTAATAATGTACTTTATTTCAGCAGAAATTGCCTCAATAACAGTGCAAGTATGGGATGATATAACTGATTACATCCTTCCCTGTTCCTGTTGGTCATAGTACTTCCTGCAGATGGCATTAAAAAAGCACTGGTATCACCCATGTCAATAGTCTCGTTTTTCTGCTCTGTGGTGACACAACATACTTCAGGGCAGCAACTGGCAAGGTAACATCTGCAACAGTGTGGAGATGTGTTGAGCTCTACTAAATAAAATAGCTCTTTCCTATATTCTGTTACACTGAGCGCAGCACAAAAATAAATATAAAATATACATGAAAATGCAGTGCTGATGTTTTACATTGGCTCATACTTGTTACAGTGATGAACAGGATTAGGCTGTGCACAGCAAGGATGTCAGGAAAGAAACTCTTCTGATAAAGGAATCTTCCACAGTTTCATTTATTGCATGGAAAAATACCTAGGAACAAGAAGGATTTTCACAGGGAAATAAGAAAAATCTACTGCATTTTTGAGAGCCTTTTAACAAAAGCTCTTTTTGTTCCCGGTGTGAATTTTCTTAACCCTTGCTTTTGTGGGAGCAAGTCAGACTGTGAATAGTATTTAAATATAATTTTTCCCATAATATCTAAGCCCGATTTCAAAACTCAAGTAGCAATTTAGTTACTTGGACTTCATTATGTGTATCTACTTCAAATCTCACCTGTGATTTGAATATGTTTTGTCTTTCATTTCAAGCTGGTTTCTATGACTCGAAACCCCATGCTAGACTAGAATATGGTAATAGAGGCAATTATGTCATTGAGTATGCAGCACTACTCTCAGGTTAGGGTTTCACACCTGGGTGTCATTATTCTCTCCCATACCAATTTATTATTTAAGGACTTATTATTTGAACGCTCTTACAGTGCTCTGGCAATTAGAGTTGCAGAGATTCTGTCTACGGTAAGTGCATTTATTTTGCTCTCCTAGCTTTTTGTGATAGAATAATTAAATCAGCTCATAATTCAATAGTGGCAGACTCCTCTGAAACTACCAATACTGCTCAGCCCCTCTTAAATAATCTGTGAGAAAAAATATTATGTGGGGGTCTACGTTATACATATACATACAGAATTAGGAAATAGATGTGTGATAAAAACATACGTAAATATTTCAGTTTTATTCATATTGGTAGACTAAATTGATTTTTGAACTGGCAATACAACAGTTGGGAAGATTACATACTAGCTTACCGAGGAAAGAAAATTCCCCAATTTAAAAGCAGGAACAAAATTCGTATTACTTTATTAATATCAAATATATGGCATCTATGTCGTGGCATTTACATAATGTTGTTATTCAAGCCAGGCCTGTGCATCACAACTCACTGGAAACCTGAAGTTTGGAGGTATCAACTCTGAAAGTTTTTCATTCGTTGCAGTTGGCACAAATAACATTATTTGCCCACTTAAGGCTGCAAAAGGCAGAACAACTTTTCTGTTTTCTCAAGATCATATTTGCACTTGTTAGGATAAACCAAGCATCTTCTTTTTGATTGATGGAATAGCTACTTAATATAGAATACATAAGGAAGAGAGAAAAAGTACATGCACAAAGACATACACGCTTACATGAAAATATATGCGTGCCCATGTATGCGCTTACGGAGCAGTACATCTTCATGTGTATGTGCCTCTTCATGCTCAAAATGTTGCTAGAGCTTTGATATTTAGGTGAATACAGGAGAGTTCAGAGAAATGTGGACAAGCTTACAGATAATCTGTAAACTAATGTAAATCAATATTTGAGAAGGAGTTTAAATGTTTGTAGTTTATACATAGGGTTGCAAAGACATGGTGGACTGTAACAGGAAAAGAACCACAGATACTTTCTGTATCTTAACATTCATTGCCTGATGTATTAGTTGTTCCATCTCTTATGTGTTTACCTCACCATAACTTATACTTACTTATTCATGCATGATTTTCACCACCTTATACATCTAGCCTCAGAAACAGCAGCTCAGGAAGTTTCTTTCTATTGCTGTAAAGTTGATTGGTTAGTGCCATATCTGATTATAAACATGCTTGTCTATCTACTTTACTACTTCGGATTTTATGTGCTTCTATTAAAAAGTCCATAAAAATAGTGTCTAAATATTAATAAACAAAAAAGGATAAAGAAAGTCAAAGGCAGTCTGTGTGGTACTCTGTCAGCCTCTCTTCATCCAGGGAAATAAAAATAGAAATTCGAAAACCTGTGATGTTTACCCTTACAGATACTGTCTCACCCCAGAGTACTCTCAAATCCCCTTTTCACCTGTTCTCGAACTCCAGAAGCAGCAGAAATTGAAAGAAAGATGAGAAAGCCAAACATGCTGTTTCGACAACCAAGAATAGTTTCCTTGGATAACACCACAAATCACAAATATAAAAATGGATCTTTGCAGAAAATTCACAAAAGATAAGCAAACACTAGAGTGTATAATCCAAGTTCATTTGGGATAAATAACAGTTAGAATGAAAGGTACTGTTACGGAAGTAGAACTTAATAAATAGATTGTTATTTATTTTATGCATACATAGTTGTAAATTATAACCTGATAAATATAACTACACAGTGAAATATCAGGAAATTCTAGGAGGCAGTTTTCTGTTGCCAAACAACAAAATGATTTTGTGCAGTGTCTAAACTTGGAAATGGCAAGTATAGCAACCTTCACATAATGTGTCAGAAGGCCTTAAAAAACGTCAGTTTTAGTACACAAAGTCCTTTTGTTACTGGTCACAGCCACTACATGTTTAAAAGCACCAGATACTTTATCAGTAAGACCTCTTCACTGGTGCTGCTGGCCAAAGCCATGATAATTCAATACATATATATTCTGTCATGCCTGAATGACATCCATCTACGTCAGGTTTTGGGCACCTGTCACTGTGGTATCTGAGCAGAAGCATGATATGCGGTAACATGCCCAGATCAGTTACGTGATAATTTTCTTCAAGCATTTCAGCCATTTTTAAGTCCTTTTATAAACTCTTCGGAAAGGGTAACATTAAAACTTATAGTCCTAAATTTTCTTCTGGGAATTTTGTGGCTGACATTTGAAAGTGGACTTTCAGCAGTTTTATTTGAGCAGCCCACAAGACTACAACATCATAAGGTGATTAGTGTAAATGGAAGAGAGCATTGGAACGAAGCAACAAGTGACCCAAATCTTCAATGAGAATTCAAGAAAAATCTTAGCAAAGGTCAGAAATGTTTGGAACTTCTGTTCCTCATCATTTTTCCTGCATTAATTTGTACCAAAAATAAATGCTAAAATAAAAATATCCCTATCATAAGTTAAGATTATCTAGGAGACTTTTTGAAGGCAAACAAATACCAGTTCATCACTGAGTTTTCACAAGGACAAGAAGAGTTGGGCATCTTGTTTCCGTTAAATTCCTTTTTAACTAACAGTTGCACAGCTGTAAGAGCCACAGTAAAATATCCATCCAGAAAAGAAAAGAGCAGACTGGGTATTTACTTGGATCATTGGCATTCAGAGGAATTTTATACCTTGGATTTCTTAATTTTAGCCATTGAATTAAAATGTTTTTGTAATGAGTAGAGGAAAAAAAGGCACAAGTGATCTTATTCACCAACACAAGATGATAAATGTAGAGGAAGAACCAAGTGCTTAGCTACCCATTCCTTGAGTAGTGCTGGAAGTACACAGAAAAGAGACGAATTTCATGAGTGGAATAGTACCCTTACCTGATGTGTTTTTCAAACCACTTAAAGACCAAATTAAAGTGAGGACACTTGATGAGCCTTCATATATTTCAGAATTTATTTTGCTCTGGTTTTGATGCAATTAAAAGTAATTATCTTCCTACAGTAATTCTGCCCAGGCTTATACTGGGTTCAAACAACAACTGAAAGGTGAATTAAAAAGTATTGTGCTTCTGTATGAAATTAGAGAATCAGGGATTTAAGAAATTGGCAACAGAAGATATATGTGTTGTCTCTAAGGAAATCCAGCCTGTAAGGCAAAGTCAGAACAAGACTTGTATGACGGTAGGTCAAGATTCCTAAGCATAAAAAACCAGTACTATCCCAAAATTAAAAAGGGAAGCAATAATACTGAGCCACATTAATCCCTTCTAGATTTTCTGCTTTATAAAATTACAGTTCGAAAGATTACTGCTTGTCAAGCTGGCTCCTCCATATAATCATTCCTTGCTCTCTCAGCTATCCTTGAACGGAATGTAGGAAATGAGATTCATAACTTTCGAACAGAAGCCTGTAAAAATTGTTCTCTGGTTTATACACTAACAAATAAGGTGTCCCCAAAAACTTGTAGAACTTGCTTTCTCTGTTTATGCAGTTACCAGTAAAAGGTATTTTTAGGCCTGGATTCCTGGAATGAACATATAGGTGGGGTTCAGCTCACAAGATAAAGACTAAGGTCAGATTAGATATTCAAAAAAATCTTTTCTTTCTGGGAAAAAAAAAAAAAAAATTGGTAGACTAAAACCAGGTAGTTTAATATGGTCTCTATCAAGAACATATTTGCTCACAAGAAGACAGCTAGGAAATTATCTTTAATTCTTGATAAAAGTGATAAAGATTTACTATCCTTGTTAACATTGCATTGCATTTAATTATTTTTCAAGTGTTTATGTTATGGCAATTGCTCTTGAACACCTGGTTCATTTCTGATATGTGTAAATACTTAGCCACAATTTCTTAAACTTTTAATTAATTAATTTCCATGAGAACTACTGATTTTATATCCAAAGCAATTAATAGAGATGTCTAACTTGACAGCCACTCAAATAAGCTGCTAAATATAAAGGTTGTGCTACTTTCCCCACTGCTGTTCCTGGGAGCGATTTAGTGGCTCCTGGATATCTTATAGCATTTGTTTCAAGTGCCGAATTCTAAAGCTAGAATGAATACAAAGCTTAGGCAGAAATCAAGGAAATAAGCCAGTAACCTCTTGGGTTGCTACACATCGAAGCTGCAAGTTACTGGCCAATAGGTGGGTAATGGATACCAAGGCAGTAGAATGACAGTCTTCTTCCAAGCAAGACTCTCTCCTGATGGAGAACAACATAATGAAAAAAATTGGAAGCTGGCATGTTATCCAAAAACCAAACTGAATAAGGACTGAGGAGGCTTTTTTTCTTTCAGCTTATGATTCTCTTCAGTCAAATAAAAACAATGTGCGATGCCAGCCCCACAGCACTGACCCCGTCAAGCTGGCAAGACACAAGAAAAGCAGTTTGGAAGCAGCAAGTTCTTAGAACTCTGCTAAGCTTTAGCCATATCATTCCTGTTAGCCATATCATTCAGTGATGAACTGATCAACTGCAGAACTACCACAATTTTTATTTAACTGTTGGATATACAGATACTTTAGAAATGAATTCAACACCAATAAATTCTCAAGAGCTAAGGACTCTTATTTAGTAAGGCAACCATATGCATTTACACTGTTTGTAACACAAGCCCTCAGAACATCCATCTTGATTCGACAAAAGGGTAATGTTAAGGAAAGTAAGTCCTAAGTAGGCAAAATAAAAAAATAGATCTTTAAAGTACTTAAATCATAACTGTTTGAAGAAGAATCACAGAATTGAAAACTTTTTTCCCACACACCTTGTATTTCATCCAACTGAATTTTTCTTTTAAGTCAAACAGCCTTATATACACTTCACAATTCCATGTATGCTCCTGCTTCGCTATATAAATGTAGTACTTTAAAACTAACAGTTCATAATAAGAATAAGAAGCAATTAAATAAAACTGGAAAAATATTTCTTCCGTGCAACAAAATCCATGGAGTATATTAACAATCTGGATTTTTATTTTAGAGTAAATGCATGCTAATAGCAAAAGATAAGAACTTTGTAGTTTTGTGTTTTTTAGGTACCTACTACACTTAAAGTTTCCCTCTTAGGCACACTAAGATTCTATTAGACACTCAGCTGTGTCATTCAGCTAAACAAGTTTCATGACCTTACATTTTCTGACAGTTCTTATCCAATTTCAACCTCAGAGTAAATTTTAATGTACTTTTAATATATTTTTTCACAGTATTAGGTCTTTCAAAAAATGTACTCCAACATTTGGAAAACATCATTGCCTATGAAAGCTATTAACATCTGAAGGGGTTAGACTAACATTCATTTAGAAGCTATGCATTGTAAATACGTACACATTGTACACTGTGCAAATATGTTTCTCTTGGTTTTTTTGTTTATTTGGTTGGTTGGTTGGGTATTCCTGTAAGCCATTTCTGAGTCTAAATTCTCTAGACCAGGGGTGTCAAACTTATTTTCACCAGGGGCAACATCAGCCTTGTGGTTGCCTTTAAAGGGCCAAATATAATTTTAGGACTGTACAAACAGTATACATTTATATATATAGACATTTGACCTCAGTCAGTGACGAGCGAGGAAGCAGCACAACAGCAGCTATCATAAGTTCTGCTGCAGAGCACGGATCAAGGAGAGAAGAGGGACAGACCTAGCAGATCCGGCACCAGGCAAATGCATGGACGGGCAGAGGGACTGCCCAGAAACCAGCTGATCTCGTGAGAGAGGCTGATACAGCGGAGGCATTGCCAGGAGATTTAAATGGCTCCTAGGGAGCACAGAGAACAGAGCCAGCGAACAGGGGTGAGCCGGTTAGAGCGGCAGTTCATGCAGAAGGGCGAGTGGCAAGGTTGAGCGGGGAGGGCCCTGCCACTTCAAACAAAGGCTATGACCTGCTAGCAAGGAGCTAAGAACAGCAGGAGGCATGGTATCCACTCAGAGAAGAGCAATGCCTTCAGCATCCCTCATGATCCCTCTGGCTGCAAGAACTGATGCAGCCACCCAAACTGAGCTTGGGAGCGAAAATACAGCTGTCCAGGACTGCAGAGTGCGCCCGAGTTTCTGTCTGGTCACAGAGATTCCTCAGACCACCCGATGAGGTGAAAGGCACAATGAACCACACTTGGAGTGCTTCTACACTAATGCACGCAGTATGAGGAACAAGCAAGATGAATTAGAAGCCTCGGCCCGGTCCCAGGGATATGACATAATTGGCATTAGCAAAACCAGGTGGGATGGGTCCTGTGACTGATGTGCCGTGGTGGATGGTTACAGGCTATTCAGAAGCGACAGGCAGGGTAGGAGAGGCAGTGGAGTGGCACCGTATGTATTGAAGGGGCTGGAGTACATGGAGCTGGCAGTTGGTGATGGCAAAGTTGAGAGCCTGTGGGTAAGGGTCAGACAAATAAAGTGGATGTTGTTGTGGGTGTCCACTACAGGCCACCCAGCCAGTTTGGCAACATTGATGTTGCCAGTTATTCTATAAGGAACTAAGTGAAACCTCCAAATCATCTACCCTTATCCTTATGGGGGACTTCACATTGCCTGATGTCAACTCATAATATCACACAGCTAGCATCACCAGGTCCGTAAGATTCCTGAAGCATCTGGATGATAATGTCTTGGTTCAGGTACTAGGAGAACTGACCAGGAAAGTTGCCTTCCTAGTTTTGATTCTCACTAACAGAAGGTCTCGTAGAAGATGTGGCGACTGGTGGCTCCCTTGGCCATGGTGACCATGAAGAAGTCAGATTTAAAATCTTTACTAATAGGAGAAAAACTGCCAGCCACACCTTAACACTAGATTTGAGGAGAGCAGATTTCAAGTTGCTCAGAGAAGTACTTACTAAGATTCCCTGGGAAGAAGATTTTGAAGGTGCTAGGCTCTATCAGTGTTGGTAGTTTTTTAAGTACCACCTACTAAGAACATAGGACCAGGCAACTCCAAAATGCTGAAAATCTAGCAGGTGAGGTGAAAAGCCAGCTTGGTTGAGCAGGGATCTTCTTGAAATACAGCAAAAAAATAAACCACTTGGTGAGTGGAAGCAAGGTCAGGCCATATGGGAGGACTACAGAGATGCTGCTTGGCATTGTAGGGAGGAAATTCATGCTGCCAAAGTTCAATTAGAATTGAAGCTGGCCAATATGGTGAAGGACAATAAAAAGGGCTTTTTAAAATATATTAATGGAAAAAGGCAAACTAGAAATAACATTGGTCCACAAATTGATAAGCATGGCCACCTAATTAACAGGGACACAGACAAAGCTGAGATGTTTAATACTGTCTTCACCTCAGTCTTCAGAACTGATGACGGACTTGGGGGCCACCGTAATTCAGTGCTGGAAAACTATGACTGTGAGAATAATAAACTCCCAATCAATCCAGAACTTGTACCAGATCTGCTACTCCAGCTAGATTCCTACAAGTCAATGGGGCCTGATGGGATTCACCCAAGGGTACCTACAGAGCTGGCATCATAATGAGACCTCTCTCCACGATTTTTCAGTGTTCTTGGGAATCTGAAGAGGTCCTGGAAGACTGGAAGGTGGGAAAAGTCCCAATCTACAAGAGGAGCAACAGGGATGACCCAAAACTGTCAGCCTCCCTTCTGTTCCTGGCAAAATCATGGAGAAGATTGTACTGGTAGTTATTGAAAAATATCTGAATGATGACACAATCATTGGTCCCAGTCAGCATCGGTTCAGGAGGGGGAAGTCTTGCCTGACCAGCTTAACTTCATTCTACAACAGCTTTACCTACCCAGTTGACAAAGGCAACCCTGCCAATGTGATCTTTTTGGATTTCAGTAAAGTTTTTGATACTGTCTCTCGCAGTATTCTCCTGGACATGATGTCCAGCACACAGCTTGATAAACACACAATGCAGTGGGTGAGCAACTGGCTGATGGACCAAGCTCAAAGGGTTCTAGTAAATGGGTTTATGTCAGGCTGGTGACCAGTCACTAGCCGGTTTCCACAGGGATCCATCTTAGGGCAAGTGCTCTTCAATGTCTTTATGAAAGACTTAGCCTCAAGACTTAAGGGATTGCTTAGTAAGTTTGCTGATGACACAGAATTGGGACGAGCTGTCAACGCTCGCAAGAGCAGAGAAGCCCTGCAGAGGGATCTGGACAACTGAAGAACAGGGCAATCACCAACCATGTGAAGGTCAACAAAAGCAAATGGTGGATTTTGTACCTGGGACATGGTAGCTCTGGCTGTACATACAGACTGGGGGACAAGATGCTGGAAAGCAGCTCCATGGAGAAGAATCTGGAGGTTCTGATTGATGGCAAGTGAACATGAGCCAATGGTGTGTCCTGGCAGGCAAGAGGGCCACCCATGTCGTGGGGTGCATCAAGCACAGTATTGCCAGTGGGCGAGGGAGGTGATTGTCCCACTCTGCTCTGCACTGGTGCAGCCTCACCTGGAGCACTGTGTGCAGTTCCAGGTGACACAGGATAAAAAGGAGAGAAAGCTACTAGACAGCACCCAGAAGAGGGCTATGAAGACCTTCACGAGCATGGAGCCAGGCTCTTCTCAGTGACAACCAATGGTAGGTCAAGGGGTAATGGGTTCAAACTGGAACACAAGAGATTCCACTGAAATTTGAGAGGAAACTTCTTCTCAATGAGGGTAACAGAACACTGGAACAGGCTGCCCAGGGAGGTTGTGGAGTTTCCTACTCTGGAGACATTCAAGACCTGCCTGGACACGTTCCTGTGTAGCCTCATCTAAGTGTTCCTGCTCCAGCAGAGCGATTGGACTGGATGATCTTTTGAGGTCCTTTCCAAGTCCTAACATTCTGTGATTCTGTGACTCCGTGAAAAGAAGTATTACAATAGATGAAAATTGTCCTATGCAAAACTAGAAAAATTTGAAAGTTGATAACAAAATAGATATGTTCAAGAAGGAATCATTAAAACACCTTGTTAGAAATAGAACACAGGAGCAGGAGAGAAAGAAGTATCAATGTTACAAAATTAAAATTATCTCTAAGTTCATAGGTTTCCTTTTCATTACAATTTTCAGGAAAAATAATAATGTCAGGAAAACACTACTTTTCTGCTGGGAGGGGAGGGGGTGGGGAATGTGACAGATGAGCAGACATACAGAGAAAGTACACATTTTTGAATCATATCTTGCCTCTGATTGCTCCAGCTTATACCAACCTTTTTTACCTCATTTATAACACAAGCACAGTGCCAGAGAGACAACTGAAGACTGAGAATATGGCTCAAAACTACTGATTATTGCATTTTTTCATGGCAACAGCATCATTATGGAATTACAGGATTGTTTCTCTAAGTTTCGGGTTTCCTATTAAAAAACTAGGAAAAGAACCAGTTACTTTACTGCTCTAGTTTTGGAAAAAATACTCTATATGTGGATTGGACTAGATGATCTTTTGAGGTCCCTTCCCATCCCAAACATACTGTGATACTGTGATACTTGAAAGGAAAGTAACTGTAGATAGAATGAAGTAGTTCTCAGATGTCTCTCCACACTGAAGTCCTGATCAGTAAAAGGAAGGAACATCACCTTTTCAGGACCAGTTCCTTCATGTGAGTGGATTAGTGGTTCCTAAATTGCCAGTATCATAGAACAGAAGAGTGACACTGCTCATATGACCATACAGAATCATATAATAGTTTAGCTGGAAAGGACCTTCAAGATCATTGAGTAGAACCATTAATGTAACATTGCCAAGTCTACTACCAAAACATGTGCCTAAGCACCTTATCTGCTCATCTTTTAAACCTCTCCAGGGATGGTGACTCAACCACTCAACCACTTCCCTGGGCAGTCTGTTCCAATGCCTGACAACCCTTTCCAAGAATAATTTTTTCCTAATATACAGTCTAAACCTCCACTGGTGAAACTATTTGCTCTGTTTACCTGAGACAGGTTTGCTATCGATGTTCATTAATGATCATATGCATATCTATAGCTATTCCTATATGAATATATAATAGTGTTATTTTCATAGGAACAGCTGTACCTTTAACCATTCTGTTGCTACTGTCAGGAATAAAAACAGGCATCATAAGATTGTGCAATCGGCTGTGATAGACACTGCTTTTCAGTATGATGAGACACTGACATTTAGAAGACACCAACACCTTTCCCTGATCCCCCAACTTTATCAGGAATAAGTAAATCCAAAGCCAGCAGCATTCTTTCCTAGCTCTTAGAAAGGCACCCAGTCTGAATCAATGAGAAGTCAAATATGGTTTAGTTTCACACATTTTGTGTTAACCTACAAGCTATTGAAAAATCAGAGGGGTTTTTCTAGTGCCTGGACCATTATCACCATCATCGTAATTTTTCTTCTAGAGAGGTTGCTTCTTAATTATCTTATAGTTTCTCTGTTGTGATTTTAACACAGGGATTTGGAATCTGTGTAGAAAGATTCCCTGTAGGCCAAAATCCAGCAAGCAAAAGGAGCTCAGAGAAGAATAGGCAAAATTTACTGCAGCTAGCTGGAAAGACCTAAACTTTAAAACCCACTAGCAGCATGGTTCTCTTTAGCTCCCCTCACTGGAACAACATCAGGGTAACATCTGCTTGCTGATGATACTTATTCTTGTCCCACAGCAGCACTGTAAGGGCATAAATATTCCAAAATGTTTTCCTGTGACATTAAGAACATCTCAAAAATAAAATGTTTTTTTTTTTTCTTAGTCTTAATCGAGAATGTCAGTAAACTTATTCTGAAATTCCCAACATATGTACTGGGTCTATGGAAAAAGGGAGAAAAAGAAAGGAGTGGCAGGCTATTGGAATAAATTTAAGTATCTAAAGACATGCCAGAGCCTGCCTCTCCTGAACACAAAAGACAAATTCTGCTAACTTCTGTTACCAGTAGAAAACTCAACATACTTTCAAGTGAAATATCAAAACCTTATTACTTATATGTCTCGATTTTACAGTACTATGTTCTGAGTTCTCTCTGAAATATATTAAAAAGCCAAAGGGAGTTAATTTGGGAGATACTTTTACAACACAAGACTTTTTTTGCTTTTTAGGCTTTAACAAACCACCCCAAATAAAATTAAACATTTAAATGATACGTGATTCGATAAATATTTACACAGTCTGAGCAGTAATTTTCATTTTTAAATACATATTTTATACAAATAGCAATGATTGGTTCAGTTTTTGAAAGCAATATTAAGGATATGTTAATCTAGTGTAACAAAATATAAATAAGTCTGCAGCCCGAAGATAAAAAATAAGCAGGGTGACAACAGATGTTGCCACTCATAGGAAGCTAGGCCACTTTAGTGGGTAAAGACAAAGTTTAAGACCACATATAGCTTCTTAATGATTCCTATTAACATTTCTAAAAAGGTCTTGAATAATTAGAATGAGTAAACAATCATTCATGGGAAAAAAAAAAAAACAATTCTTTTTGAAAAAAAAAACTGAGTATACAACTAATGTGGTCTAATTCAAACTATTGGCCATTGTGTCATTTAGGTTTTTCATCCTAAAAGCTTAGTGCCACAGACAACCATTTCCAACATTATCCATAGTCGCAACGTAGATGACAATAAATGGTTGAGGAAACAGCTTTTCAACAAATAACTCAGTTTCTCCTGATTTTAGTACAGCCTTGCAACAGAGATGGAAACTCCCAGCTTAATATTTGGCTTTAGGAAATAAATGCTTTAAGTTACTGAAGTAGTGTTTACAGTGTATGCATCCTCCTGTCCTTTCCCTCTCCCTGCATGATCCTAACTACTCTTCTTGCCAATTCTTCATGCCACTTTCCCATCTCCTACAAACCCAGATCCTCCCTCCTCCATTACTGCCCTATTCTATTCTTCTTGCTCATTTATGTTTGCCTTTTTTCCCTCTTTCTCTATTTCTTCCTGTTCACTGCGTCTCTCTCTTCAACTGTCTCTCTATTTCCAACATTATTTTCAAGTCATTCCTCTCCATCTTTTACACTACCTGAGTACTAGTATGGAAGCAACAAAGTACAGGAAAAATAGCCCTTCTAATTGTTTTTTGTGCCCGGAAATAGAACATCCCAGAGCAGTGACTACAGAGAAAATCTTACCTAGTCTTCGAGTCCCAAGCAGAGACCATCACAAGTACATGCACCACCACCCATCGTGGAGAAATTCTGAGGAATGAGAGCATGCTCATTTTGTAGCCAGAGTCTCTAAAGAGTTTAGCTGGCATAACATTAAACATAACATCGTAACATAACATAACATATAACATAACATCGTAACATAACATAACATAACATAACATAACATAACATAACATAACATAACATAACATAACATAACATAACATAACATAACATAACATAACATGTAACATAACATAACATAACATAACATAACATAACATAACATAACATAACATAACATAACATAACATAACATAACATAACATAACATAACATAACATAACATAACATAACATAACATAACATCTCTCACGCACACTAAAACAAAAAAGTGTGTGTCACATTTAAATGTAGAAAATGTTCCATAACAAAACCAAATGGACCTACCTGAAACAAAACACATCCACAAAAATTTATGTACATGTGTAGACTACTACAAGTGTAAACAGTGTTCTCATCAAAGTGGTTGCAAAGAATATTGGAACGTGATATACTGTGTTTTAACTTTAGATGATTCTCAACAATAACTGGTGTGTTTCAGCTGAAAGGGTCTCAAAAATTTGTATCTATTCATTTAAATCTGCTTTAGAAAGACACTTAGAATCAAAAATTTCAGTCACAGTTGGCAATACTGTCAAATTGATAAGTAACTGAACCGAAATCTTACAATGAAAAATCACTGTGGAATTTCAGTTGCTGCTGCTTCTGCTTGCATTTCCTGTGACCTTAAATACTTACTAGAATCAGCATTTTGATCTCACCCTCTCTGAGATTACCCTCCTACCATTTAACTCCAATGCCTCAGCTTATATGAGGCTTTGTTATATGACTCCTTTGTCAGAAGGATTATAAATGAATAATCAAACAAATAATTCAAAACATACCAAATAAAATCACTACAACAATTGCTCTTTAACTTTATCTAATGAAAATACTGGACTGTCTCACAAAACACCTATAGCCTTACTAAGAAGTTACTTTATGTAAAGACCCTAGTTGTCATGACTTTTAAAAGACTGGACACATTTAATTTTCTGTACCTTAACAGCAATTCAGCTCCTGGCATAATCAAGGTCTTGGCAACAAGACTTCAGGCTTGGATGGCAACCACCACTAGTGATAAGCCAGCAGCAGACACCTGTTCTAAAGACAGGCTTTTACTTTTCTCTCTTCAGGGAGTATGGAAAATTGGATGTGACCACCAAAGAAGCAATCATACTTGGAGAGCATGAGGTGGGAGGGCGCAAGTGTAGTGATAGTAAGTCAGAAATAATAAGTACAGAAAAAAAACCAAACAAACAAACAAAAAAAAACCAAGTGAATTTATAGATCAGGAAGGAAAAAACCCAGCGAAAGACAGTCATGTTGTATATGCCTGTTACTAAACATTGTGAATTTAATGAAGCTATAGTTGAAAACAAGAACGAAAAACAGGCAACATCTTCAACACTTCAGCACCAGAGTAGGGGACCCTCAGCAACAGTGGAGAAATAAGCAAAACGACTTTTGTTTCCTGTTTATTGTGATACCCACCCAAAAATTTTATATGAGAAAAGATTATGGACAAAGAAGACCTATCCAAACAGATTATATGATTGGTTGTACTAGATGGACTCATTTATCTCCATTGGAGGAGGACAAGACCTTTATAATTCACTGTGGCTTCATTGCTTGTGAATTATGAGTCTTGTGCCCTTACTAGTGAGCACTAATCTGTTATCCCAGCAGACTACTGTTGCCATTATGCAACTTTGTTTCTGCTTTACTGATATGTGCCAGAAAATCCCTGTTGCTTCCTATCTGTACCTCACAAACACAAGCAAATGTGCTTTTCTCTGACATAAAACAAGGCTAGATGGTAATGGAAGGTATATCCAGCTGAAGTCCTTTGAGAATCCTCTGTATCTCTTTATATCCTTTCGAATTCAACTACTGAAACATTTCTTAGAGCTGTAAAATCTCTCAATCATAAGAAAAAAAGTTTAATTGTTGAAAAAGAATGAAGACTTCTATTAGCAAGTATGCAATCAACAGACTTACTATATCTGCTGACAAGTGCTAGTCTAGCTCAAGACACATAAGTGTCTATTTCGTACTTTAAAATTAATGCCCTTTTTCAATAAATCTTTGCTGAGCCAGTCACTGCGCAATCTGTTTAGAAGAAATTTTTCTTACCCATTTGAAGCTGCAGGGTACATTTTGGTTAGGCTAATTTAGTTGTATGAGCTGAAGCTTGAACTAAGTACAGTCTGGGATAAATAACATTTTCATTATATTTCTTCTATTGAGGTGAATGTTGTCTAACATCAGTTAATGCCTTTTCTACCTTCTCTTCTCCCCTGTATATCCAAAACCCTTTACCTAAAGTATTACCTATTCCCGTTAGCTGTACCTGCCCGTCTGCAATAAGTAGTTGAACCCACAAGGTGGAAGGAAGACAAGTTTGCTTTCATGGATTATTGGTGGAAGAGTTAATTTCATGGCAGATACTTGGGCCATGATAGCTTCATGTAACTACAGTTTCAGACATATTGTATTTTCTTGCAATTTTAGCTGAGTTATTTAAAAGTATGGAGTTTTTATGCTCAGATATAAGTAAAAACAAACAAACAAACAAAAAACAAACAAAAATACCCCCACACCACTACTTAGTCTCCCTTCTATGGCAGAATTGTTTCCTACTGCATTGTTTCGTATTAGAAAAGAAAAAAAAATCTAATGTAGATGTGATGTGTTAACAACCATGATAAGGTAGAATACCTCTGAAAGTAACTAATCTTTTCTGGTTAATGAGGTCCTTTGGCATGTCAGAGGATATAGTTCAGCATGGTCTGTTCAGTTTTTTTGCTAATCACTTAATAACAGCTCAGGGCAAAATACTTTGCAAAGAATGTTACTTCTGTAAAATTGAGGAACTGAATACTTCACTAGCAAAAGAGAGAGAGAGAGAAAGGAAAAGCGCAGGCTCCCAGCTATTAATATCACATTGGACAGGGGTAGTAAATAATTGACAGTTGTCATCTAGCAGTTTCCTGGTTATTCATGGGCTTAGAGTTAGTCCTTTATATCAGTGCCATCTAATCTTGTTACATCACTTGCACTCCTCAACTCAAACATTAATATGTCTGCTAGTGACATGTGATACACACTGGCTTTTCAGAGATATCACAGACTGCTGGTCTGCACCAGTCAAGAGCAATGAAATTGACATTGGCAGACAGAAATATTACTGCCAGACTGAACAGTGTAAATAATATATATAAAAAAAATCCTTCAACACTGCACAGAGAAATCTCCAGAATTAGAAAGAAATCTCTTCAATCACACCCACTGAGCATCACTCCGGAATTAGAAAAGCAATAGACTAAATGGAAGGGTTCAATTCAATCATACTGAGCACCTGTACTCTTTTGATTATGTATCATATAGCTACAGAGCAGGTGTGTGGGTTAGTGTGAAGAGAAAGGGAAGATTATAAGTAGTTCAGATCTGTTTCTAGATTTAAACACTTATAGAGGAGCCCCAGCAATTTAGATAAGATACAGCTATTTAGTAATAAGGCAAGACTAAAACCAATTAAATTGCCTCTTCTAATTGCATGCGAATAATATGAAGATACAGTGGACAGTCTGTGAAACTCATGAAGGTAGAGGGAACTGCAAATAAGAGTGGGCTTAAAACAAAATGGCTCTACCTCATGTGTCAGAGAAGTTTGCAGAAAAATTAGCTAACCAATCAGAAATAACATGAAGTTAAAGTCACTTTAATGTTATACACCACATGCACTTCAGTCACACTGTACAAATAGGTATGCATCAGTATGTAGACAGCTTTAACTTACACTCTGACCAAGCTGTATCAACTTTGCTCCTAACTTGAGACAGTGTTGGTTCACATTACTATGAAAAAGGGGCAAGGATGGAAAAAGAAGAGAGATACTGATTTATTCATCACTGATGGGAAAAGCAGACACCAGAAAGAAGCTATCATCAGGTCAGTGAGACACTCAGACTAATCCATCTCTCAGGTGAAGGAGCATAGTTGTGGATAGGGATTTAAAGCTAAAAAGTACAGTGAGTTGTGAGACCATAGGGGAAAAAAAAAAAAAAAAAAAGTGAAAAAAAGGAAACAGAATATCAGAGAAAATTAGAACAACTTGCTAGGAAAGGAAGTAGCATATTATGTCTCTCCTGATTGCTCAGGACTGAGAAAGTATTTCTGTTCCAGTGAATTCCACCTCTGCTACAGAAATCAAATATTATTTCACCTTGATTTCAGGCAGTGAGATTTCCTCTTCTCTCAGCTGGAACTGACTAGCTATTATCCTTAGCATCTCTAATTCAGAAAACAGTTGCACCTAAAGACGTTCTAATTTACTTCAACTGCAACACAATTGCTTGTTACAGTGTTCTACTGTGTGTTACTAAAGCCCAAGGTCAGTAAAAAGACAGATGCAGTTCAGTCAGAAGCTGTGCAGGTACAGCTGCATAACGTGGTAAGAGAGCTCTGTGCTTCTGATGCAACAGGGAAAATGAGGGAAAGAAACATGACACCATCCCCTAGATTTGTCTTTCTATAAATGAACTTGACACACTGCCAAATGTAGCACACAAACTCTTGTGTATGGAGATAAACTACATAGTTTTAGAATAAATGGTAGATCTTACATGTGAATTTGAAGTCAGGACACAAAGATTTAACAAAAATAAGACTGAATCTCTATATGGCTTTTAGGAAACTGTACCTTTCGATATCCAGCGTTTACTTGGCCCTTCCCCTATTTCTTTGTTCTTTGATTAAATAACTGCTTTTATCTGCAAAAGTTTGGGTGTTGTTTTGTTTTGTTTTGTTTGTTGGTTTTGGTTTTTTGTGTTGTTTTGTTGTTGTCATTGCTTTGTTGTGGGGGTTTTTTTGTGGTTTTTTTTTTTTTTTTTTTTTGCGGGGGTGGGTTTTGTGTGTTTGTTTTGTTGAAAACTTTGTAAGATCTACCCTTAGACAAAGTGGCATAGTAAACAAATTATTATAGCCTTTAGTTTCCAATGACACCTGAGGTAAATACAAATTGAGATTTATACTAGTCTATGAAGATTGGGAGTATATAAACACGAAATGCTTTTCTTTTGTTCCAGAACGAGCAAAACCTGAATGCGATAGAGTAGCGTGCATAAGAGCAAACCCTTCAAATACCTGCTGAATTCCAATAAATTCCTGTAAGTGACAGGTTTTTTGTAGTTTAGGGTACACTGTAACACACTGTGGGGTGTCTTTTTGCTTGTTCGCCCTAACTGTATCAACAGTCTGTGAACAACAATATCACAAAGCAGTGATGGTTGTGGCATCATAGCTTCTTCCTTCAATCATGTGACAGTTCTGAATCTCTTCTTCCAAGACTCTGCTTTTCTGCAGGGCACAGAGTTTTTCCTAAACGTGAGTTTCAAGAGGTAATTCTACAGACCAAATGGACACAGTATAAGCATGGCTTGCAACAGATACTATTAAATAGCTTGTGCTCTGTATGTTTATCTTCCTGGATTCATTTTGTAGACCTTAAACAAAAATAATTATTTTTATAGAAGACTTTCTTCATATTGGTAGATATTTTGTTGACCTGATAGTGATAAGTGAATTCAACAGCTGTAAAAAAATACACTAACAAAAATACACTACTAACAGGCACTTCCACTATGACATTAATTTTGCTCATTTGATGAGTTCTGCATGTTGGTATATAACTCTTACATAACCTCAGTGTGTTTAAACAAGCAAAGAAAGACAAAACAGCACCTCCACCTCCCCCCAAAAAAAAAAATCAAATGTGACAATTCTTTTGGTTTTTTACATAACTATTGCAGACACATCCAATCAGAAATTGATTTGGATTTAGATTTACAGAAAGGGGCCAAGGGAGTCAGTAGTCCTGTTACACTTCTGTTCCAGTGCAGTGTCTCGTGAGGTGTCTGCAGGTTACAACGGTCCTCAGGCCTCCCTGGTGGGAACCACATTCAACAGACATTTTTAAACTCTTCATCACAATTCAGGGAGGTATTGCTGTTTCCTAGGTGTCACTTTGTGAATGTTTCAGGAACCAGGAAGTGGCCACTTTGTCATTAAAGTGAATCCTTTTTATGTTTTACCATCATCTCCTTAAGAACGTCAACACAAAGCTGAGACTTGCCATTGCAATAAAGATGAATACCAGTCTTCAGTGCATGTTTCAAAATAAATGGATTGTATTAACTGATGTACAATTCCCTGCTCTCTCTGATTACTTTTAATTCGTACATTCATAAAGCCATGGATTACAAATAACAGCTATCAATCATTTTCCCTGGAACAGTTTGACACTAAGTACTAGAGATCACAGCAAGTTATAATGAAAATGCTGTTTGCAGATAGCATACAAACACGATTGCTTTTCCCCCTCAAGGATTTAATAAAGAATACTACCAGCAGACACACTATCTCATTTCCCCAAAATGGAGTGAAACTGCCTTTGAGCACAGACAGACAAGCTCACTGGTTTCCCCTGATAGATTCCTGAAAGCTGTATGCACCACTGCCTTCCATCAGTCTGCTTATGCCCTTATGCTTGCCTGACATTCCATGGCACACACAATGAAAGAAAATAATTTTAAGGACCAATATATACCTCGTTTCAATTCCAATGGAAAAGACACTCATGCTTTTGTATTACTAATTGCAATATATCTGAAAATAGAGTTGGATACTGTTGCTCTTCCAACACAATCCAAAGAGAGGGGTCTCTGTGAGATCCGTTGTGCCAAGACATATCAGGCTACAGGTAGACAACTTCAGGTGATGTCCCACCAAAATCCTTTGAAAGACAGGCTTATAAGGACTGCATGAAATTTGTCACCAAAGAAAACTGCACAGAAGAATATAAGCAGCTTTGAGCATCTGCCACAGGAGCATAATGAAAATCCAAACACCTGGGACAGCAGCAGTCACACTCACACTGCATTTAGAGCTGAATTGTGTTAAAATTGCTTGTTGTTTCCTTCCTTTTACTGTTTTTTCCTTCCCTTAGTGACCCTGTCACTTTTGCAAAGGCCATAGCTGTCATTACCTCTTCAAGTATGTAGATTCCACTAAAACGCAAGACCTAAATAAAATATTGTACAAGTCTGAAGTGAAAACTCATAACCTGGACTTCAGAGGATAAAGCCAGTTCAGTTCTTCTCCAGGCACAATTCTGGGACATTTCTCTTTTCATAGCCACATTTTCTTTCACAGATTGAAAGACAGACAAGATAGATTCTGCCCCTCCCCCTGTACACTCCCTTCAGAAACCCAGCCCAGAGTCAGTGAGAAACAAGATACACTTCCTTAAGGAAAACCCTGGAAAATCGCACTCACTAGTTAGCAATTATGTATTCTCAGTGGTGGAATAACAATGCAAGTGAGCTAACATGTTACAGCACAGTTTAATAACAGCTGGAATATTTATTGGGTTAATCAGGTCAAAGGAGCCTGCCACACAGAACTTCATTACATGTCATCTTTTCCATTGAAAACAAATCCTCACTTGACTGAGGGGAGCGATGGGACGTCTCCAGCATGGGCAAAAGCAGCAACCTACTTTGTGTGTTGACTTTCTCTGTGTGAGATATATACTCAGCAATTCTAATGAATCTGCTTGAAGCGACTGGAATATTATGATTTATAGCACCTTCCCACTCTCTATCATAGCATTTTATTAGATGGATGGGAAGCCAGTAGTAATGAGGTTAGGAATGAGAAAACATCCATCAAGCTTGGCTACATCTTCTCAGGAAAGACAACACACTACCTCGTATGTCACACACAGTGATCTAGGTCAGGATGGTATAAACCGTGTGATTAAAACCAAGCATTTGACACTAGATAATAGGCATCTAGTTAAAAAAATAGCTCTTGTGTTCCTGACTTTTAATTAAACCCAACTCATAAATATGCACTGTGGTAAATACACCGCAGAATGGATCTTGTTTATATTCCACCACATAACAATTACCTCCAGAACAAACCCTTTATTTCACTACATGCTGTTATTAGGCAAGAGAAACTCTAAGATACAAATGTTAATCCACTGATGTTAGGCAGGCACACAATGATCCCATCCACTTCAATTGCTAGCTCTCCTTCTCACACTTGCTACTGTAGTTATCAATCTAAAATAAAGCACCCTTAATCATTTTTAGCAATCTTTCAAGGCACCTTTGATTGCCTCAGTAATAACAGAGAGAGACAGAGGCTCTTAAATATGGAATGGTAGTGTACTGTAAATCTATTCCTTTAACAGGTTTATTCTTTTCTGTGCGGTTCATTTACAGAAGATTTTTTTTACATGGCTTTCAATAATGTAAAGCTGACAAATTTGTGTACAGAAGCCACAGACAGTATGTAGGCACTTGTTCAGCAAGATGTTTAACTGTATGCATGACTTAAGCGCATGAGTCATCTCACAGAGGTTAACAGTCAGTTATCCATTGATTGCTAACTCAACATTCGATCAATAAAGGAGTAATTCAGTTCCCTCATGGCTTCAAGAGGCAACATCCTCATGCTAAAGCCAAAGGCATTTGGGTCAAGTTCTGTGTGTGAGGGAATTCTTGCTGCAATTAAGGCGATGGGAGGTTTTCAGTGCCACACATGGCCGTTCAGCAGGTTATGGAGCCGGTTGCAGTACAGCTGCTCAGAGTTTCATCTCATGGACTGTGAGGTAAAGCAAGGCCCTCTCTTCTCTTTATTTTATCTCCAGGTGGAGGTTCAAGATCCAGGGGTATTTATTTCTGCTTACAGGAGGAAATAGCAAAAGGTAAGCATTTCTGTCTTTAAGGAGATTATTCTGATCCACTAAATGAGGTACATCAATATCTGCTTAGTTGTAAGCAGGAAACAATCACAGATCTGATGGATGAGCTACAGTGAGTAAGTGCTTTGACTTAATCTTTTCACTATTTTCCATTCCAAATGAAATTATATTTATCATATCAGATTCATAGTTATCAACAAATATTTACATAGGTACTGAGAAAAAAGGGCATGCATAAGAAGGGGAAAATCTCACATGAAATATTGGAGATTTTTTCTGGCTCTTCAGAAACACATGGAACGTTCCATTTTTAAAGCTTCACAAGTAGAAAAAGCAATATTTTATAATGGTGACATATCTTGGTAGACATAGTGGGTGTTCTAGTGGAGCTGAATCATAGAATTTTATAATTTGCCCAGAAGACTTGCAAATTTGTGACTTCTGCTGTAAAATGTTGTATTTCCTCTCTAGGGAGACCTTTGAAGCATTAGCTAGTGGCCTCTAGGGAGCTGAATATCTGTGTGATGCTTCTCCTTTTTCCACCTCCTACACTGAAAGATGCCTAGAAATATACAAGATATGTTTCAAAGGTAACTTTGCATATAATCAATGATCATATTTGTTGCCAGGGTTTTTTTAATAGGCAGAGGGAGAGGGAATGGCCTTTCTTATTTTCAGAGTAAAGGCAGCTGGATCCATAATACAAGAATATTTTTAAAAAATCTTTTGGGGTTCTTCAGAATATTAAGGGTAAAGCTGTTGTGTCAATACAAAGTATTACTTTTTTACTGTTTTTTAAGAGGAGTACATGCAGTACATGCATCCTAAACAATAACCGTAAATAACAGGCTGAAGTTCACTGGCCTGATTCACTTTGTATTTAGTGTTCTGCCAGTGCATAGTGCTAACATAGCCCTTTCCCATATCATCCTTTGAAGAGATTAGTCTTTTCTTTCAAGTCATCACTTCATATTTATTTAAAAAGTAAAAATATTTTCAATAATTTCAGCAAATTAATGAAGTCTTATTGAACAGAAATGGTAGTATCAGTAAACAAGCATTCTCTGTCATATGTTGCAGTGAAATATATCTCTATGGTATGCTTAACAGCTTCCTATTTACAACTAATTTTAATAACAGGAATAATTTGCCTCAACAAGAAAAATAATACTGAGTGTTAATAAAAGGTGAGCTGTGATGCCATCTAAGTCCACCACTAAGACTTTGGTACAAAACCAGAACAGTTTCTTGGATGAAACAAGTACTGTGCAAATAGACCATGGTCTGCCTATTTGCAGTCATCATATCCCTTGCAGAAAGAGATTTATTGCTCTGGATTTTATTATGCACCCATTTTTCAGAGGAATAAATTACATGCTTCTTTTGCTGTTAATATTGCAGGCAACCACAACTGCTGTTGTACACTCCCTTGGAAACACATTTTATACAATGTCAATTAAGCAGGAGGTGGGGATGTTGGCAAGAGCATTTCAGTATCTCAGCTAAAGGTCAACACAGCTACCAACTAGCCAGCATTTATTTAGTAATGGATTGTACAATCAGCACTGGGTTTGAGCCCTGCTTCTGCTAAGGGAATTGAATATACAGTCTTCTGAATGACAGCAGGTGGTGTCAAAGGAACTGTCCTAGTATTTAGGAGACAGTTTAAAATCGTTATAAGACATGTCCACAACCTCATCTGATCAAGTTACCTTTTGTATTTCTTTTTTTATTCTTTTTTTTTCTTTTTATTTTCTGAATAATGTTAATGTTTCAACATTGAAGGAGCACAACTTATATATTGACACTCTGTCATTAACCCTGTACAGAGACTTGGTTAGTAATGTCAGCTTCTTCTTTCCCTCTTGCTTTTATAGATGACGAGAAATTCTAACCCTGATCAAAAACTACAGCAAATCAGGTAGCTCAGATGTGTTCTAACATCCAAGAAAAAGACTTATCTTCTTTTTAAGGCTATTCAGAAAATAACTGTCGATCTAATTTTTCTCTGCTATATTTATTTCTTTTTAGTGTTCAAATGAGATTTTTACTTAGCTTTCTTCACATACTACCATGAAAGAACTATTGAGATTTAATCGCTGACTTCATAAATGTTTGGAAAAGGTCTGAATGAGCAAGGCGAGGTCCGGGATTGTCTTTGACTTAAGGCTTAAAACTGACATTGAATGGAACTGAGAGATACTTTAGCTATTAGGAGAGAAAATGGAAGTAGATATTACCTTATTTTCTTCTATTCCAATACAAATACTCATACCCTGTTCCCTTTATATTTGGCCACCACTGAGAAAAACAAATGATACCAAGACTTCTCCATGAATTAATTTCATTAGAAAGAAGATGTCAGCGACATTGGGTACAATGATGGCAAAGAAACACCTGTCCCTTTGGAGGCTGAGATACAAACTGGCCTGTCTGCCCCTTCACCGTTCTTGGTTTTTTCTTGCCTCTGCCATTTTCTGGACACAGCACATTTAGATGGCCCTTGCTTGTAAGATAGAATTTTTTCTCCATCCAGCACTTGCAAAATTTGAAGTAATCTCATCTTTCAAGATCATTCCCAAATTCTCTACAGTCTGCAAGATGAAACCCCAAGTCTGCCATTTCTGCCCGCATGTCAAAGGAATAGATAAGGAGAATTCATTATTTTAATTAATTTGTTCGGAAAGTCAGTATCTCACATTACTGTTTTTCAGTCCACAAAAATTCATGCAGTTTTCCAAAGGAAACCTACATTTCTTTATTATTTACTTTTACTATTAAGTAAGCCAAACCACAAAGTTTCAATTTTTTCCACAGTCCAGGAAAGAGGAATAATTTCATATTTGCTTATTTCCTTGTATCTGCTCATTGATGATGACATTTCTTCTCATTTTATCATTGCCAGTAAAATAACACAATTTTTCCTCAGCAGCAGCTGGTACTTTGAGGGCAGGTCTGTCATACAATGTGATAACCAGCAGCTGCACGTGTTCCTCAGCCTGGAGAAGAGAAGGTCAAAACAGCTGGGGAAACCTTATTGTGGCCTTTCAGTACTTTAAAGGGGTCTAATAAGAAAGATGGGGACAGACTTTTTAGAAGGGCCTGTTGTGATAGGACAATGGGTTATTTTAAATTAAAGGAGGGGAGATTCAGGCTAGACATGAGGAAGAAATTTTTTACAATGAGGGTGGTGAAATACTGCAATGGGTTGCCCAGAGAGGTGGTAGATGCCCCATCGCTGCAGACATTCAAGGCCAGGCTGGATAGAGCTCTGAGCAACCTGATGTAGTCGAAGATGTCTCTGCTCATTGCAGGGGGATTGGACTAGATGACCTTTGACGGTCCCTTCCAGACTAAACTATCCTATGATTTGATCATGATTCCTGTTTTACTAGATGACACGTGTTCCCAAGATACCACCAATTTATTAGAAAATTTCCAAGCAGATCTGATGATGACCCTTACCTTTATCACAGATATTACGTGATGTGGCATTTATTCTGGCTTTCTGGAAAGAACTTATTTAAAGAAAGAGATAGCTCCTGCCAAGTTCACTTATGTCTGGGACTGAGCTCTTGTCCAAGAAAATAACTTAAGGCTGCCTGTGGCCACTTGCACAGTCTTCACTGATCTCTTCAAGTTTTGAAGCACAAAGCATCCAAGCAGCAAAGAAATAGAAATTTTCTAGTTATTCACTACTGAAAACTTCCTGCCTCTCTGGAAAAAGACTACATTAGGGCAGGATGCAAAAGTAGTGCATGAGAGCTCTTCAGTTTATGCAAAGTATCATGTGCTGAACGGTTCCCAGTACAGAAGCAGAAGGATCTATTCTTCTAAAGAGCATTGCATACGTGTTCTTGATTACCTATGTCTCTGGGTGCCTCTTATGTCTGTCTTTCTGAGACAACAGATATAGTTACCAAGGTTTTGCTCAGCTTGTGACTGCCAGCAAAAAGAGGAGAGGGGATGAAATTCACTGCATATTAATACAGTACTGAATACTAGCACACAAGCACAGATTTTTAACTGATTCCTAAATACCTGTCCTAGGTATTAAAGGTGAAATTATTTTACAGAACTCTACTTTTATGTTCCAGTAGGTAACTTTGTATCTACAGGCACAATATAATACTTAATGTCTAATGATACTTGGATAACTGCCTGGCTATAAAAATGTTTTCTGAGGGAGATTTGAGTAGCTCCTACAAGTGCACCAGCAAGCATAGTTCTGCACAGCATGATGTCCTTTGTTAGGCACAGAGACTGATCATCATTAGTATGAGGTAGATGTAAAAGGAATGTTTGAAATCCTCAGTCTATACTTGGTCTGTTCATAACAAAACCATCAGCCAGCTCCAGTCATGAGGAGCAGGTATTTTGGTTTTCCAAATTTGCAGAAGCCAAGTCTTACTTACACCACTGAGACAGAGTTAACTGACAGCTTTTCCACCCTGCAGACTGCAATAAATTCTTCTGGTGATCTCCTACAAGCCCCCTAATACTTAGAGTGCAATCTTGCAATGTATAAACTTTGAGAGTCCTAAAGATTAGATTAAACTCTTAGCTTCTTCCCCCTGACAAAAGTTGCTATCTTGATGGTGATCTAAGATCAATGTGAGGGAGAATCTGTATTTGTGCAGATAAGAGTATTAAAAGAAAATTAGCCAAGGCAAGGGTATTTCTGTCTGCAAGCACTAAGGATATTTCAAGGACAATGCCTCTGTTACAGGTGGTGACATCACCATCAGCAAAAAATATTAAGATTTTTGTTTTCATGATAATCCTTTGGCAAGAGACAAGAAGTAATAGATCGGGCAGCATCTTCCTTGAAGGAAAACTAGGCTTCTCTAAGTGTCACTTTCTTAACAAGAGTCCCCACAGTGCCATTGTGTTTACTTTCTTTGCACAGAAAAGCTAAACAGTGAGAACACTGGTGCATAAGCCCTTCAACTATTGAGATATTGAATTCTGATCTTTAATAAACCAACACTGATTTACTTCATTGCTTCTGTTTGCTCAGTTAAGCTCCACCGGCACAGGAAAAGGCACACGTAATTTAATCAGATTGCTTTTTTCATTTGATTTTTATTAATACAGCAAGCAGGCTTTGAGCTCAGTGAATTTGCTCTGTTCTCACCAGTAGAATACCCCTTTCTCCCTCAGACTGGAAGTTTCAGATAACAGTGAAAAATCACAAAAACATACAGGAGCTTATGTGGAGATGACATAAGGTCCATTTCCATGAGACAGGCTCTCCTCATTCAATCTTGCATGAAAACCATGATTTGTGGAACAACAAATGGAGTGTTTAAAGACAGCACTGATTTGTTCTCATTTCAGAGGGGCTGAAATCAAGACACGTCATTCTGTTTCCTTCTAGAAATATCCCACCACTGTGGGTCTCCAGGATATCTATACAGCTGTCTTATGCCATTCAGCATCCAGTGCAGCCTACTATTCTTAGCATTCCCTCCCCATCTGGATAAATATAGTACTGTTGAGCTGTCACAACTGGAGACTGTAGGTTTTTCTCACTTTTCACATTTTGTAGTTCACAGCAGCATTTGCCAAGTCTTTCTCATTTATTTCAGGGTCAAATCTTCAAAAAGACACTTGCACTCATGTCTCTGTAAAAACCTGTCATAGAGATTTTAACAAACAACTTTAAAATAAAGCTGAGCATCATGTAAATTTAATTCCACACTGTGCCTGTTCTAAGCTCTGAAGATACTTGCACCTTCTACAGAGGAGAGTTGATTAAAGTCTTGGAGAGTTTGCTGTTCAAACAGGTTACATTTACCTGTGTGGAGAGTCTCTGGCTGTGTGCTGTGAACAAGCCAGGGCTTGATGCGGCTGTGCTACACGGAAGGATTTCCCTGAGACACCAGAGACAAAAGGAAAGTAAACAGGAGCCGCTCTGCTCTCGACCCGGGCTGCAGGAGGGGCGTTGCCGCTGCGCATGAACAGTCTGTGAACAGTGCCCTGCAGCCAATCACCATAGTGGGGGGGATGAGTGACTGCGAGTGTAACCAATTGTAGCCTGCGCTTGCCGCATGGCCTTTTGGTATAGAGTATATAAGGCTTGGAAAAACGTGGTCTCGGGGACATTGATATTCAGTGTTGTTTAAGAGTTCATTAAAGAGTACGGATGGTAAATTCACATTGAATTAGACTCCTTACTCTCGCCCGGCCCGCCCGTTCGATCAAAGAGCTTATGCCGGCGTCTGGATTCGTCGAATTTGCTACCGCCACATTTGGTAGCAGAGGATGGTTCGTTAGCAGAGCATAACGCTTCGGATCTACATATGGTAGCAGAAAGATGGATCGTTAGCAAAGCATAATCGCTCCGGATCGAAATTACTGCGGTGAGCAGCGTTCATAAAAACGGAGCCAAGCCGGGGTGTGGGATAGTGTGCTTAGTCCGGTATCAAAAGACGGGCACCAGTCGAGCTGGCCACTCGCATCCTACGTTAAGACCGCGCTGATAAGATAATGGATATTGAAACAGCTGCGGCACTGCTGACGACTATTCTCTCTAAGAGAGGTATTGAATCGTCACAGGAAAAGCTAATCACATTGATTTTTTTAGCTCAGAAGTGGGGACACTTTGGGGAAGTTCCACTTTTGTTTTCCCCAACAGAATGGAGATCAGTGGGGGACACTATGTGGGACAAAACTATCAGAGGGGAAGAAGAGAAAGAAATTAAAGCTGTGAGAGAATTGTGGAAAACCGTATTAGAATCATTAGAAGTTTTGAAATCGGAACAACGTGCCGCCCTAAGAGCCGCGGAGGCGCTTGTCCCAGAACAAACCTGGACTGATAAAACTTGTCGTCCAAAAGAAAAGAGGGGCCTGTGGGCTACTCTGTGGGGTCTGCCTGCCGTTCGGGGTGGTCGCGGGGTCCCGGCTCAGCCAATACTTTCACAATCCGATCTGCAACGCGGATTAGAAACCGCGCGGCTCGTAAACAAAGAACCGGAAGTTTCCCCCTCCGAGTCTCTGGGGCAATGTGCCAAGAAGGCGGAAGTGCAACTAGTCGACTGTCCGGATGTGGGAGGCCCTGAGTGCCGCCCTCCTCCTACCGCTCCGCCTCTGCCCTGCCCCGAGCCGGACGCCCCCCCTCCCTCCGAGAAAAGCGTAGAGGCCGGGCCGGCGCAGCCGCCGGGGCCGGGGCCGCCTCAAACTTTGCCTCCGCAAGCACCCGCGGAAGTTTTTTGTGAGCCTCCTCCTACATCATTGGGCTCACCCCAAGCAGTAGAGCAGTTACTGCAAGTCATTACCAACAAGCTTGAACAACTTAACTTAAGAGTGTCAAATGTAGAGAAAAATAAGGAACAAATTGAGTTTCAAAAACCAGCTTGCCCTTCACAAACAATGCAATCAAAGGTGCCTATAGATTCTACTGACCAGCCGCAGCCCCGACGTAGCAGATGGTCAGGGGTCATCAAAGATGCCATTCTAGAAGGTGATTGGTCTCCAGCAAAATTAGCCCTACCGGTAATTCAAAATATGAACACTCAGACAGCGGTATGGGAACCACACAATTGGAAAATTTTGCAGCAAGCAAAACAAACAACCACAAGCTATGGTATACGTTCAGCAGCTACCAGACACAAAGAACATCTCCGAACCTGTATCCCAATCAGCGACCAACCGTGAACCAGGCTTCTTTCACCTCAACAAGCCAAGCACCGCAGGAAGCCTCGGAGTTGATGTGGAGACAGCAGTAGATATAACATTGACCAATACTGCAATTCATAGAATACCAACTAATGCTAAAGGACTTTTATTTCGACAAGATAGTCTCATTGGAGGCCTATTGATTGGCCGTTCTTCTGCTAGTATCAAAGGTCTTATAGTAATACCAGGTATAATTGATGCAGATTTCACAGGAACTGTTCAAATCCTGGCCTACACTCTGCATCCGCCAATTTTTATTCCTTCTGGGAGTAGAATAGCTCAGGTAGTAGCACTGGAAAACTGCCTACCAATGCTTCCAGGAGTTCCTCCAGCATCCTCAACAGAAAGGCGTGATAAAGGATTTGGATCGACAGGTCCTGCAGTTTGCTTCACCTCATCAATGACTCAGCGTCCCATGTTACGTGTGCAACTATTTCAGTCTGATTCTACTGTTGTTGTAGAGGTAAATGCAATGCTTGATACTGGAGCTGATGTCTCCATCATTAGTCAATTCAAATGGCCACGAAATTGGAAACTTCAAAAATCAATCTCTTCCACTGTAGCTGGAGTAGGTGGTCAAACTACTCCAAATATAAGTGTTGATCCCATTTCGATTAGTTTCCCTGAAGGTCAATGTGTTACCCTTAGGGTGTATGTAATGGAATTGCCAAGCAGCCTTGAGGCGCTTATTGGCCGTGATGTCTTGGGGCAACTTGGTGCCGTATTAACTACTTCACCTTTTCCTTAGTGGTCACTGGAAAGCAGTTGCCCAACCCTCCATTGACCTGGTTAACAGATAGCCCAGTTTGGGTTGACCAGTGGCCATTAACAGAAGAGCGACTGCAAAAGGCACGTGAATTAGTAGAAGAGCAATTAATTGCAGGCCATATCAAGCCTTCTACTAGTCCATGGAATACCCCGATTTTTGTAATACCAAAAAAGAGTGGAAAGTGGCGATTATTACATGACTTGCGAAAGGTAAATGATCAAATGCAAGCCATGGGTGCTTTACAGCCTGGATTACCATCACCTGTAATGTTACCAGAAAATTGGCATATTCTAATTATAGATTTAAAGGATTGTTTCTTTACCATTCCTTTACATGAACAAGATACACAGCGTTTTGCATTTACACTGCCTTCAGTAAACAAAGCGGAACCAGCTAAAAGGTATGAGTGGGTAGTGCTACCGCAAGGTATGAAAAATTCTCCTACACTGTGCCAAATGTATGTTGCATGGGCACTTCAACCTATTCGTGCATCATGGAAACAAACAATTATTTATCATTATATGGATGATATTCTGTTCTGTCAACAAGCTGAGTTCACAGAAAGTTCCATAGTCCAAATTACGATCAAACTCAAAGAAAAGGGGTTGGTTATAGCTCCAGAGAAAGTTCAAAAGTCTGCACCTTGGAAATACCTTGGTTGGTCCATTTGTGATGCACAGATTCGTCCACAAAAAATTGAATTACATACTGATTTACAGACATTAAATGATGTCCAAAAATTATTAGGGGACATACAATGGATTAGAAATTGCGTAGGCATTACTAACAATGATATAGCACCTCTTACTTCACTTCTAAAAGGAGGTGATCCAGCTAAGAAAATAAGCTTAGAGTCCGTGCATCTCAAATGTCTTTCTGATATTATACAAAAAGTACAGACAAATTGGTCTAGCCGAAGACTTTCTGATCGACCAATTTCCCTCCTTATTAGCAATCTAGAACATCCGTGTGCAATCATCTGCCAGTGGCAAAACAAAAACGGGGAATTCCCCATAGATGTTGCTACAGATTCTTCCTTTTGTGCCACTGTCAGATTGAAAACAGAAAATGATTTGCGATTATTAGAGTGGATTTTTCTCGGTGTCCAACCAAAATTCAGTATTCAAACGAGACCAGAAGCAATTGGAGAATTGATTCGAAAAGGAAGATCTCGAATATTAGAAATTAGCGGTCAGGAACCAGATGATATCAGTATTCCGATAAATGGAGCCGATTTAGAATGGTGGCTGAGACATTCGATGCCTATACAGAATGCATTATTAGGATTTATAGGCAAGGTACATTCACGACAACCAAAAGGTAAACTATGGCAATTCCTTAGAACAAATCAGTGGTTAGAGAGAAGCAAAGTAAAAGCAAAACCTGTTGAAGGCCTTACAGTATATACAGATGCAGGAAAACGAAGACACCAGGCAGCATGTGTCTGGCAAGAGAATAGTCAATGGAAACAGCATTTAATTGAAGGTTCAAAAGAGGATTCATTGCAGACTTTAGAGCTCACGGCAGTAATATGGGCCTTAAATAATTGGCTGAAATCTGCTTTAAATGTTGTCACAGATTCTTTGTATGTAGCAGGTGTAATACCCAGAATGGAAAATGCCCTGTTAAGACCATCGAATAATCCTCGATTAGGAAAATTGTTTGTACAATTGAGAGCTATTTTAAATCAAAGAAAAGAACCCTGTTGTGTGATTCACATCCGCAGTCATCAATGGAATCTTGGTCTAGGTGAAGGAAATCAAATTGCAGATAGTTTAGTAAGTTCAGTACAGCACATGCCTCCAACAGATAAATTCCAACAAGCGAGACAAAGTCATGAGAGCTTTCATCAGAATGCCAGAGGTCTCCAAAGACAATTCGATTTAACTTTAAATGAAGCAAGAAGTATTGTACAGGCATGTCCTCAGTGTGGAAGCCAGATGTTAGGTATAGGAATCGGTGTCAATCCTCGAGGTTTAAAAGCCTTAGAAGTATGGCAAATGGATGTGACACATGTGCCAGAATTTGGAAGACTTAAATATGTGCATGTCACAATTGATACTTTTTCAAAAATGATATGGGCTACTGCTTTACCAGGAGAAAAAGCACTACATGTATGTAAACATCTTACAGCTTGTTTTGCTGTAATGGGTGTCCCAGAAAAGATTAAGACAGACAATGGCCCTGCCTATGTTAGCCAGAAAGTTAGAACTTTTCTAATGAAATGGGGAGTGAAACACGTTACAGGTATACCTCATTCCCCAACAGGCCAAGGAATCATCGAGAGAGCACATCAAATGATTAAAGGGTATTTGAGCAAACAGAAGCAGGAAGAGTTAGATTGTCAACAGCGTTTAGCAAAGGTGTTGTTTACCTTGAATTATTTATGTCTAACTGGAGATCATGAGGAGCCTCCTGTGATCATTCATCATTATCAGATCAGACTAGGAAGGAAAAACACTTTACCGGAATTCATGGTGAGATATCGTGATCCCACCACTGGATTGTGGAAGGGACCAGTACCTGTTATTTTTAATGGTAGAGGGTATATGTGTCTCTCCACAGATCAAGGTCCATTGTGGGTTCCAAGCCGAGCAGTAAAGCCGGAGTTGAAACAAACTCAACCAAATCAACTCCCTGCAGCAGAACCTTCGGAGGTCACAGAGTGAGGTGTAACCTTTGCATTGATTTAGCTGTGACATGTATGCGTACTATAGTTATATAAGTAGATCTTTAAACACCACTACCTCTTGAGTAAGTTTATCAACACCCAGCACATCGTTTGTTATAAGTTGAGTATCTTTAAACCAAAGTTCTTGGAATTTGTTTAATCAATCCATTGCGATATTTAAATGGCAATGGAATACCTCAGGTTTATTGCAAAGTGCACTGTTTACGTTGATTGTTGTTGTTATTTATATGTTATGTATAAGTTGTTTTTTATCACATATCAAAAAAGGATTAGAACACACAGCTAATCAATCCTGGCTTGTCCAAAAAGAAAAAAAAAAAGGAGGAATTGTGGAGAGTCTCTGGCTGTGTGCTGTGAACAAGCCAGGGCTTGATGCGGCTGTGCTACACGGAAGGATTTCCCTGAGACACCAGAGACAAAAGGAAAGTAAACAGGAGCCGCTCTGCTCTCGACCCGGGCTGCAGGAGGGGCGTTGCCGCTGCGCATGAACAGTCTGTGAACAGTGCCCTGCAGCCAATCACCATAGTGGGGGGGATGAGTGACTGTGAGTGTAACCAATTGTAGCCTGCGCTTGCCGCATGGCCTTTTGGTATAGAGTATATAAGGCTTGGAAAAACGTGGTCTCGGGGACATTGATATTCAGTGTTGTTTAAGAGTTCATTAAAGAGTACGGATGGTAAATTCACATTGAATTAGACTCCTTACTCTCGCCCGGCCCGCCCGTTCGATCAAAGAGCTTATGCCGGCGTCTGGATTCGTCGAATTTGCTACCGCCACATACCTGTTTTTCACCAGCCAACATAGTTTATCGTGTTGTGTTACTGCACCTCTATCATGTTTGATTGCATTCCGTTTTGTAATGTAAAGACTGAATTGACACACATATAAATGTTTTGAATATAGGTGTCAGGAACATCTTCTGTGTGCTTCTATTTTCAATTACAATGCTATGATATCTGTCTTCATGAAGTGTTAAGCAGCCATCCATGTTTTCCTTTATCCTCAAAATAACACAGAAAACAGCAATGTTAATTGTGAAAATTTTACTTCTTTAGCAAGGACAGATCTTCACCTTAATGAAATAGGAAGGAGGGAGGGAGGGAGGGAAGGAGGGAGAGAAGGAAGGAGGGAAGGAAGGAAGGAGGGAAGGAGGGAAGGAAGGAGGGAGGGAAGGAAGGAGGGAAGGAAGGAGGGAAGGAAGGAGGGAAGGAAGGAGGGAGGGAAGGAAGGAGGGAGGGAGGGAAGGAAGGAAGGAAGGAGGGAAGGAAGGAGGGAAGGAAGGAAGGAGGGAAGGAAGGAAGGAAGGAAGGAAGGAAGGAAGGAAGGAAGGAAGGAAGGAAGGAAGGAAGGAAGGAAGGAAGGAAGGAAGGAAGGAGGGAAGGAAGGAAGGAAGGAAGGAAGGAAGGAAGGAAGGAAGGAAGGAAGGAAGGAAGGAAGGAAGGAAGGAAGGAAGGAAGGAAGGAAGGAAGGAAGGAAGGAAGGAGGGAGGGAAGGAAGGAGGGAAGGAAGGAGGGAAGGAGGGAAGGAAGGAAGGAAGGAAGGAAGGAAGGAAGGAAGGAAGGAAGGAAGGAAGGAAGGAAGGAAGGAAGGAAGGAAGGAAGGAAGGAAGGAGGGAAGGAAGGAAGGAAGGAAGGAAGGAAGGAAGGAAGGAAGGAAGGAAGGAAGGAAGGAAGGAAGGAAGGAGGGAAGGAAGGAGGGAGGGAAGGAAGGAGGGAAGGAAGGAGGGAAGGAGGGAAGGAAGGAAGGAAGGAAGGAAGGAGGGAAGGAAGGAAGGAAGGAAGGAAGGAAGGAAGGAAGGAAGGAAGGAAGGAAGGAAGGAAGGAAGGAAGGAAGGAAGGAGGGAAGGAAGGAAGGAGGGAAGGAAGGAAGGAAGGAGGGAAGGAAGGAAGGAGAGAAGGAAGGAGGGAAGGAAGGAGGGAAGGAAGGAAGGAAGGAAGGAAGGAAGGAAGGAAGGAAGGAAGGAAGGAAGGAAGGAGGGAAGGAAGGAGGGAAGGAAGGAAGGAGGGAGGGAGGGAAGGAAGGAAGGAAGGAGGGAAGGAAGGAAGGAGGGAAGGAAGGAGGGAAGGAAGGAGGGAAGGAAGGAAGGAAGGAAGGAAGGAAGGAAGGAAGGAAGGAAGGAAGGAAGGAAGGAAGGAAGGAGGGAAGGAAGGAGGGAAGGAAGGAAGGAGGGAGGGAGGGAAGGAAGGAAGGAAGGAGGGAAGGAAGGAGGGAAGGAAGGAGGGAAGGAAGGAGGGAAGGAAGGAAGGAAGGAGGGAAGGAAGGAGGGAAGGAGGGAAGGAAGGAGGGAAGGAGGGAAGGAGGGAAGGAGGGAAGGAGGGAAGGAAGGAGGGAAGGAGGGAAGGAGGGAAGGAGGGAAGGAGGGAAGGAAGGAGGGAAGGAGGGAAGGAGGGAAGGAGGGAAGGAGGGAAGGAAGGAGGGAAGGAAGGAGGGAAGGAAGGAGGGAAGGAAGGAGGGAAGGAAGGAGGGAAGGAGGGAAGGAAGGAGGGAAGGAAGGAGGGAAGGAAGGAGGGAAGGAAGGAGGGAAGGAAGGAGGGAAGGAAGGAAGGAGGGAAGGAAGGAGGGAAGGAAGGAGGGAAGGAAGGAGGGAAGGAAGGAGGGAAGGAAGGAAGGAAGGAAGGAAGGAAGGAAGGAAGGAAGGAAGGAAGGAAGGAAGGAAGGAAGGAAGGAAGGAAGGAAGGAAGGAAGGAAGGAAGGAAGGAAGGAAGGTGGGGAGGAGAACATTCACAACACAGACCAACACTGAACTTCATTATTCTCATTTCCTTGATCATTATCACTTAACTAACGTGTCCTAGCATTCTTTCACAGAGCTCCTGAAATACCTATCCATGTGGAGACAGCTGTATTGAAAATATGATATTAGGCTGATTTTCATGTCAAAGGTTCAGTTTCTTGAGTTTTTACCTATGAAGCAATAGCTAGGTTCTGTTAAATCTGTGTTTTTTTGAAATTTCCAGAAATACACAACACATGCTACAATATATAATCAAATGCAGAAAAAAAAAATAAAGGGTTCTAGACTAATTTTTTTACTCCATTGTTTTGTTTGGATCGTTGCAAAACTACGTACAAAAAAAGAGAGTAGTTATCTTGAAACATTTGTAGGAACTTGTTCCTTTAGCGAAATAAGCCTGTCGTGAAAGTATAATGTCATCTGTTACAGCAAACAGTCAATCCTTTCTGGCAAATGGTTCAGTCCTCAGTCTGCTGAACTGCACACCTGATGGAATTGCAGAATATTGCTACAACGATGGCCCATTCATATTCAAAATCTTGCCACCAAGGATCCTTCTCCAATTTACACTCAAAACACTCGACGCTCCCCCATATGACAAACCAGATCTCTGATGATAAATATTCCAATGAGTTTTTTCTGGATGCTGTTCTGAACAGTGTAATGTGAAGCCTACTGGCACTCAGCTTTTGTGTGCTGGAAGCTGGGCATCTTAGCAGAACACAAGTGATACTGGAAAAATCTTGTCAGTCAAGTTTGGCCATGAAACAGAGAGGCAGAAAATACTTCTCATGTATCTCCTTTGACTCTTAATGCCTCAGAGAAGTGAGCTCCACACTGACAGAAAGGTTTTCAAACATATATATATACTTGCCTAAAAATGTTTCAGGTTTTACTTATGTATAACATCCAAGGGGAATGGGTCATGACATATTTACTATTTGTAAGAAGATCAAGACCATAACATTTTTTTTAATAAGGTGCCCACAACATTTTCAAACAATTCAGTATTTCCTACTAAATCTTTTCAAACACACATGCAGATATCCCCATGAAGAATTCCACCGTGGGGGCTAAACTGGGTGTTGCAGCAAATGCATGGTATCTGTTTTCTCATGACTATGTTCAAAATAATTTTAATAAAACTCTTCATGTTTCTTTGTTGTGTTCTGTTTTGGTTTTACATACAAACAAAAATGATCAGTTAAACTCAGTCTCTTTTAATCACAAGAAACCATGCTATACACTTAGATTCTGTCTTTAATCCTCCATTCCCTATGCAGCATCCATATGCGGTCTCTCAATCTGCAATTCTGAAGCATAATCCCATACAAGCACAGTATTAAGATTCATGGTAAACCTGTCAGAGGAGGGTAAAAAAGATTAAACTGCTGCACTTCCATAAAGATTCAGTTAATGCGTCATTTTAAAGCATGCCAGGTCTTGACAGTTACTTGCAATCTAAATATATTACTTATCTAAGTATTAATTACCCACTGAGGGGTGGGGAAAAAAAAAAAGTTATCCCACAGGAGTAAAATGAATTTTACAGTATGGTCATTTCTAACCTGTGCACAGGGTGCTAAGGATAAACCCCATTAGAGAATAAATGGATTTGTACAGTTTATATTTGCGCACAGCTTGGAAAAAGTACCTTTCCATATCTTAGTCTGAAGATCCAATGGCTGCTTCAGACCTGCTGTCTGCTAGTACCTGAAAAAGACACTATGTATCACCATTGCCTGTACAATATGGTCCAATGTTTATAGTAAATCTAAGTATATGGTGAGAATATGCTAAAACTTTTTTAGCTGAAGACTATGTATAACATACCACTGAAGCACAAAATAATGTTAAAAGATGATGAAGGCAAACAGACCTTAAAATTGTTGTACAAAACACATTACTAGAGGAAAAAAAATTGTTTCCCTGTTTTGCTGACATTTTTCAGACATTTTTTCCATCTTCTTGAAAACTTGTTTTAATCACCTATTTTCCCCCTTTCCATTACTTACACTTCTTGTATTTGTAATATTTAACTTATTATCTTTTCTATTGTCTCAGTATCCTTTCCCATTTCCCTCCTCCATGAATATAGATTTTTGCTTCTCTATAGCTTCTGTCTGTAGTGTTGGGACTGTGGCTTAGAGTTTCACTAAAGAAGCTTTCACAATCAGTATTTCATCTCTTTTTTTATGAATTTTTTTTCCATCACTCTTTTCTAAAGCTTTGCTCTGCTAAAAATCTTCATCTCTCCTTCCTCCATGGGACACCTATGAATATTTCTGAACTATGTCACTCCTCCACCCAAGATCTAGCTCTCTACATATTACATCCAAAACAATGTTATTCATTTGCATCAGCTCTCTCTTTCTCAGGTTACCTTCATGATTTTTCCACTTTGTTGAACAATCCCATCTCCTGTCTCATCCAATGCCATCCACTTGCTGGATGCACTGTAATGACCTTTTATGTCATTACTCCTACTTTGAAATGAACATAATTCCTTTATTTTTCCTCCCTAATGTCTCTGCTAGTTTCCTTTTGCACACCCAGCCTCTCTGTAGCACTTTTGTTTGCCTTCCAGCCCTATCTCCCAATGATCTCTCCTCCACCTCCAGCTTCTACCCTCTACCCCTTCTCATATCAGTGATATTTCTTTAGCCGGTTTCTCCTTCCCTTATTTTCCTTCAGTCCTCTGCAAGCTAGTTTTTAGTTCTCCTCACGAATAAAATGACTCTCACTAATGACATTTTACAGAGCTACAGTAAATAATTCAGGGGTAATGTTAATAATGCACAGGAAAGGAGGAGAGGAATTAAGAGATACAGGAACAGAGAAGTTTACAGCAGAGAACCACAATAAGATTAAAAGATACAAATACTTTTTCCTTTTTATCTGTACTCCAGAGAAAAAGACTTAACATTCCAAGAGTGATATACAACGGGAAGCAAGATGAAGTCTGATGTTCAACAAATGAAGGTCTGAGAAGTGGGAAGAGGTTCATGAGATGGATCAGGATAAAGTTACAGAAGTTTCTGAAAAAAAAAACAAGTGGGTTTTTCTTTACTGGAGCTTGAAAAGAATAAAAAGTGACTGGCAACCTCAAGAAAGGGTTATGGTTTCATAGTACTTAGGATAAGACAGGCAGCCAGAGATCGTTGTGCACTTTGAGTGCTTTCTATTTTTTAAGTCAATACTTCTCTCAGATACCACACACATTTGAATTGACAGCAAAAGTAGTCTGTTGTTTCATCAATACAAATTGAAGCAGCTTGATTTAAAATGCCATGTTTCCAATACTAATTCAAGTATTTGAAAGCTGTGCATGTGTATGATTCTCCTCAGATTCTGCTTCTGAGAGGGGCTAATGAAATATGGAGTGGGTACAGACTGTTTTCTATAGCATAGGGACCATAAAACAGAACTGCTCAAGTACTTTCCAGAAAGTTCAATGAAAACCAACATTTTCTATAGAAAAACTGTTCTGGGAGAAAACTGAAGAGATTTTCCACAAGAAAAAACTTGAACCACTGCTCTGGAAGTGGAAGTGAAAGTGAATTTTATAAGAGACTCCCACAAAAACTCCTAGGTCTGAACCAAGTTGTCCCTCCTGAAAAGATGAAAGGTAAAAAGTTCAGTGACCTGATTCAGTCTTTCACCATCAACAAGGCTGGAAAACTCCTGCCAATAGCAATCTAAGTACTGGTGCCCAGCCAGAAAATCAAACTTTTTTTCTTTTTTTTTTTTTCACCAGAATAATAGTTTTCCTTAAAATCTCTTTCCATTAAAAATATAGGAGTAATCTTTCAAATTTTCAGCCTTCTAGAGATAGCAGCTTTTCTTTTCTGGTATTGCAAGTGAGTTAAAAAAAAAAGAAAAAAAGAAAAAAAGGTAAAAAGCAGCATCCTTATTAAATGTTTGGCTTAAATTACCTCCAAATAAAACAGGAACAAGAATTCTTCCCAACTTCAGCAAAGGAAAGCCAAAGAAAATCTCTACCCTTCTTTTTAGCTAGAAATAATAAGTATGCAGCAATGGCACGTTTTGCCATACTTCCTGAATTAGATGTCCCTTTTTTCCCATGCACATGACAAAAACTAAAAATACTTTTTTTTTTTTTTTTTTTTTTTTAACAAGGGGTCTTTCTGAATAACTTTTTCTTCAAATTTGGGTCCTTTCTCTCTCTCCCCCTTTCACCAAGGCACTGACCATACTGTGTCATGTGTGAACTCACAACTTAATGTGAAATTACTTAGCTCCTTGATGTGCCAGCTGGCGAGCTTGGAAAATAAATTTTGTCTCAGATACTTCATCTTACTTAACCAAATTGTATTAAAATCAAACATTTCAATAGTTTTGTGAGGTGGAGGGAACGATAAGGCAGTACTTCCTAGTATTTCCAAAATTTTGAATGTTGTGTTTCCTGCTGAAGTGCCTTGTGAATGGGCAGCCTGTGGGGATTTTATTACATGAGAAGGTTTAATTCTGAAGTTTTTAACCAATTGCAGCTTTAATATTTTCCTATAATCTTATAGGTTATATATCCATTTCATATAAATATGTTGCATCAGGTTAATTACATTGAAGTTAAACCCAAACATTAATCTTTGTACACTTAAAAGCTCTTATTTTAGTTTAAATCTAGTTCAGTTAAGGATTGAATTGGCATTGCCTAAACTAAATTCAGTTTAAGACAATCTGAGGACGTCTATACAGATACACACAATGACCATTTAGGAAATAGGTATTGATGAAAATAAGAATGCATATCTATAGCACAAATTAGCTAATGGGAGTCAAGAACATTCTTCTTCTGTGAAGAAGCTATGCTCTGAGCTGTATTAAACACATGCAAATATGTTCTAGGAAACACACAAGGTTATAAGGGCCCTGAAATCCTTTACCTGTAGCTTTGCTTCATGAAGTGTCAAAATCACTGCTATCTTTGTTTCATTACTTCTTACTTCTGACATAGTGTACAGCCCTGGTTTACACATACTTTCTTTCACTATCATCTGCTCTCATTTTACTCAGTATTTAGCTAAGTGCTGGGTAGCCTGTCTCCCATACCTTATGGTTGTAATGGAAAGACCCGCTACTGACTAAAAAGGTTTGGTAAGTCTTGTCCTCTTTATCAACAGAACTAGGAGCCAAAATCATTGAGTCTGCCTGGAGATTATATACATTTCGTTGTCTTGCCATTAAAGAAATCAGAAAGATGTCTTAACTGGAGCTCATAGGCTCTAAAATCTGTAGCCACTGATCAGGGAAAACAGATGACAATACTGTAGATAGTCTTATTTTTCTGTCTATCTGAAAATTTAACATTTTGCTCTGGAAGCAAAGCTTCCTACCACCTGTGGTGTAGTTTTTGAGGAAGCTTGAGCACAAAGTCCTTTTCACCTAAATATTACGTGAGTGACCATATGCCTTCAACACATTATGAGCTATGTTCCTAACCAGGGCTGTCTAACTGAAATTACCGAAATCAGCTAAACCATGTCAGCCAGCAGTGCAACCAGCAAAACCCAGCTTATTTCATCATGTTAAACCTCATCACAGGGAAACAAATAAGGAATTTTATCCTGGGCTATTAACATAAGTTTGTTTTTTCTTCACTTCTCTACTAACATAATCCAAGTTGGGGGCTCTTTTTTTTTTCTTTTACTTTTGGTGAAGGCAATCAGCAGTCATGGCAGCTGGGACGTTCTGTCTCATTGTGCATCTTCTCTGTCTCCCACATCACAGCGACACACTGTATTACATTAACAGGATCTACAGTTCCCTTAACACCTCCACAAACCCACCAAAGGAAATGTAAAATCATTAATTTTAATCCCCTGAGAAATATTTTATTGTAATCTCCTCCCTGGTGGTGTTCTGAGCTACTGCCAAGGAAGAAATCCTAACTACCTTTGATTTTTTCCCAGACTATATTATTAATGTATATTAATGTACTTAGCTTACTCCTTTCTGACATAATGTTTTGTGGAAGAGGTTTTTAAAGCACTTACACAATAATCTTGAATATTTGAAAATATTCTATGCAGACAGTTCTTGAACACGCTTCATTTTACAAAGTCAGGGAGAATAATAAAGACGTTTTTCTCAAATTTGTAAACTTTTTCTACTTCGATTGTTACTTCATGTCATGGCTGAAACCATCATCTGCCTCTTTGCTTGTGCATGCATCACTCCCTATAGCAGAAACAAAGAGAGATAGAATTTGTCTGATGTAGCTTCACTGGATAGTTCTTTGAGCTAAGAAGTTTATCCTTTCAGCACTACAATGTAATTAACACATCCTCATTTTGAAGCAAGTGTTGCTACTGCAGCTTTGCAAATAGCCTCCTAGCCCTCAAGAAACACTTTGTGGAAACCAAATCTGAGTTTTGAAAAGGCTGAATTTGATTTAATTTCCAGAGAAGAGTTAATGTTAGATAAAGTGAGAGAAAATTATCTTCTGAAGTCTACTTTAGTTTCTTCACAGCATAGCAATTGAGTCAAACAATGCCTCCAACCATGCTAGCCTCTAGTAAAGCAGCTCTCCTCAGAAAATATTCAGCAGACCTCTGTTGTCCAATATATCTTTGTAAGAAGTATAGTCTACTTGCCACCATGTCATTTCATTAGATGCAATCTAAATTCTTCTGACAGAAATCACCACTTATTCTAAACTTCATCCATCTGCCAAGACAGAACAAGTCCTTAGTTACTGTGTGAACCTGCACAGCACAACCAAGACAATTTGTAGCCAAATATTTTGGTCAAAACTTTCCCAGAGCGCATCTAGTGCAGCCAGAGTGAACCAAACTTGACTGTCATGGGATATCATTCTTTTTGTGAGGAGAATTAATGAGCAGAATTGAAGAGCCACAAAGGTCAGAAGGGATGTCTGCTGGATTAATAACAAGACAGACAGAGAACACTGAATCACACCTAGGCAAAAAATTCTCATACAAAACCCAGACATTCTAAGGACCTCACTGATTTCCAAATTAACACACCGAGCATTCAGGAATTTTTTTGTTTGATTTTAAGGTTTTGGTATGAATTCATTAATTAACCCAGTAAATCTGCTAATAAATATTTTAATAGCTTTAGTATGCTGCATATGCAAATTAAGTCTACAGAGTGTCACCTGGAAAAGAACTGCTTCAATGTTTGATTGATTTGTGATGCAAGTTTTGTTTTGCCACTCTTTCCCTTCCTCTAGATCAGCCAGGTGGCTTTGCAGTAACAATCAAGTCCTTAGCCTAAGTCATCACGGGGGTGATTTCACACAAGCAGTGAAGGTTAAATATTTTTAAATGCAAAGAAAATGAATTTTTAAAAGCTTCAAATTAGCTTTGGATTTGGAAATCCCTTTGCAATCCATGGGAATTTCTCTTTAAGAAAAGATGTTCTTAAGTTATGCAGACTTCTCATTTGTCAGTTCAGAGATTTCTCTGTCTCCTCTGCCAGATAGTCTGTATAATTTAAGGTGACTCATTGTACAGGAAAGTTCACCTTCCATTAAAATGTTTTCTTTAGTAAGCACTCTCCTGGAAGTGCTGTAGTGTAAACATGAGTGGCTACGAATACGAACATTTATTAAATAGTGTTGATGAATTTTTCAATACCTAAGGGATAGCAATTCACAGCTCAATCATTCAGGCCATTTTAAGTGCTGCACAGGACAATTCCACTACATCTTCCATTAATATTTAATTGCCCATTTTATTCTGTTTACCTTTTTGGTTAATATATAATTTAAAGTGCTCCTACTAAAAAGGAGAGGAAAAAAGAGAACAACTGTTAGCTTGCTTTTAACAAATCTCTGGTGAGAGCTTTTCCTTCATTTGAAATTCATTGGAAAGAAATTTTATTTAATATCAGTAACACAAACCCCAAGTATTAAAGAAAAACTTGGAAGAAACTGTTGCATAACAGTCCTGACATTGACTTAGAGTTGACTGACACCAGTTCCTGACTGGCAGCCTTTGACAAAATCCCCCAGCAGCCTGTGATGATACCACGTAGCCTGACCACTGGAAGGAAGTACAAAAACCCCAGTGTGAAAAAAGGCACTCCTGTTGCACAAAGGTTATTCTACAGGAAGTAATATACTTCATGGTTTTAATGAAGAGGAAAAAGGGATTGCAAACTATAATGAAAACACTTTGTTCACATTTATATGAGGCTTGTTTACCATTGGATATATTATACTGTGGTGTTTAGGAAAAAAACTGCTAGATTAATAGGCCTGAAAATACTTGGGTACTGTAAACTGGATAGAAGAGCAGCAATCATGTAAGAGTGTTACACTTGCTCTTCATTGCCAGTCATTGGGATATCACAACTTGTCACATCCAAGAATCTCATAGACAGTGACTGATTGATTTATGAATAACAGTAACAGATCTGCTTTTCAATTTGGAACACAATTAATAGCAGTGATACATAGGCCTTGGTTAGTACCTTGAGGTATCACACACAAACTTGTATGGGTGTAAATATTGACATAAGTCCGGTTGTTCTGAACTGTTTAGAGACTGTAAATTTAATCTTGCACTTTCCTAGTCTTTAATATATCTAAAACAAACTAGAAGCTTACAGCCTAAGATACTCTATCCCTTTTACCACCTCGTGCCCTAAGATATCATCTGAGGTTTTTGGAACTCCAGACATATTTTAATGTCTTGTGTGCTCTTTTTTGGCCTTGCACAAGAAGTGTTGCATGAGAATAGAACAGACAAATACCATTTACTGTAAGAAATAAAGAAAATATGTTGCTTACTGGATTCACAGTCCTTTGGTAGTCTCTACTGATTTAGCAGTAGGTTCTTTAAAACAATTCTGTATACATTTTATACTTATGTGTATAAGATGGATAGATAGAGGTAGATACAGACGTATATGTGTATGTATATAGATAGAATAGTGCATATATACATACACACATATACATACATATACATATACATACACCTATACCTATACCTATACCTATACATATATATTTATACACACACTACTTCTTCAAAACAGAAAACTGCCCTTAAAAGGAACTTACTTGTGTGGCTTTACAGGAATAGTAAATCCCAATTATTACTGTGCATGCTCTGAATTTCACTTAACCTTGTTTTTCAAAACCTGGTTATCAGGGAAAAGTCAGTAGTGTGTTCTATCCTTGCAGAAAGTTATTTGTGTTCTTTTGAACTAAGATACGTCAGGTCATCTCACAGCCAATGCTTACCAAATATCTGTTCATTATGGTGCAAAATATAAGAAAAGATAAAGACATTGATCATGACACATTTTCTACTGATATAATAAAATGAAGATGATTAATATATTTTCATGTACATAATTTCCACCTGTACCTAAGTCAAATTAGGGGCAGAAGATGCATGCAATAAAAGATCAGAGGCAGAATTCTGACCTCCTCAAATGCTAAGAAGTTTTTTAAAAATAAGCAACCAATTAATTAACAGAATTAAATTCCTTAGCTTTTTTGACATTTTCTTTTCCAGTCACCTAAGGTACATCTATGTAGCATAATACTACATCATGGAAACAGATCTAGATGAAATCCTAGAAAGCTGATGCATTAAGCAAGCATTTTGCCTGGGTAAAATATGCTTTGCTTTTCAGAATTAAGTATAACATAAAAGACTAGTATATTCATATTCACAAGATCACAGCTTAACTTATATAACACCCTGATTAAAGTGAGAAAATGTGAGCATACTATACAAAGTTAGTATGACTTCAGCTACTATATTAAAAAAAAAAATGAAGGGAGAAACAAAAAGCGTGAACAGACTACACTAGCAGATCTATAGTCTTCAAACAAGAAACATTTAGCACAACACACACACAGACACACATACACAAAAGCAAGAAAATGTTTAGATTTGCTTCTAGTACATGTTTATCAACCTTGGGAACAGAGTAGGCATACTCAATGGCACTATCTCTGACCTTCCTTCTTGGAGTTAAAATCTCAAGGTAACAGTGTAAGGTTGCCTCTTCTCAAATGAACTAGCTGAGAATAATTAGCATGTCTCTACACGTTAATACCTGGGCAAGGACAACATTGACAGGAAGCCTCCACATTTAATCACCAGATCAGGAACAGGCAGTCAATACTATCATGGGGAAGGTCACTCTGTATTTGAATCCTCAGACTTTATCATAGTCTAGAAAACGAACTCAAGTCTCTCTGAAGTTTAAAGGAAAAATACCTCAATTAAAAGCAAAACAAGACACATGCATACACATACCCTCTCCCTGATCTTAACAAGAGATATTTTGAATTTTCAGAACTTCCATACAGCAAAGGTTCAAGCAGATGCAAGGTCAGCAATTAGTAATTTTCTCATTAACAATCCCACCCACAAGGACCTGTTTCCTCCACTGCATGATCAATGTGCTGTGAGATGCTTGTTAAGGGCCTCTCTCCACCACCACCATTTCTCATGACCTCCAGCAAAATAATATGTGGTGCCTACCTCTACTTTAGCTCCTTGGTCTGTTTTGAGCATATCATACAAGGAAGTGCCAACCACTTATGGTTTTATTTCCCCTATCAGCTGACCTAAAACACTAGTGTTCTGCAACATGAAGGGCATGCAGTTTGAGATATAAGCCTATTCTGTCTGAACTCATGAAGTAATACTCAACCTACAGACTCACCTGATGAAAAAAAATGTGGTTTTATTTGTAGATTTGTTATAGCCTGCAAATATACAAGATGTTGGTTTTCCGGGTTATGCTTTTCTATGCCAATGCCTGTCCTACATAGTAAGTAACTAGATCTTATTATTTTATTGACATTTAGCCACATGGTAAAATGGATTTACCAGTTACAATCTACTCACAGAGATCAGAATAACATATATTATTTGAAAAAGGCTAGTAATCTTTATTCAAAAAACAGAGATGGTGTTTTCATGTTAAAATCCGTTTTCAGACCAAAGCAAATGAACTCACAGAAGCTTCTCTACTTGATCACCCAAGAAGTACAGTATTTCTATTTTGGTTTATGGATTTTTTTCAAAGTTTATCTGAACAGCACTGCAAGTTACACAGTATCACAGTATCACAGTATCACAGTATCACAGTATCACAGTATGTTTGGGATTGGAAGGGACCTCAAAAGATCATCTAGTCCAATCCTGCTGGAGCAGGAACGCCTAGGTGAGGTCGCACAGGAATGTGTCCAGGTGGGCTTTGAATGTCTCCAGGGAAGGAGACTCCACAACCTCCCTGGGCAGCCTGTTCCAGTGTTCTGTCACCCTCACTGAGAAAAAGTTTTTTCTCAAATTTAAGTGGAACCTCTTGTGTTCCAGCTTGATCCTATTACTCCTTGTCCTGTCATTGTTTGCTACTGAGAAGAGCCTGGCTTCATCCTCATGGTACTCACTCTTTATATATTTATAAACATTAATAAGGTCACCCCTCTGTCTCCTCCAAGCTAAAGAGACCCAGCTCCCTCAGCCTTTCTTCATAAGGGAGGTGCTCCACTCCCTTCATCATCTTTGTTGCCCTACGCTGGACCCTCTCCACCAGTTCCCTGTCCTTCTTGAACTGAAGGGCCCAGAACTGGACACAATATTCCAGATGTGGTCTCACCAGGGCAGAGTAGAGGGGAAGGAGAACCTCTCTCGACCTACTAACCATCTCCCTTCTAATAGACCGCAGGATGCCATTGGCCTTTCTGGTCACAAGAGCACGGTGCTGGCTCACGGTCATCCTGTTGTCCACCAGGACCCCCAGGTCCCTTTCCCCTGCACTGCTCTCTAATATGTAATTTCCCAACCTAAACTGGAACCTGGCGTTGTTCCTGCCCAGATGCAGGACTCTACACTTGCCCTTGTTAAATTTAATCAGGTTATTCCCCGCCCAACTCTCCAGCCTGTCCAGGTCCCGCTGGATGGCAGCACAGCCTTCTGGTGTGTCAGCCACTCCTCCCAGCTTAGTGTCATCAGCAAACTTGCTGATAGTACACTCAATTCCCTCGTCCAAATCGTTAATGAATATATCAAATAATATTGGCCCCAGTACTGACCCCTGAGGCACTCCACTAGATACTGGCCTCCAACTAGACTCCACACCATAGATCACCACTCTCTGGCTTCTCTCCTTAAGCCAGTTTGCAACCCACCTCACTACTCTATTGTCTAGACCACACCTCCTCAATTTAGCTGTGAGGATGCTGTGAGAGACTGAGTCAAAGGCTCTACTGAAGTCAAGGTAGACCACATCCACCGCTCTGCCATCATCCATCCATCTTGTTACATTCTCATAAAAGCCTATGAGGTTAGTCAAGCATGACTTACCCTTGGTAAAGCCATGCTGACTGCTCCTAATGACCCTCTTATCCCTGATATGCCTTGAGATGACACCAAGGATAAGCTGTTCCATTACTTTCCCAGGGACAGAGGTGAGGCTGACTGGTCTATAATTACCCGGGTCCTCCTTCTTGCCCTTTTTGAAGACTGGAGTGACATTTGCTTTCCTCCAGTCCTCGGGCACCTCTCCCGTTTCCCAAGACTTGGCAAAAATGATGGAGATCGGTCCAGCAATGACTTCAGCCAGCTCCCTCAGTACCCGCGGATGCATCCCATCTGGACCCATGGATTTATGGATGTCCAGACTATTTAATTGCTCCCTAAGACTATTTAACTGCTCCCTAAATGCTATCAGTGTTCCTGATGTCTAGGACTATCTGCAAATTGAAGCAAAGAAAAATAGGGGAAAAATAATTCTTTTGGTTTGGGGTTTTGTTAGGGAATAGGTCACCTTAGCTTATCTAATTATTTGGCATACTACTGCTTCTTCTAGAACTTGGTTAGAAACTGCTCATATAGAATTCGCTTAGCATAAGTAAGTTTGCTCAGGATAACTTTTGCAGGCTATGAACCTTTGAACTTTCTGCTTCATTAAGTAAAAAAGTCTTCAGAGTCTTCAGGCTAGAACGTATGGGGAGTTGCATCCCTCGAGATATGTAAAGAAACAGAATGGTGTCTGACAGAAGAATGTTTTGGCTGTTGCCAAGAAATTATTTTCTCCAGCTGCAGGTGCAAAATAATAACTGAAGGTCAGAGTTTTAATTGACAGTCCACCTGATGAAAATTAAGAGATCCAATAAAGAATGGGAGGACCCCAAACTCAAATTTTGCAATTGGTCCAGAGTGACATGCAAGGGGTGGGGGCTTGGATTGTGGGGGTGTCATTGTCCAAGTTTTTTCCTGCTGAGGGTCTGTCTTCAGGAGTTACCCAGCTCGAGCTGCTCTGTGTTGTACCTTGCAAACAAAGTATTTATTTTAGAAGAATTTCTGGAATTCATGCCTATGTCTTTGCTACAGGAAACCTACGGAAAAGAAACTTCCTTAACAGATTTATCAATTTGTGGTATATTAAATGATCAAAATATTTTTTGCTGTTGTTTCCTGATTTTTTGTTTGTTTCTTTATTACACTGTAAATTGCTTAACATAAAGATATTTAGAAGGTGTTTCCAATCGCTGTCTCAGTTTTACATTCCCTCACATTTCCTCTCCAAACTTAGTATGTCACTAGTTAAATATAATCTATTCATATTGTTCTCCTATTGAATGCATTCAAATTCTACTCTATTGCTCCTAGAAAGCTGATCCCGAATAGGATGCATCATTGCTTTTTCAATGTCTGTAAAGTCAGCTGCAAGTATTTTTTAATGTCCTCATATTTTCAGTCTCTTATCTCTAATTTCCCTGTCATTAGCAGACGTGATTATCAAATCTCACAGGTTTACTGATAGACATTCTGTACCAGTAAAAGCTTCTACTTTTGAGATTGATACTATGTTTTGTTCAGTACTCATTACATAAGCACAAGCTCTCAATTTTTATCACATGCTTGTAATTTTTTAGAATTTCTCTAGCTACTTCCATGGATTAGATAGAAACTACTAGTATGGATTTCAAGAACAGCACTAGGGGTTCAGTATATGAGAAGAGCATTTGGGTCAGTTCTACCATGTTGTGTAACCTCAGCTGTTGTTAAAAACCTTTTTGACAGTTGATGCCATGTTCTCTAGCAAAACACACACATATTATTTTTTCTCTCCCAAAAGGGTGATCACGTTGGCTGCATGCCATCCTTCAGAAAATCAACTCGCTCTAACATGTGTGTCCTTGTTCTGTGCTGCTTGAAGATGACAAGGATGGGAGTGATGAGCAACAGACCTGGGCTCCTCTGAGTAGAAGGGTACCTTTTTGTTTCCTTTCCAGGGCACACAGCAAATGCAGCCTACACTGTAATTTAGAAAGTAATCACTCCACATCCCTTACTTCATCATCAACAGCCATAGAGGAGTCTTAACTAATGCTCACAGGAATCAATGTATCGGTCCTACAGTATGTAAAATCTGCTTCCATTTTGTCAGACCCAGACAGCAATCCCGATGCTGCCAGGCTGGGCGTTCAGACAGCTCTGTCTGCTAACACTACACTTTCTGGTCCCTTTCACCCTAAGGCTAAGTAGGACTCCACATTTATTCCACACGCATAATAATAATGGTATGATTCAGAACACAATCAAACATTTGAAATGGATCTGTCACAAATGTCAGTAGAAGCCTGGATCTGCAAAGCTTTTGTAGCACGTACCTGTGACAACTCCAGCTAAATATAAAATAGAAATATACTTCGACAGTTGAGTCATCTTACACAAATACTCTAACTCCTTGAAACACTGTATGTCCACATTTATCCTTCTGCCTTTGGATCACACTGGTAAATTGACAGTAATCAGCAACTAGCTGTGAAGCTTTCAAAGTCCCTACACACAAGTAGGGAGTTCTACAACAGTCAGTAATCAAGATTCACATTTTTTGTTCCTGTAAATGTGCCAGTGCACATCTTTATAGATGTTGCTAATGATAAGCAATGGTTTTGAATGCATTTGTGGAAGAGGTTGCCCTAGATCATTCTTCCAGTAGATCTTTCTGGAGAGGCTGTGTGCATGCTGCAGATGTACTTCTTAAAGTACAGACAGCCAAGACCTGGAGAAATACAAAGATGTACCAGGTGTAAATCTTACTGCCACTGATGTACACTCTAAAAAACGTTACTGAAGCAGAGAAAGTAGTATGATACTCAACACTATCCACAGAAATATATTTTATTTCTCTTACGTATAGTCTAGTTTCTTCACACATAGACTTCACATACATTCTGAAAAAGTTAGCAGTACATGGAAAATTCCAGAAAAAGGGTAGTTTTCCGTATCACTTTTTCAACTAGATCAGGACGCGGTCATGCAAGAGCACTGAGATTTCAGTACAGAGTAATTCACAAAAATGTTGATTTTTTTTTTTTTTTCAAACAGTGCAAAACACTCTTTGCCATCAAAACAGAGTTGGCAAATCCCGTGTAAAAATGAATTTCCAAGCCCGACATAGAAGGAGATAAAAGAACAAGAGTTAAAGGAAAATTAAATGAAAAAGCATTTCCTTTAGAGAGTTACAGGATGAAAACTTCAAAAATAATTTGTTCGCTAAGTAAACGAAAATAAGTAGTTGATGCTCTCGATGAAAGTGGTGCTTGGTTGACCTTGCTTCAGGGTATGTTTGGTATTTAAAGCTGGACTTTTTTGTTGTGAAAAGTGCTTCCTGCCAAGGAGGATTCTACTATCTTTTTAAATATCACTGAACAGCCTCGGAAGCTTTTTTTTGCTACTGTGAATGACCAACATTTATAGTTAAAAGGGGAGGGGAGTGAGTTTTAGTTTTAAATCATGTTAATCTAAAATATTGGATTGTCCAGACTGATACTTGACAGAACCTCCTTTTTACCATAGCCACAATTACTATTGAGAGGATCAACACAGAAATTGGTGTATTTTCCCTTAGAGTTGGACTTTCTCATATTAATGAGAAAAAAACTATAAGATAGGTCCTACCTCTGCAATATCCAGAGATGTGTCTTCACACAAAAATTGTGCACAGCTGTTAGGTACTTTTTAAGCTAATGCTGCAATGACTGTTCTAAAAATTAGAAATCTCTTCCTTCTATGAGTTCAGATGTAGTCTTTGAAAAATACTAGAATAAAATACATAAGAATCTAGGATTATCGATCAGCTTGTGTTTTGATTTTGAAAATAAATTTATTTATCTACGCTAAGTATCTATCATATTCTACTGTATGTATGACCAATGATGCAAATACATTAGAATGATCTCACATACATTTCCAAAAAGGGAAGGGGGGGGAAGTATTTAAAAACCCAGGAATTTTGACTTGATCATTTTCTCATTTAACTCACATTTATTCAGTTAAATCAGTCCATTCAGTGAACACAAGAATATAAACACCTATGCTACATACATCCACTGATTATGCTGTTTATTTCCAACAGATGCAAAAATTTATTCTTGGCATAGTCTTGAAATGATAATTTGAAAGAAAATAAGTGACTCTGTGCTGAATATTTTCTTGAACTGAATTGGAAATTCCCTGATGCATCTTCTTTCAACAATTAGGAAAAAAGATGCATTTTTACAGATAATTCCAAACAGTCTACTTTGGCTCATATGTTAGTACTGAGCTGCAAAAAGCAGTATACAGTGCTTGTGATATTTGACATGAAAAGTATAGTAGCAATAGTAATTGAATTAGTTTACTTATCCTAGATGTGAGATAAAATGAAATTAACACCATGGATACTCTTACTCTGCATCTGAGAGTAGGCTAGGGAAGTAAAATACACCACCTGTGTATCATCTAAACTAAATCATGGAGAAAATGCAACACAATTAAAACAGATACTTATTTCCAAATGAGTTTATAAGAATAAAATTAATTTTTTTAAAAAAAGTCTTTCCTACTTTTAAATATATGTGTTCTTTTTAGCACAAATCTGCATGTTTGGCAGGATACGTGCTTTCTCACTCTAAGCCTCGTGTTTCATAGCTGTGCTGGTTTTACTGAAAATGAGTTAATTTTCTTCATGCAGTTAGAAACCCTTTCTTTTCATAGCTAGCATAGTCTTTATTTGACCTTAGTTTGAGAACAACAGATAACACCTCAGAACAGAGTTAATGCTTCAAATTGTTCTGGTCTGAGAGCCAAGGACATTCTGAGCACTCTGCCCACAGGTGTGAGGCAGTGAGGAAGGGGAGCATGGATGAGGCAGAGCTTGACTGACATCCAGACTGATCCATAAGAGTATTCCATCCCATTAGCACCATGCTTCATATTTAAAAAGAGTCAGGATCTTCTGGTCTTTCTTTTGTTTCTTGTCTTTCTTCATTCTTTTTGTCAGAGATGGGAGAGTTCTGTTTGGGGCGTTCAGTTTGTCCTTTTTACCATCCTACTGTTTTTCAGAGGTCTCTGGGCCTTTCTGCCTCTTTTCCCCTTTTCTCTCTCTGGGATCAGCTGTTGGGACCGAGTGCTGCTTCCTGGGACTGGCTGCTAGGTGTGGACAGAGTTCTTGAGGAATTGCCTTAAGTATCTTTTATTTTATATTCTATTTTATTTGTATATATATATATATATACATTCGGTAGTAGTGTATTAGTATTTTGTTATTTTATTAGACTGTCTTTATCTCAACCCAGGTTTTTCCCTTTCTTTTCAATTCTCTCCCGTTTTGGGGTGGGGAGGTAAGTGAGTTACTGGCTCTCATGGTTGTATTGCTAGCTCGGGTTAAACCACAAAAATAGCTTATTTTGGATAGCAAGCAGAAGCCAAAGTACATTTTCATGTATTTAAACAACATGCACTATAGGTATGTGAGCAAAACTAGCAGGATAATGAAACAATGCTTTTTCTTTTAGCCGTCTCTCTCTTCACATCACTTTAATTATTGTTATAACTCACTTTCAGAGACTTATAAGAAATAATATTATGCAACATAGATAACAGTATTTAATGAGATGATTTAAGATTCAATTTGGAGTTAGATTTCAACTAACGTAAAACAAGTGGAAGCTTGTATGTGTCAAAGAGAAGAGTGGGAGAAAATGCAGAGAAGGTTATTTACTTTGCTTTTCTTGACTGGCTATAAAAGGAAAGGAAAAAGCACCTCCCCAGCTCTGTTACATACAGACTTTGATTTTCCTTCTGACTTCTCCCCTCCCTGAGTCCCTGACAGAAGCGAAAGTTACAGCCAGTGCTAATTTAGGTAACATCTAAAGCCTTGCCTGACAAGGTAAATTCAAATTATGAAGCAATCCCCTCACACAGAAAGACCTCGTTAGTTAGATTGGTGGTGGATTGGCTCTGTGTGACAGCTTGTTTGCTAAAGGTGAGCTATCTGCATTTCCAATGCAGGCAAGCCATATCATCATTTAAAGAAAAAATAAAGATGTCATTTCTCTTATTTGTCACAGAGTTCATGTAAAGTTCCATCTCAGTTTTCTTCATTGATGACTTCTTAGGGAAATAGCAGTAACTGTGTACCTTTGAGTGAGACACCTAATTTTGTTATGGATGAACATAGTGTTGTGACAAAACAGTAGCACAGCTGTCATAACAGCTGTCACACATTAATCATGACAGTGACAAATAGCATAATTATTTTATCTGGAATGTCTGGCATGCATACTCAGTATGCACCACTGCAGTGTAAGCATATCAAGCATGGTTTAATTAAAAGACATCAATACAGGTTAGTTAGATGTGGTCTTGGAGACACTGATACAAAATGAAAATAAAGTTATTTATTGGTTCCTTTTTAGGGACACTCAAAGACCAGTTACTTAGTTGACAAGGTAATTTGAATCTCTTTTCCTAATCAGTCCCTTTGATGCCAGTTCTACATGATGAATTGAGCAACCAGCATGCGTATGTTTCTGACCAAAGACCTCAGCTATGTACCATGTTTAACAGCCACCCTTTCTTCCAAGATTGCTTAAATATTCACATCTGTCCCCCAGCCTTTGATTGCACAAAATATAGCAAAATAACAAGCTTCATTGTGTGCTACTGTGTAAATCTTTTCTTTCCCACAGACTTTCCAATGGAGGTAGACAAGTGAAGCTTGTGTCACAACATGTGCTTTGGGTTCTGCAATTGCACCTGCCAAGGCTTAGGTATTACGTGGCAAGAGCCCATTATAAAGATAACTAGCATTGAAAAACACAAATTTGTCCCAGGCTCTAATTTCAAACAACCCAAAGAATTGAGAGGGAAGTTTTTGTTTCAGGATCCTATCCAGTTCAAAGTTTCTTTACTTTAGTATCAATCTCTGGGTCCACATGTGTATGCAAGTTTGCAGCTGTTCTGGTTGGGGTTTTCCGAAGATAAAATACACCCGCGAAATACTGTTGCCAAGGCTCACTTCACACAGCAAATTCCACTGGTAATTACCAACTCACAGTATTTTTACTTTTTGCTCCAGATTTGTTAAGCTCTGCAACTCATTGAATTCACTTATTGAATTTCTAGGGGCAGTTCATGAATTGTGCTGAAGCCGACTCAATGAAATATTAATGAATTCATTTCCATAGACATGGATTCATTATCTCACTGGACAGCATCAGAAAACACAGTCCTGCAGGCAATATCCTTCCACCTGCCTGCCATAGGATTTAATTTTATTATTCAATTTTTAAAGACCATACTCAGACTTCTTGATAAGTGTACACCAGCAGATTTTCAATCTCTTACTCCAAGACAAAATTAAAGGGGAAACATTGTAATATTATTTAGCTGAACCTCAGTAATCCATCAAATGTGATTTCCTATTAACTGGCAAAGCAAGACTGCCAGTGATGTGTTATGGATCATAAGAAGCAAAGATTTTTCAAATGCAAGAAATTATTTCAAAATATGAAAGTTTTTTTTTTTTGTCATTAAGAGCTATAAAGGGAAAAATAGCAAAATATGTTAGTAATTAGTTTCTAGGGGTAGAAAATGTACATTAATGAATCCAGGATTTAATGGCTGGATTTAAGATTTTTACACATCTGTAGAGGAACTGTGTGGAGCTGTGGTCTCCAGAAATGCACGTAACATGCTGAAACCATTTCAGCCATATATACGGCCATATATATTTTTAAGACACGCCATGGTTACCCTATAACGGCTTGCATAATCACTCATCTGTTCTTTACTAAGCACACATCTACCGAACAAACTGCTTGCATTTGATTATTCTCTCACGTGCTTCAGGCTTGTGAGCAAAATTGTTGCACAGGCTTCCTTTAGGTTAACCATGGAGAAAAGATGAATGGCTCACCTTCTTTGGCACCCTGGATTTGGTGGATTAGTACATGATGTTCTGCCAGGCTCAAAAAGCAGAAACTTCACTGTCAAGATAAACTGCTTTCATTAAGTTTAGGTTCAGTGGAGTTAAACGTTTGACTCCTATCTAAATTCCATGCACAGCCTTAATTTTTAGGGTATTCTTTTGCATAAAGAATTCCAAGCTATAAGATGAAATTCCAAATCTTTCCTTACTTGCCTAATGTAAGAGAGTTAATGAGGGAAGTCTTCATTCTTCCTCTATTTGTGTTCCCCAGATACCTCACAAATGTACTCTCTTTCCCTAACAACGGTAAGCAGCAGGCTTTTGGCGTGAAAATTAGGAGTTGCCAACTGTATTTATCAGTTTGACTAAGAGGTATATTATTTATTTTCCCTGTTGCAGTGCTGATGTGGCAGCACTGATATTGAGCAGCTGGACAGATTGCACCCTGGAGCCACATCTGCAGCTGTATAGATCAACACCACTTTCATTGCCTTAGTGCTGGATAAGTTTATCTTCTGTGAGCTAGATTTACTGCCTACTCCATGAATTGTTAAGGGTTTTTTCTTCCCCTCCTCCAATTTGATTTTCAAAGTGTGTTTGTGTAATTGGTACTGATTGTTAACAGCCGATTAGTTAAGAATTTACTTACTTTTTCATAATGACTAGGGATTTCTAGTTGGGTTTGCAAAGATGAATGAAGAATGGTGAAAAGAATAAACAGCAGTTGCTCAGTGAAACTGGGAAATGGCAGTAAAGGACTGCAAGCTATAAAACAACAAGAAATACACAAACACATGGACCAAAGCTGCTTCAGTCATTTCTTAGTATTCAAGCTGACCAGGCAGTAATTACTCACATTAGACTTTCTGCCCTGAGAAAGTAAAATCCTAAAATATTTGCTTTCCATAAAGAACAACAAAAACGCCAATAACAATCATAACCTAGTAGCTTTTTCTAATAATTTATTTAAGGAACAACTTTATATAAACCCACATACCCATATTGTATTATCAAGTTTCTATCCAGATAGATGTCATACAAGCAAGGCAGAATTCAACTGTTTGAACTAGTTCCTAGGGTTAGTAACGGTTGGAAGATCCTAGGTTTTCTTCTCCTCCAGGTATTGCAGTAACTTCTGGAGCAAGTTCCTCATCTTCCTTGTGACCCAGAAAGCAAGTAGGTCTCAACCAGAAAGGCAGCTCAAAGTACCACTGGAAAAAATAGATTTCTTTTTTGAAGCCTCCTAACTCAGACCCAGCTATATTCCACAGACAGGGCATTGAACTGACTTAGTACAGCTTGCATGTGCTCAGTTTGGTTTTGGAACACTTTTTTCCCCATTTGTCTTGTTGGTGTCAGTAGACTGGAAATATAGCAGAATTGAAGGACTCTTCTTCCATTTTTTCATTTCACTTCTTACAAGATGGAAAAAGTTATATCACTTTCTGGCTTTCAGGAAGGCTATAAAATAAAATATCAGAAAATCAGGAATTCTCAAGTTATTTGAGGTCAGTTAAACTCAGGAAATAAAAGCAGTGTTTATACATATGCCAGGTGGGTCTGGTTTTCACCTCTATTGGCAGACCGAAAAACTTGATGTAATTCTTATATTTTTGATGTAAATTTCCAAAATCATCTGATGTCAAGCAATATTTCTCCAAATGTAGATTATGTTTGTACCTAGTTAACAGCACGTATCTTTAATTCTTCCAGTCTTCAACCCCAGCAAATGTTATTGTGAACCTAAATTGGAAGTCATGGGTCCCATGCCTCACCATTTAAGGTAACTATATAGCAGCACAGTTCATAATTAGCATGCTCTCTGCATTTCTACAAGATCAGATCTCCACTGCAACATGTTTGCCCAAAGGACAACTCTGAGAAAAACTTGACTGTGCTTAACCAATCTCATAGCTTTTTATGAGGACATAACCAGGTGGACAGATGATAGCACAGCAGTGGATGTGGTCTATCTTGATTTCAGTAAAGTATTTGACACAGTCTCCCATAGCATCCTCGTTGCTAAACTGAAGAAGTGTGAACTGGATGATCAGGTGGACTGTGAACTGGCTGAAGGAAAGAAGCCAGAGAGTTGTGGCCAATGGGACGGAGTCTAGCTGGCGGCCTGTATCTAGTGGAGTGCCTCAAGGGTCAGTACTGGGACCAGTATTATTCAATATATTCATCAATGACTTGGATAAGGGAATAGAGTGCACTGTCAGCAAGTTTGCTGATGACACCAAGCTGGGAGGAGTGGCTGACACGCCAGAAGGCTGTGCTGCCATCCAGCGGGACCTGGACAGGCTGGAGAGTTGGGTGGGGAGAAATTTAATGAAATATAACAAGGGCAAGTGTAGAGTCCTGCATCTGGGCAGGAACAACCCCAGGTTCCAGTGTAAGTTGGGGAACAACCTGTTAGAGAGCAGCATAGGGGAAAGGGACCTGGGGGTCCTGGTGGACAGCAGGATGACCATGAGCCAGTACTGTGCCCTTGTGGCCAGGAAGGCCAATGGCATCCTGGAGTGTGTTAGAAGGGAGGTGGTTAGTAGGTCGAGAGAGGTTCTCCTTCCCCTCTATTCTGCCCTGGTGAGACCACATCTGGAATATTGTGTCCAGTTCTGGGCCCTTCAGTTCAAGAAGGACAGGGAACTGGTGGAGAGAGTCCAGCGCAAAGTCACAAAGATGATTAAGGGAGTGGAGCATCTCCCTTATGAGGAAAGGCTGAAGGAGCTGGGTCTCTTTAGCTTGGAGGAGACTGAGGGGTGATCTCATTAATGTTTACAAATATGTAAAGCGTGAGTGTCATGAGGATGGAGCCAGGCTCTTCTTGGTCACATCCAATGACAGGACAAGTGGCAATGGGTATAAACTGGAACACAAGAGGTTCCACTTATATATGAGAAGAAACTTCTCAGTGAGGGTGACAGAAGACTGGAACAGGCTGCCCAGGGAGACTGTGGAGTCTCCTTCTCTGGAGACACTTAAAACCCACTTGGACGCCTTCCTGTGTAACCTCATCTAGGTGTTCCTGCTCCGGCAGGGGGATTGGACTAGATGATATTTCAAGGTCCCTTCCAAACCCTAACATTCTGTGATTCTGTGATTCTGTGTGCTGTAATGGAGTCAGAAACCAGAAGCATTTTTAAAAGGAATGGAAAGAATCAGAGTAGAATTTGATGTGTGGTGAATACATACAAAACTTTTCATCACTTGGTGTAGGCTTAGATGAAGAGTGTTGGTCAGAATTCCAGTGGGAATAGTAGTTTCAAAACAGAGCTCAGAAGGCAAAGAGGCAGAAGAGATAAGTCGCTCTGCAGGCTTAAATAACCAACTAGTTAACAATGTGGAAGGTCCCTTCTTTCCTTCTCTATAATTTCTAAATATTCTAATAGCTCAGTTTCATCAGTTCTTTAAAAAAAGATGCTATTTTTCCAAATGACCATTTGCAGCAGGTTAAGAGTTGGGCTTTTTTATTTCATGTTTGTAACTGTGGTTCTATCTCAATCTTTTTATGGACGCCCTTAATTAATTTGTTAAAACAAAATTCAACAATATTTTCTGGCAACAAAATGGACATAGCTCTTTAAGCATCTTTGTATTCAGTGATGGTATATTTTCATCATGGCTGGAATATATCACATCTTTCCAACATTGGAATTGAGCACTGTAAACTCCCAAATTAAAGCACTGCTGTGTTTTCATACTGCAGCACCCAGTTAAGTTTAGCCTAGTACATAAAAATACAGCATGAATTATCCAACTGATTTTTATTCATGAATACAATACCGAAAATATTGCTAATGGAATGGACATCAGGATACCTAGAGACCTTAGGAAGAGGTTACCACTTTAAGTATCACATCAATCATTATGAATAACTGTTGTGTTCTGTGTAAAATTACTAATTTTAATTCATACAATATTAATAAATATTTCAAATGTATATACAGAGAGATATCTCTGTAAGAAGAAAACCTTAAGCTTGACCTATTCTCACTCCCGTGAAGGATGCTAGTTTTAATGCCATGGGTGTACATGTATGCTTTTGTTACACTTCAAACAGCACAGAAGGACTGGGCAACAGCAGGCTCTTGAGACAGTCACATTTTTAAAATCCTCTACTTAGCTTCATCAACCCTTACAGTTGGCAGACTGTGGCCATATGGATCTGCAGACATGATTTCCTGTTCAGCCTTCATATCACCATGCACATTGTGGGGTGACATGACAGATGTATGTCATGTGCAGGCCTCCATATCCTCACTGAGATTTCTACCACCTGGGCTCATCTTCAAGAGCTACAGCAAAAAAATCTACAACTTTTTAGGACAACCGTTTATTAAGATGGTCTTTGGACCGTAGGTTTTGCTTTTCTGAGAAGCAGAGCAGCTACTTTTAAGCAGATATTCTCCAGCATCTTGTCCACTGTCTAGCTACCTTTCCTCTCTGATCATGTTACAGAGGACACTATGTGAACTCGCAATTGTCTCTAAATATGACAAAGAAGGTAAACATAAAGAGACTAATTTTTTTATTGTGTATTTATATCTAGGATAGAAATATTACAAAGCCTACCTGCAGCAGGGTATAATTCTGTTAGAATTATGAGAAAGGGAGGGAGGGAGGAAGGAAGGCAGGAAGGCAGGAAGGAAGGGAGGAAGAGAGGAAGGAAGGGAGGAAGGAAGAGAGGGAGGAAGAGAGGGAGGAAAGGAGGGAGGAAGGGAGGAGGGAAGGAAGGAGGGAAGGGAGGGAGGGAGGGAGGGAGGGAGGGAGGGAGGAAGGAAGGGAGGAAGGAAGGAAGGAAGGAAGGAAGGAAGGAAGGAAGGAAGGAAGGAAGGAAGGAAGGGGAAAGCAACAGCACTGACATTACCGTATTGGTGGTAGTAGAGTTCCTCTAAAGACAATATTTACCTGATTTGACCTGAATGACTCCTGTAGACTGTTTAGCTCATTATTGCACAGCAAAAAGACTGGGGAGTCTTAGAAAGAGTGAACCTTTTAATTTCACCCCAGAGGAATACGGATCATAATTTGAATGTTTCAGGGAAAAGGAAGATAAATTCTTGACAGCTGTTTTGTAATCCATGCTTTCTTATCTTGTCATTAGATCTTTTAAATACAGGCCCAGTCAACTCATTAGTTTTTTTAGAAAAATTCTTCAAAACTGTGTTAAAGATGTATTTGTATTTTTTTAGACGAGTTCTTCAAATACTCTCCTGAAAGTACAAATGCAATTCTAGAAATGCTTACATATGTTTAATTAATAACTCACAGACAACTGAATTGGGGTTAAGCATATACAGGCCAGAGAGTTCTGGCATGGCTTCTTTTTGGATCGGTGGTGTTGTTGTTGGGCATTTTGTTCAGTTTTTGTTTGTTCATTTGTGTTTGGTTGATTGGTTTCTTAGGTATAAGGCAACATCAGTATGCCCGAATACTTCCAAACTTAAGCAGCTGTGTGTTCCTCACTTTTGTAGAACACTCCCTCTCTCACTTAGAGTTTTGCTAGCTCAGGAATTTCTGTTTTGGTGTTGTTTGGGTGCTGCAGTCATGCTCTTACAGTTATCATCCAAAGAAGCAACAAGCACTCTGAGTACGAAGTTGCATTCTAGTCTGTAGGACTGAGGCTTTTAGGTGCTTTGAAAATTTAGTCTATTATCTTCTTTTTTATCAGTTCAGCTTAATGCATACATGAATACATCACTAATGCACTATGAATAATAAGCAAATACTATGTTACTATTAGTCATTATTATAGAGAAAGAGGAGAGATTTGGGAATAAGTTTTAAACTTTGGGCAGTTCTGAGACAATCACCCATGTATATATTTACATACCATATAAAATGTATTACAACTCTAATCTCATTGTTGCACTAATTATCCAGGTGTCATGACCACATCTTGACTGTTCTCTGTTCTATGATGACTGACATAAGCTTCAACTACTCTCTGGCTTAAACCCTAGGTACATGGCCTAAATGTGCACACTCCTATGACATTATAATAGATGTGCTTTCTCATCTTGGTACTTAATTGTTATTGCAAACCATATTTAATAATAATGTGATAATAATCCGATGATTCACTCACAATAGCATCCTTGACATAATAGCCATTTACAGTTCAGTACTGAATCTGCTACCATAAGGGCATACAACTGCAGCAAATAGAATGAAATATTTTCAGCAGAACACTTCACTGATCTCCAAATTATTTCCAAATTTACTTCATTTTAGAAAAAAAAAAAAATTTTTACTTTGTAGAATAAGATCATGCCTGCGAGTTAAGCTTTGAGTGACTAATGAAGCTTACTCTTTGTAAGATCTATCCCATAGCAAAGCCAGAGTTTTTTCTAGAAAATTTATTTCTAGAAAATATGTCAGAAGAGATCAGATCCCATCTGTATACATATGTGTAGTAGGTAGTATGCACCTGTAGTATTATATTGGTTTACAATTTATTCTGAAATTTTTGCTTTTTTTTTCATTAAAAATGCAAATATCTGTAGTACTCTTAAAACAATTGTTCTAGTAAAAAAAAATCCCTCAAGCTACTCTAATTAAAACTATGTCAATGTCTACCTGATGTTCACACTGTGCTGGAAAGGGAATATGTGTTACAGAAGTGATAAGGTTGACATTGGAGAAACTGAGTTAGAATTTCCATACACCCCTAAATCAAATCCCAAAATTGTGCATGCAGTGAAAAAGCTAGTTTGATATCTATGCCCACAGCAGAGAAAGAAGGAGAGGGTGGATGAAGTACAAATGGAGAACACCTTTGGAAGACCTGCTAAATTTGAAACATGTGGTTTGGCATTCTTCATATTCAACAGCAGAAAGTCAGCCATGGTTCAGATCTAACTGAGAAGCAAACATGCATTCTGTGTAGTGTTACAAGGGAATTTTGGAAAACCAAACATATAGAGAGGGGGGGTTTGTTTATAGCTAAAATAGCCATAACAGATGTCTATAAAAGAGCTGCTTACCTGAACCACCGATGCTAGAATATATCCCACCTTTCTTGGAAAAACATCTAAGTGGCATTCCCCACAGGATTAAGTAATTTAACACCTTCTCTGAAGATGGAACATAATAAGATCTGATCCTGAGAAAGCTCTAGCCACCAAAAACTATACTGAAAATGTCCCAAAACCAAATCCCTTTCCTCAACGTTCAAGTCTAACAAGATGGCTACCAGTCCATATCTGATTGGCTTGGGAGGTTAACCATTGCCCCAGATGAAAACATGGCTGGTGCAGCACAGTTTATGAATCTTCAGGTTAACTACCACAACTTATTTCTCTTCATTTTTCTCCATAACCTTGAAGTCATTAAACAATAGCTTTTAAAAATACCAAGCTATTTCTAGAAATCAGTACTCACTCGTTATGAATCTGGTAACTTATGTTGAAAAATAAAGGCTTTTTAGCTTCTGTGAAAAGTAAATGAAACCTTAGAAACAACCAGAGGGCGGCTGGACCAAGTTCTTTAAATTTCAAGCCCAGGGAGTTTTGAAAGTATTTAGGACAGAAAGTAACCCACACAAAAGTTAGAGCAACTCAGGATTATACAGAGAAATATCTCATGCTAACATTAGTCTTGCAAAAAAACACTAAAGGATGAAATGAGTACATTTTATTGGGGTTTGCTATGGTCAATGTGTTAATAAAAAGTGTCCAGCTCCTACTGCAATTACCTGAAAGGGTGGAGGAATCCACACAGTCTTTTTTTGTATTCACTGCAAAAGGTAACTGAACAGAAGTAACAACCAGGACATCTATTACATATATCTTTAGATGTATAAATGAAGAGTTTGTACCGGGCAGCACTTAATATCCATTAGTGATGATACATTTTTTCAGAAATAATATCTAGTACATTAAAGGAAGAAATTGAAAAGATATGATGAAACCATGAATTCAAAAAAGCCCTGCCAACTAGTTTCAATCTTTTTGAACAAAAGAACCTCTTATGAAAAAAAAAATAATAATAATTGAAAAGAAAAAATAACTGGGAAAAGAAATTGAAAAGGAAATTACTACATGTTACTATAACTGGGACAGATTGTATCACAGGATTATTAGAATTTGGAGGAAAACATTATTATTTTCTAAATTGAATTGGATTATTTATTACGGTTCTAAAAAGTATTGAACATAAGGAAGATTCCAAGCAAATATTAGATTAGACTGGGAAATAATATATATGAGAGAAGTGGCTCTGAGATAAATCTCTATATAAACATTACAAATATTAAATCCTCTTTCATGGAGCCCTGATCTGATAAGAATAGCTTTACATTTTCTAAATACTTAGTCCTGTAGTCTTAGTCACTACCTGTGTAGAAAAATTGTTGGTCACATTCTGACTACAGGAAATCCCAAGTTCAGCAGAGAGTCTACAGGGACAGGATGTGTTTCAATCCAAGTCAGGCCCCATCTGACACTTGATTCAGGCTTCTCAGGGCTCCCATGTGAACAGATTCTCAATATTCTTTGGATCAGAAAATGGGATACAATGGCACCTCCTTTCTAACACTAATTATTTTCTGAGTGTAGACATCACTTTTACAAAGCTAGAAAATTGAACTTATTGAAATGCTGAGTTTAATTGTCCACTGCAGAGGTCAAAACAGTCTTTCCTTAGATATTTTCTTTCTTTAGTACTTTGTAACAAGAATTTAGAAGAAATGCATAAAAAATATTATAACTGCACACTCATGTTGATCCTTAAACATATGTCTGCATCTGAAGGATCATAAATATAGCCATGTGTGAATGTGATTTCAGAGACAGCAATCAAATGTCCAACTTACTTTGCTTCTGGCCCTTGTACTACTCTTTCGCTTAAAGAGGAGTCCAAGTTGATCCTTCTTATGCCTGCTGAACATTTGCCATAAAGATAAGGAATGAGAGATTTTGAAAGCTGAATAAAATCTCTGAATTTTTGATAATAATTAGTAGGTGGATGCTTTACATTTTCAGGATTTTGCATCGCATTTCAACTCTTTACCCAAGTAATTCAGAATCATTTAGAGATTATAAATATTACCATACTCATTTGATGACAGCATTTTTTGCCATGTACTGTATATGTGATTTTGTTATCATTTTTACACCGCGAAAGCTATTTGGTACTTAACAATCACCAGTCAGGTTAAAATTGTCATAACCAGAGGCAGCAGGATCACAGGAATGACATTGCATGCCAGTTAAAAACAAGGAGTCCATGCTACATTTGCTCATTTTGGGACACAAGACCAAGAGTATGGAGTGTTGCCACAAGGAAAGCAGCAAAGTCATAATTGTTTACAAATTCTGCCCCAGTCCTTCCTTGTCATGCTGATAAGAGAGAGCTGGTCATGTGGAAGCAACAGAAGGAATTTTGTTTCAATCATAGCCAAACTACTTTGCACAAATCTTAGTTCTACAGTAAGCCAAGAGCTTCAGGATTTGGGGGTTTTTAGGTTGTGTGGGGTTTTGTTTTATTTTGTTTCATAGAAATACAGTAAGGCTTTAAATTCCATGTTGGAATTATTTCCAGGATTTTTTTGACAGGAAAAAATACAATGGTGGACACATGCTGCTTTTAGGATTTTTAAAATGTGTTCTCCTGAAATTAAAATCTCTCCTAACAAGGCAATTAAAAAACCAAACATGTCTAACTCATAATATTTGTATTAAATTTCAAATCAGTGAAATCACATCGTTCCTCCCCAGGAAGGGCCACTGAACTGTGAGGACAGGGCAGGTTTCCTCAGACATCATTTTCAAGGGTTGTGTTGAAGGACAACAGCCCTAGGTAACCGAGGAGCCCTGAGATTTAAGGGTGAACGAGCAACCACAACAGCACTGCACAAGCTCTTCAGACATTGCTGCTAATTACCAACAATGTATGGCATGAGGCCCTTGCAAGCACGCTCCAATGGCACACTGACAGCCCACTCTGATCTGCAACCTGCCCCTGTCCTCATCAGCGCTCTCAGAACCTGAGCACCTTATTAACATCTGTGAATTAATTTCATTTCTGAGCTAAAAAAACACCTTCTCAATTGTACATACAAGACTGATGCTACTCAGCACATAAGCAGAAGCTCAAATTCATAAACACAACCACTGTTTTGGTCAAATCAGACTCTAAGATTCTGAAGCAAAATGTGCCTACATGCTGAGCACTCACTGGGACCTGTGTCACAGAATCACAGAATCACAGAATGTTGGGGATTGGAAGGGACCTTGAAAGATCATCCAGTCCAAACCCCCTGCCGGAGCAGGAACACCTAGATGAGGATACACAGGAATGTGTCCAGGCGGGTTTTGAATGTCTTCAGAGTAGGAGACTCCACAACGCCCCTGGGCAGCCTGTTCCAGTGCTCTGTTACCCTTACTGAGAAGAAGATTCTTCTCATATTTAAGTGGAATCTCCTGTGTTCCAGTTTGTACCCATTACCTTTTGTCCTGTTGTTGGTTGTCACCGAGAAGAGCCTGGCTCCATCCTCATGACACTCACCCTTTATATATTTATAAACATTAATGAGATTACCCCTCAGTCTCCTCCAAGCTAAAGAGCCCCAGCTCCCTCAGCCTTTCCTTATAAGGGAGATGCTCCACTCCCTTAATCATCTTCGTTGCCCTACGCTGGACTCTCTCCAACAGTTCCCAGTCCTTCTTGAGCTGAGGGGCCCAGAACTGGACACAATATTCCAGGTGTGGTCTCACCAGGGCAGAGTAGAGGAGAAGGAGAACCCCTCTCGATCTACTAACCACCCCCCTTCTAATACACCCTGGGATGCCATTGGCCTTCCTGGCCACAAGGGCACAGTGCTGGCTCATGGTCATCCTGCTGTCCACCAGGACCCCCAGGTCCCTTTCCCCTATACTGCTCTCTAATAGGTCATTCCCCAACTTATACTGGAAGCTGCGGTTGTTCCTACCCAGACGCAATACCCTACACTTTTCCTTGTTATATTTCATTAAAGTTTTCCCTGCCCAACTCTCCAACCTGTCCAGGTCTCGCTGGATGGCAGCACAGCCTTCTGGCATGTCAGCCACTCTTCCCAGCTTAGTGTCATCAGCAAACTTGCTGATAGTATACTCTATTCCCTTATCCAAGTCATTGATGAATATATTGAATAGTACTGGTCCCAGCACCGACCCTTGAGGCACTCCACTAGATACAGGCCTCCAACCGGACTCTGCCCCATTGACCACGACTCTCTGGCTTCTTTCCTTCAGCCAGTTCACAGTCCACCTCACTACCTGATCATCCAGACCACACTTGCTCAGTTTAGCTGTAAAGATGCTGTGGGAGATTGTGTCAAATGCTTTACTGAAGTCAAGGTAGACTACATCCACCGCTCTGCCATCATCTGTCCACCGTTATGTCTTCATAAAAGGGTATGAGGTTGGTCAAGCACGACTTCCCCTTGGTGAAACCATGTTGACTGCTCCTAATGGCCCTCTTATCCTTGATATGCCTTGAGATGGCACCAAGGATAAGTTGTTCCATCACCTTTCCAGGGATGGAGGTGAGGCTGACCAGTCTATAGTTACCTGGGTCCTTCTTACCCTTTTTGAAGACTGGAGTGACATCTGCTTTCTTCCAGCCCTCAGGGACCTCTCCTGTTTCCCAAGACTTAGCAAAGATGATGGAGAGTGGCCTAGCAATGACTTCAGCCAGCTCCCTCAGCACCTGCTGGTGCTCATCTTCTATGAGATTTTTGAGGAAGACTGGCTTCAGTTAAAGCATATTTACTGTTGTTATTCTAGCTAGTTCCGAGACCGTCTCCCACACTCCAATAACAATAAGTTTTTTTCTGCTGGATATAGCAGGAAGAATACCAGCACATGTTGTTTAGCTGAAATCTAGAAAGATCATGAGAAGTTTTTGTCACATGATCTGTGGTTAAACTGTGCTACTCATTGCTACAGGATTTGGTGAATCTCACTTTTTAAATATATTATATGTTGAAAATGTAATCAAACATCTAAATGAGAGGAAATCCTATGAGGGACTTTCCAGTATGCAGATAGTAACTCTACTTAAAAAAAATAAATAAAATCCCTGAATCATAGATCACAAGAAATTATAGGACTACACTGAGGATGTGTCACTGCACCTTCTTGTTTACATCCTTAAGCATTGGTTATTGGCTTCTGCAGGAGGAAAGGTACTCGGTGGTATGGACCTTTGATCTGTTCAATATGACCAGTCCTAGTTATGTTAACAAAAGACTCAATTTGACTTAAAGGAAAAAGCATTCATTTAAGAACTATAGCAACAGCTTTTTAATCAATCACACTAGAAATTCAGTCTTTCTTTTTAGTTTGTTACACAAAGCAGTTCTTTTATGTTCTTCAAATTCTGTGATCCCCTTTGATAATTATAAGGAAAAGGAATAAGGTTGTATTTTCAGCTTCTGGGGTAAAATATATTGTCACTGTTTAATTGCAGGGCGACAATAAACCGTGGCAGATGCTTTGTTAACCCCCTCCCTGTTCCCTCTTCTCAACCCCACCTCACCATTAAGGAAAGGCAATAGGAGGGCAAAGAGAGGCAAAGAGAGAGAGGACTTGCAAGTTGGGAAAAGTTAAAAATGTTTTACTAATGCTACTAATAAAATAGAGAAAATAATACAAAATATACAAAACCGATCTTGAAAATCCCAGCAGCTCAGCACCGGCAGCTCTGGCAGCAGCAGAGTAGGCACCTGGAAGTCCTGGCTTGGGTTTTGCAGCAAACCAAAACTGGATTAGGTCTGTTACTAGGCCTCAGATCACAGGGATGGCAGGCAGGGTCCTTGCTGACCTCCCTCAAGGGACATCTCCTTTTACACTTGCAAGGTTGTAACGAAGCCTCAGGAATTGTCCATGTGTTGTAGCTTGACTGTACACTTCGCTCCGGTCCTTATAACAGCTTTACCTTTTGTTACTTCTCAGAGAGGATGTAAGTTGTTTAACCAATATACATAAAGCATGTGGGATCCTCAGAAGGATGCTGGAAATAATATCCTGACAGTAGATCAGTTCTGTAGTTTTCTCTGTCTGAGGATCCCTCATTAGATAAACATATCTGTGAACAGCTGTTTGGCAAATACCTGAAGATGTACTGATGATCTGATGCTTTCACTATGCAAGGATCCTGTGTACAGATACAGGCTTAAGCAGTTAATACATAAACTGCATTACCAGTATTTTATCTGAGGAACCCTGTGGCAATTCACATGAGAGTGAAGGTTAGAAAAAAATATCTCTACACAACAGATTAAAGGGCGGAGAGTTACGACAGAGGAAATATTTATATATTGCATTTTTATTACTATTTACAAAGAATGTGAGGCTTAATTGCGTTTTCCTTTTACAATTAGGAGGGCTTACTTAGTTTGTCTGAGATACCTAAGAGCCCATTTAATTAACTTTTAATTGCTTCATAATTCATGCTCACAGATCTACCTTTTCCAATCACATTGTCCTTTATTGCCACATCTGAAAAACAGACAGCAAGTGAACTTTCCAAGAACCTATATGACTTAAGCCACACAGAAATCTTGGAAGCTTTTAGCTCCTAAGTACTTCTGAAAACTGTATCTAAGGAAGCTCTGCAGCACAAATACAAATCTGTCCTCATCTTACAGAATTTTGCTCCTGTAATTGCAAATTTTAGTAATTTTTTTAAAAAAAATTAGCTGTTGCAGGCATGTATGATCTACAGCTGTTCAGTATCAACCACGATCTTGTTTGTTGAGAAAACAGTCTTTTATCACATCATCACACTTTTACTGTGATGTCCTCACTGATCACAAGCCTAAACTTTCAAAACTGAACTTTTATTTTGCTGAGAAGAAACAAGGAAAAGTTTTTCCTGCTTTGCCCAATTACTTCTGTATGCAGTTTATCAGTTGACCAAGTAATAACTGCCACCTAGTAGTGTTCTTTCCAGTGCTAACTCCAGGTGGTTTAGACAGGCAGGAATTGATGAAAAGGTATTTGCAGAAGATGGGGAGAAATGATGGAGGTGATGCTGATGGGACTTTTTTAATTCTGGTTAAGGTACATCTTGTTCTAGACTGCATGAGGGGCTGGACCATAGCATACAAAACTGTCAAAGAAGCTGAAAGTGTCAAAATTAACCCAGTGATGGTGAAAAGTGGGAATCCCTGCTGTTATTTAAAATGGAGAAACATATTTTCCCCTGGATCACATGGGAAGTGCCTCTTCCTCTAGAAGTCCCTCACTTCAGGTTTGTTCTTACATGGTCAGACAGCAGGAGATTGCTTTCCTCGCCTTTTCCAAAGCATGCAAAAACACCAGAGAAAATGCAGTTTGCAGATTGTTAAACCTGAAAAACAGCTGCTCAATTTGAAACCGCTACTAAAAAAGCATGTCTCAAACAAAAGATCTGTTTTATCCAAAGCCCTACAGTATAGGACTGTTACTGTGTGGATATAGTTAATAGTGGTTAAGAAAAATCAAGAGAAAACACAAGGTACAGAAACAACCTAGCAGAGAGAATGATAAATCTCTGCTAGGACGGAGGACTCCAGAACATGAAACATGCTGGCTAGTTAAATCCTTCCCTTTTAACCCAGACTTTGCTCAGACAGACACTTCTGCTTCTGCTTCAGTCCAAAACTGACAGTTTCTGGAAAGGCAAAACCACAGACTTCTCTCCAGGACCAGAAAAAGGGATGTGGTCGCTATTTTACTATTAACTATCTAAGCCTTATGGGAAACCCCACCTTTCCAGTTTACTATACATTTCTGCAAAACTCTCATGCCAGCCTTCAGAGATTACTAAATATCAATTTACTCAGATCAATGGCCTCAATAAGAGTCAGTAAGAATAATGGGAATAATGTTAATGCAAATGTATACTGTTTTACTCAAGCTCAGGATACAGCATGTCAAAAAACCCATCATGATACAGGGTCAGCTGCAAGTCAGGTTGCTACTTAATATTAGAATGGAAAAAAAAATCAGTTCCACAAAGTAGAAGGAAAATCAAAGTGCAGTGTGGTAACCTTCTGTACTTTGTTACTAGGAAAATTCTAACCTTGCAACAATTTCAGATCAAATATTTTCAGATAAACACTTGAGTGTGTGAGATCTCAGCAAAGTCGTATGTGAAACATCCTCTGTATTAGGAAGGCTTTCTTTTATGAATAGCCCTGAGACTACTTTTGAGACTAATCCCTTTGTGAAACCTCTCCCTCATTCTACAACTTATTTATACATTAGAAAAATGTGGGTTTATTTTTCTTCTAGCTATATTTATAGGTCTATTTATATATTTATCTATGTTTATATGTAATGTTTCGTGTGTATTTATATATAATTATGTATACATTTATATTTATTTATATTCTATCTATAGAGCATTCTTATGCTATACATTTATACTGTGTTCTGAACAGCTGAGACAATGTTACTGCCTGGAAAATATCACTAAAAAGTCACTAAGTAACTAGCATTTTATTCTTGTTCTACTCAGTATCTTGAACCTGGAGTAAAGAATTATGCAGATTCCTCATCTACTATCAGAGATAGTCTCCTTTTACAAAACTAAAATTCTGCTCCTAAACATAACCAAACTAATAAAATCTTTTCTGGAGGCGAGATAATGGAAGCTATACCACAACCCTATGTGGAACTAACATGAGTATAACACATACAATAACTTTATCAGAAATAAATATATGCAGATGAACACTATTTTTCTATATTAGAGTTTTATGCAATGGACAACTGTGTTCTTTAGCAATCAAGAGTATGAACAAGCGTTCAATGAGAGTCTGGGGTTGACCTGTATAGCTCCAAGGCTTCAAATGTAAGGCCAGAAAACAGCAGAAGTAATGATAG